>NC_047105.1:45755513-46355513 GCF_902500255.1 Thalassophryne amazonica | reverse complement strand
GAGTCATTTTTTATCAGGATATGTCATTCAAAGCGCATATTAAACAAATATGTAAGACTGCTTTTTTGCATTTACGCAATATCTCCAAAATTAGAAAGGTCTTGTCTCAGAGTGATGCTGAAAAACTAATTCATGCATTTATTTCCTCTAGGCTGGACTATTGTAATTCATTATTATCAGGTTGTCCTAAAAGTTCCCTGAAAAGCCTTCAGTTAATTCAAAATGCTGCAGCTAGAGTACTGACGGGGACTAGAAGGAGAGAGCATATCTCACCCATATTGGCCTCTCTTCATTGGCTTCCTGTTAATTCTAGAATAGAATTTAAAATTCTTCTTCTTACTTATAAGGTTTTGAATAATCAGGTCCCTTCTTATCTTAGGGACCTCATAGTACCATATCACCCCAATAGAGCGCTTCGCTCTCAGACTGCAGGCTTACTTGTAGTTCCTAGGGTTTGTAAGAGTAGAATGGGAGGCAGAGCCTTCAGCTTTCAGGCTCCTCTCCTGTGGAACCAGCTCCCAATTCAGATCAGGGAGACAGACACCCTCTCTACTTTTAAGATTAGGCTTAAAACTTTCCTTTTTGCTAAAGCTTATAGTTAGGGCTGGATCAGGTGACCCTGAACCATCCCTTAGTTATGCTGCTATAGACTTAGACTGCTGGGGGGTTCCCATAATGCACTGAGTGTTTCTTTCTCTTTTTGCTCTGTATGCACCACTCTGCATTTAATCATTAGTGATTGATCTCTGCTCCCCTCCACAGCATGTCTTTTTCCTGGTTCTCTCCCTCAGCCCCAACCAGTCCCAGCAGAAGACTGCCTCTCCCTGAGCCTGGTTCTGCTGGAGGTTTCTTCCTGTTAAAAGGGAGTTTTTCCTTCCCACTGTCGCCAAGTGCTTGCTCACAGGGGGTCGTTTTGACTTTTGGGGTTTTTACGTAATTATTGTATGGCCTTGCCTTACAATATAAAGCGCCTTGGGGCAACTGTTTGTTGTGATTTGGCGCTATATAAATAAAATTGAATTGAATTGAATTGAATCAACAGTCCAATGCCTGAGTGAACTTGAATAACAACCATGAACTCATACTATACATTTATATACAGGCAGGTCCATACGTGTTTGGACACTGACAGTTTTTTGTTGTTTTGCCTCTGTAGACCACCAAGATGGCCTTGAACTGAAACAATCAAGATGTAGTGTCGACTTTCACTTTTAATTCAAGAAGTTTAGCAAAAATATTCCCTCAACCATTCTGGAACTACGGCCATTTTTATGTGCAGTTCCTCTATTTTCAGCTCCTATAAGTAATTAGACAAACTAAATATAAGTATTATGCTTAATACAAATAATCACTTTTACATTTTTTTTTTTTTGTTGTTGTTTTGATGAGTCAGGATGGATACATGAACATTTCCAATTCATTAATTATGCTTTGAGCTTCATTTATATCCATCATTAAGTAATGCAGACAGTATTGTGCTGTACTGTAAATTTGTCTGGAGTGAGCAGCTCTCACTGAACACGGAGTAACCGAGTAAGACGGGGACTAGTGAGAAAAGGTACCAACACACCCAGGCAACTCTGAAGGAGTGATATGTAGGCTTCTGTGACTGACAAAATTTAAGCTACAGTTTGCCAGAAAGAACATGGGAGAGTCTAGATTTTAAGTGTTTTCTTGTGTTAAAGTGTTTTTTTTTTTTGTAGTTATATATGTAGTATGTTCAATTACTTAGGGGGCTCTGAAAATGCAGTGACTATGTTTACAAATGGCTCTAATTCCAAATTGGTAATGCAATATTTTTGTTGAATCCCATTAATTAAAGCTGAAACTCTACACTATAAGCACATCTTGATAGTTTCATTTAAAATCTACCATGATAATGAACAGAGGCAAAATTACACACACACAAAAAAAAGAAAACTGTTAATGTCCAAATATCGACCTGACTATTCATATTACAGGTGATGAATTACATCCCACAATATGGGCAAACTAAAAGACAAGAATGCGGTATCCACTGTGAGAATTTAAAATTCTGATTCAAGAAACATTGTCATTTAAAAAAGATTGATCATAAAGACCTTGTACTTGGAGCCATAATAACCTTTGTATAAATCATTTTCAGTTTAAGTGTGTTCTGTTGGTTAGATATAATGATTAGATATCAGTTGGAGTATGATTCTGCTATTCTCACTGCTGATGCTTCTAATTGCCTAAAAGTGCCTTACGGTAAAAGCGACCGTGTGAGCCACTGTTGAAGAACACAAGGCAACTCACAGTCCATCACTCTGCTTTGAAGCATCTGTTGGAGTCCAGTGGAAATGATCTGAAGAATGTCAGAGAAAACCCCAGACAAACTCTTTTGGGAGACAGTTTGGGTCATCGAAGCATGAAGACTCTTGTTGCTGCTCTGATGGTCCCATATTTTCTGTTTGTCACAAGTCAGTTTTATTTATTTTTGTTTGCCTGCACTGAGTTAACACTGTAAATAAAAGGAAATAAACATTGGGTAACTCTCTAACTGGGTCATTAATTCATTTGCTTTTTTCACCAGCTTATTCCAATTAAGGATGAGTGGGGCACAGACCCTATTTCAGCGGTCATTCGGCAAAAGGTGGGGTACACTCTGGACAGGCCAGTGTGTCTTTGAGGCGGGAGGGAGCCCAAACCCCTCAAGAGACCCCACACACATGACGGGAACATGTAAACTCCACACAGAATGGATCAGGGTGGATTCAAACCCGAGACCTTCTTGCTGTGAGACAGCAGTGCTAACCACTAATCCACCATGCTGGTCCAAATGGCAGTCATTCCTCATTTACTTTTTGAATTCACATAGTGAACACCAGAGGGCAATCTAATTTGGTTTGGTTAAAAAGTAATTTTCACAGTAATGTAATCTAATCACTGTGGCATGAATATAATGTAATTACAATGTTTATACAGTGTGCAAATAGTGCCATATTTATGGTGTAACAAAATAAATGCACACGCTTTAAAAAGATACTTAAATTGGTTCTATGGATGTTAAAACACATTTTGGCAGGGTTTGGATTTTAAGGATTGTGTTTGTTGTTTTTGTTATCTAGTTTGTTATCTGTCTGTCTGAACACTGGACACATTCAAGTCTCGGCTGTCTGTTGTCTGCTGTGATTGTTTACTGTTCTTCTGTGACTGTTTTCTGTGCTTATGGGTTTTTTTTTTTTTTTTGCTTCAGTGGTGCTGTGTGTGTTCAACACAGCAGCAATGGAGGTTTTTCTTCCCAATACTCTCCTTGTGTGTGCTTTTATGTGTGTTTATGTACCGGACCGGCTTATGTGCGTTGCTGTTTGTTAAGTGTGTCATGAAGCCGGTCAAGGTTTGCTCAGCCCTGCTCGTGACTCAGGGCAGGGACATACATCTAGAGCTGGGTCCCCGGGCGCCGTAAAGGTGACCTCTGCTCCTAACTGGCAATTAGGATGGGTTAAATGCAGTAAACACATTTCATTGTGCAGGGAACATGTTCCTATGTGCATATGATAATAAACTCCTTTGAATCCTTGAATCCTTAGTTTGGACTGCTTTTCTATGTGGTGATTTTTCTTGCTTGTCTTTTTTCCTGCTTGGGGTTGTCTGTCTGTTTCTCTTGTCTGTCTCTTGGTGTTTGGTGGTGGGCGTTTCTCTGTCTGGCCACGCCCTCATTCTGGTTCTTTCTCACATACCTGTTTCTCATCTGTGGCTCATCACCTGGGTGTATTTAAGCCTCACCTGGTTCACCTTTTCCCTGCCAGATCGATGTGCCTTGTGCCCTCGCTTCCAGCCTTGTTCCTAGTGCTTTCTCATCCTGCTTGCCTCCTTGTGTTTTTTGACCATCTGCCTGTTTATTCAACCACGTCTTTTGCCTCATGAACTTGGTATTGTTGCCCATTTTGAACTGCCTTTTTGTGTACCGGACCCAGTAAACTGTCTTAACCCTAAGTGCTTTTTGTCTGTCTTGCAATTGTGTCCTGCCATTTCTTACTGCAAAGCCTGATACAGTTCACTTCAGATAAAGTCAAACAGTAAATGTAATGAATATCACCCTAGTCATGGTGTGTCACAGTGGTCTGCTCTGCTTTTTAAGAAGCTGACAGGCCACTTGACTCGGGTCAGACTAAGCTGATTTTTAAGTGTCAAATCTTCATTAATTTTCCATATGTGAGCTATCAGCTGAGACATGGCTTTGCAGGGCTTTTGCTTTACTGACAGCTACATGTTCAACCAACTGTGAGAGATCATGAGTACAGAAAGGTTATTCGCCCTAAGTTATCTGCAGAGCCTTCTCCTGAAGGCTACATTAGTTTTTAATATATTGCTAAAATGTAAGTTAAACAGTTCATGTTCCTTATACGGCTCAGTGTCAAAGACTGCTGCCTTGTTTCCATGTAGATCATTGCTGAAAATATTCAATTTTGTTGTAAACCTTCTCAATCAAAGCTGCTAACAAATTATCAAATCAAATCTAACACACATTTTGAGTTTGATACTGAACATCATTTTAGGTCTATACATTTAATTTGAATAAAGTGTAGGTGATGTCATAACATAAACTGAAGATGAGACCATCAATAGAATTGATTTGTTCCTTTTACTAAGAAAAAAAAAGTCAAATATGAAAATTAAATAAATAAATATAAGGTATATATATTTTCTTGAGGCACAAATCTGGGGAAGGGTACAAAAACATATCTGCTGCTTTGAAGTTCCCAATGAACACAGTATTGGAAGAAGATTGGATCCACCAGGACTCTTACGAGAGCTGGCAGCAAAAAATAAAATAAAAAGTTTTTTTCATGTTGTCATTATGGGGTGTTGTGAGTACAATTTTGAGGGAAAAAAAATTACTCCATTTTGGAATAAGGCTGTAACATAACGAAATATGGAAAAAGTGAAGCGCCATATACTTTCCAGATGCACTGTATATCCATTGTGGTGACCCCGAGTGAAACAAGGGAGAAGACAAAGGGGTTTAATGTTACTAAAAATGCAACAGTTCAAATCAAGAAACAACACACATAATTTTTTTTTTATTATTAATTATAATAACATAGCCAGCAAAAATTAAAAAGCTGCAAAAGTAAATATCTAATTTTCAAAGATAAGCACTTAAAAAGTGTTACAGTCGGCATATTTCAGACTAACCAGCCTGGATTTTTGAAGACCATTAAATCAGTATAGGGTTCTCTAATCCAAATGTTTATGATCTACTTACAGTAATCAGAACTAATTCCCACCAGAACCCTGGATGTCATGAGAATTAAAAAGGTAAAGTTAAAGTGCATGTGTATGTCTGTGCATTAACAGTTTAAGCAGATTTTCATCCACTAGGCACTTTGATGAGTCAACTGCTGACATGTTGAGGTCCTGACTAATACTTACACAAACACACTGCATACATTTTACATTCATGATTCCAGTCTGTAACAAATCAAAATCAATTTCTTACTTTGAAATGAAAACAACAAAATAGAGTATTTTCAATTAGCTCAGAATTTTCATGTATTTCAGAGTAATAAAGAGAACAAAAAATATAGGGCCCTACCTTGATCTATGGTGTACGTATGGTTTAATGTTCGTAGCATGAATTAATTTGGGGTGTTTCCAAATCCACTTTACTACTTCATGGCATGTAATCTGAGTGCAAAATAACATACAGGATGCAAAGGGGTTGCATTTATTCATGTTAATTACCATCTTTTCCACAGAATAAGTCACACTGGAGTATAAACTGTACCTTTATTCAGCATAATCAACTCTTTAACTTGTAATTTTTGTGTGTTGTTGTAGTGTACCTTTATTAGTAGCACTATCTGCACTGTTACAGGTAAAGTGGACTTATTGTGGCTGTTGCTGTTTCTGCCTTTTTGTTGGTCAGGCTAAGATGAGACACTTTGTTTTGTGTTCAGTGTCTTCTCATAATTAATACCTTTTTCTTGTTGTCGCCCCTCTTATTATCGTTCAGTGAAAACTTTGTTGATCGAGCACAATGACTGTCTCTGCCGAAGATGTTCCTGTGATTGTTGAAGAATGGGTGGGGGGGGGGCCCTTTATGGGACCCGGTGGGGGGGGGGGGGGGGGGGGCCCTTTATGGGACCCGGTGGGAGGCCCTTTATGGGACCCTTTATCTCAGCCTGAACGTGCTAAAGGTCCCCAATTTGTATTGAGTTGCCCTGCATAATGCCTGCCTGTTTTGTCTTCACCTTCTTGGACAACACCCCCCTCTTGTAGGAACTCAGTGCGACAACAACTACTGTAGGTTTGTGAGAAGGGTTAATATAACTTTTGTACATTTTGTTCACACCGTCTGTTTAGGTTGTACGACTATTGTTGCTATTATTTGTGTCACTAGATTAATAGCCTAAATAAGACATGTTTTGCTGATTTAGAAAAATTGTTTTTGTTCTTTATATTGAGACTTAACTTTTTTGTTCGGTTTTGAAGTCATGAGGATAGTGTGGTTAGACTCAGAGGGAAGGCTGATGGGTTTCTCAAACTGTGGCACTCTTATATCGATTACCTTGGATTATTGAAAATTTTTGGACTGATTTAACTGATTGTCATAGGTGTGTTGTATGTGTGTGTGTTTTTATTTATTTATTATTATTTTGTAGGGTTTGTTGTTGGTATGTTGGGATTGGATGTCCATGAATGTTTGGGTTGTAGCACATATTTGATTTCATTTTAATTGTGCTTGCACTTTTGAAAATGATCTGCTAGTGTTTTGTCTCTTGCTGAAAAAAGATAAATAAATGTTAAAAAAAAAAAAATACACTCATAACCTGTTTGATGTTTAAAAAAAAGTTGCAGAGACCCATTTGGGAGATGCTGTTTCTTAAAATGCATCATCAGCACGTTCTCCTCTCCTGTGTAAGGATTTGATTACCCGCAGTGTTAATATTGACCCACAGTGTCCTTTACATGCATGCTAATAAACATTTAATAAGACCATGGGAAGCATTTCTAAAGGACACATTTCGCTTTTAAAGTCCAACATGTTTAAAGCAAGAGAACATCTAATTGCAGCTGGCTGTGTAATATTATTCACGTTACCATGGCTGATCCACTGACTTGAAAAATAATCCCACAGCTGGAGATGAACAATTTGTTACACCAGTCTCATCACATTAAACCCTGAAGCTGATGACTGAGTGAATAACTTTAATGTGATATACTATTTGATTTTAAAGGAGCAAAAAGAAACTAAAAAAGTGGTTAATGGTTCAATCTGTCACTGTGTCACTTCTCCTTCAGTCTTCTGTCTGTAACTCTTAAAGACTTATTAAATGTTGCTTCCATGTATTTCTTGTTGGCTCATGATTAAATCAATCATCAGTGTTGTTTTTATGTGTTTTCTTGTGGTGTCTGGGCTCCTGTTCAGTAGGGACTGACAGATCTAAGTCCATTTGTGGGGATTTATCTGTTTAATAAGTGTTTGTGTTTTGTTGCGCCGCCCTGAGGGTCCCATTGTAACGCACTCTTGTGCTCAGTCATCACTAATGCCCTGATCCTGCTAAATGGACTCGTATTAAGTCTGGTTCCTTCTTCATCCTGTCCCTTAGTCCCCATTCGCAGTATCACCACCGGTTTTCCATCTGGTGAGGTGTATATAAGACCCGCACGGGCACGTTAGTTCTAACAACGCTTGCAGGGAGGACGACTCAACACTTAACGCTGACCAGTCCTTCTGTTCTGCAGGAGCTGAGCCTTTGAGGCCAACAGGCTTTGGTCTGACCTTCCTTCCAGCCTGGAACATGGACACAGCTGCAGCCGTGAGTCTTCTGGCTCTGCTCGTGGCAATGGCTGGCATCACTCACGCTCTTCACATCTCAGCCGGTCTGGAAGAAAGTGACATCCTGCCAGGGAGCTCAGAGGAGATCATAGCCGACCACATGTTTGGGCTGGTGAGGCGGCAAAAACCATTACAGGCTCTTTAAATTATAATATCTCACAATGTCGCGCAAACGTTTGATATCAACAAAAACTGTAGTAGCTGGTGTTTTTCATTTAAATTGTCCAAGCAGTCCCATTTTAATAATATTAACAAGAAGAAATCTAATCAATGCTCATTTTCTAAATTAAAAAGTAAAATAACAACAGCAAACTTGATTTCTTGTTAAGTTTACTCAGAAAATGAAGTTTCAGATCATCACTCAGACATAACACAGCAGTAAAAGCTTGATTAAATAGAATCCAAATTTCATAAACAAAATGATGTCACACATTTTATGCATTCATATTTATTCTTGGATATTAAATATTTACCAGCTTTTTATCTGTTAAAAAAACCTACATTAAATGTGTCTAAAGGTTTTTCACAGCAGTGTCGCTCTTTGAATTTGCTCCGGCTGTTGCAGAAAAATGCAGTCCTTGCAATTTCAGTTCATAAAGTTTACTTCTTCAAGACTTTTTTTCCCAATGGTTTATTTTGAGTAACTGGAGAAAATGAAAAGATCAACCTTGGATCTGTTGTGGTGACCCCGAGAGAAAACAAGGTAACAGCCAAAGGGGCTTACTTTTTACTCAAAGTAAACCAATGGCCTTAAAATGTTTTTGAAGGTATCTTACTGATACACAGTTATGTACTAAAACTTACTTTCACAAAAATCTTTGATGCAAAGTAAAATATCACCAATGCTACTCCAGTTCAAAATAGAGGTTTGGAACCTGTTAAAATACTTGATAAAAGGGCATGTAGACTGTAAAATGCAGTATGTCAGTACACAGTAAAATCACCAGTGTTAAATTAACAGTGATAGTGAGCATATGGTCCCACTCTGGCCAGAGGACCATAACACTGGCAGTGTTAATTTAACAGTGTCAGTGTTAGTTTTACACTGGTAATTTTACTATGTGGACATATAAAAAACAACACCATCCACTCTAGTTTGTAAAGACAATAACTCAGAACAATAAGAACTGTCATCTTCTAAATATCCATATTAATGCTGACGTCATATGACGGCTGTAACATCAAAAATTCTGTACTTTTATCACTTGCTATAGCAGCATGGACAAACCAGATGTTGTTTTAGCTTTAATAATGGGGAATGACAGGTAGTGAGGGAATAATTTGTGTGATACTACAGAATGAAATGAAGCTGTAGCATCACTTAAGAAAACAAAAGTGCTTCCGTTTAAATATACGTTGTGCAATACTCTAAAACTCTGTCATATCCTTCTACTGTAAGCAAATTATTGACCACTTCATTAAATCTCTGCATCTCACATCATTCATTATCATCTGTCACTTGCAATTCTGCTATGACAGTTTTTTACAGTTAACATGTGAATGCAGCATCAAAAGACAGGCAGCGAGGGACAGACTATTTAAGAGCAGGGACACCCAGTTTTATATGGGTAAATGGGAATAATTTATATAATACTACAGAAAGAAATGTAGCTGTAGCATCACTTAAGAAAAAGAAAGAACTTCCATTTAAATGTGCATTGTGCAAAATGCTAAAACTCTGTTGTATCTTTCTAGGACCCATAAGCGAATTATTGACCATGTCGTCAAATCTCTGCAGCTCACATCATCCAATCATCTGTCACTTGCAATTTTGCTATGACAGTTTTTCTACAGTCAACGTGTGAATGCAGCATCCAAAGACATATAACGAGGATGAACTAATTTAAGTTGACTTGATTTTGATACATGGGAACAATCCAAAAAGCAAGCTGTTTACTTATGTAATACACCATATTGCCACATGGTGGACATATTTGGGATTGGTCCATGCAATAATCTTAACACATGCATGTTAGAAATTAGGAGCAGGTGCAGGTGAAATTGCATGCAGCTTGAAATGACTTTGTCAGTTTCTCTCATTTTAGTGCAGCAGATAAGAGAATATTTAGAGCAGAATCCTGCAAATGGTGATAAAAGCATCAAATTTGGCAGAAATACTCCTTAGACATTCCTCTTTTGAAAAAAACAATTGGCCACTTGAATTTTCAGTCAGCGTTCAGGTAGAGGTCAATTGAAGAATTACACAGAGGTCAAAATTAAAAGATGCTCCAATCATATTGAAACCTATACCACATTATTTACCTGATCATAAAGATTCCAAAAAGGTATAGTTTGGACTATCTGTGACTGAATTCTATGGAGTTATGGGATAAAAAGTGATGAGTTATTGGTAAAAAGTGATGCAAATTATTGGTTGATTTAACAGGGTTTTAAAAAGGAATAGTTTGGACCATGTATCATGCTTAGTTATCACGTTACAGGGTAACATATGTCACATGTCATAGAATCCAATGGACATTGACCTCGTTTGACCTTTACTTTGGAGACCAAGCATTCAACACTGTCACTGTCCATTTATTAATCCTATTAGCTCAACCAATAATGTGCATCACTTTTTACCAACATTGGAGCAACTTTAACTTTTGATCCCTCTACAAACTGAAACTGACCTTTGTCACCATTTTTGCTGTTTTTATAGATAGAATATAGAATTCAGTCACAGATAGTCCAAACTATACCTTTTTGGAATCTTTATGATCAAGCAAATAATGTGGTATAGTCTTCAATACGATTGGAGCATCTTTTAATTTTGACCCCTGTGTAATTCTTCAATTGACCCCTACCTGACCACCGATTGAAAATTCAAGTTCCCAATCATTTTTTTTCAAAAGAAGAATATCTAAGGAGTATTTCTGCTGAATTTGATGCTTTTATCACCATTTGCATGATTGTTTCAGTTATCTGCTGCACTATTTCCAAAAGCTGAGGTCTGATCGTCAGCGAGGCCTCCTCTGCTTTAATAGTTTTTAGTGCTGTTCATTGTTTGTTTACTTCCATGTTGTTACTGATGGAAATATAGGGTTTTCAGTGTAATCCTGCTCTCTTTAGACAAACAAACAAAACAGATTAACGTGAAACGCTCAAATGTAGAACATAAAACATGACAGAAATGTCCTGTTTCTACATAATTGGATTGGATAATAAAATATATCATTTTTAGCAGCTACATTGATAAAGCAGATGTTATTGTCAAAGTAAATACAAAAACACCCTAATTGTTTTCTTAGTGGCAATAAATAAAAAATAAATGAATAAATATAATAAAATCCAAGCTTTTAAATATGTGCCCTTGTGTGTGTAATTGAATATAAATGTGCTGTTCTGCTCCAGGAGAGTCAAAACCCAGACAACAGCATGGACAATCAGCTGCTGAGTGCAGTGCTGAGAGCTCTGCTGCTGGCCACTCACAGAGAAACCAGGAACTCTGTCCTCCACCAGCCACAGAGGTCAGATCCATCACCCGCACCCAGCACACACACACCACACACAACACAGGAAATCAAATGGACACGTGATAGGAACAGTGCTGCTGAGTGGGACAGTATTACTGAATATTTATGCTTTTATGTGAATGTGTGCCACAACAAAACATACATATTTAATAGACACCAAGTATAAAAGAACATATAATAATATACAGTACTGTGATGTGCAAAAGTCTTAAGCATCCTATTGTTTCTGTGCAAATGCAATTTTTAATCTTTTATTTTTTGCAGTACTTCGTCAACAAGGTACCCAAACCTACATTTGCTTTTAGATATTAATAAAAAAAATCTAATACTGTAAAACAGTACAAGTTTTTGACATTTTTGTTTTTGTATAACTTTTGACATTTTTTTTAAATGAACAGTCCTTTTCAGATTAAGACAACTCTGATTACTTTGTAGGTAAACAGACCAACACAACATACAAACAGCCGATAGTAACCAATGAATCCTAAAATGATAGTAAAATGATGGGAACGTTCACTGAAAACAATCTGCTTTTTAAAGAATAGTCACAACATTATTCTAGGTTTTATTTATATTTATACCATGGTCAGTGAGAATTCCATGTCTAACTGGCGTGCATTATTTTCGTGTATACGCACATGTAGTTCGGCGAGTTAAGTCACTGTAATATCACTCCGCTCTGGTCGTCACAACAGCAACGCACAAATCAGCTGGTGCAGATCAGCTGTGTTTTGACAGGTGAATGACAGAAACACGATAAAACATGGATTTCCAAGTGAATTTTTATATTTTTGGCCAAAATAAAACATTTGAGGAATGGGAAGAGGAGGAGAGCAAACAAGAAGAACAGCAAAAGCAACGGCGTAAAGATTTAACTTCGGACAAACTAGACAAGATTGAAGACGGGAAAGAAGAAGAGAACACGAAAAAAGTTAACTTAAAGTTAAATAAATATTTGTGTGTTAGCTCTATGTGTGGGACCATGGTATAAGCGGATTAAACAACTTGAAGCCGTGCATTATACTGTCTGAATGCACTTCATGGAGTAACACCACTCCGCTTCACGTTGTGGTGTTTTAGACTCTGCGTCATGCAGTCAAACCGTATAATGCAGGGCTTTGAGTTGTTTAATCCTTACTTATGTGGGATTTTTGGTTTATTTGACTTCATGTAAAACTGTTTGAAATCTAAGTCTGCTGCAGAGTGGTACCTTAAAATCCTAAAGCTGATTTATGCTTCTACAACTCTGTAACTCCATGGCCATACAATGACGTTGACGTACGTGTTATCTTTTAAAGTTCTCCAGTGCATCAGTAGGTGCTGCGATGCTCTGCCACAGGAATAGCGTCTTTTTCTGGATCAATTTGTCCCTCAACGAGCTCCACTTGTTTATACAATCATCAACTTCCGAACCAGTGTTATGGTACGTGCAATTTCCTCCATGAATTGCAGGTCATTTGAGCATCTTTTTCCTACTCCGAGTTGTAAAGTTGGTCATATTTGCAGATTTGTTTTGATTCATGATTGAAATGTAATCATGTGCGTACTGCAAAAACTATGGCGGGAGAGTAAGGAGTGAAAGTGAAAAAGTGACCTATCATAGCCCCTGCGGTCTCTGTCATTTCGAACGGGCTACAGAGAGGATTCGCAGCCCCACAGATATCTTTGCTTTGCCACACCCAGAGATACGCATGAAACTTAATAACATATTACAATGCAGGCAGCAAGCAGTATTTTGTTAATAATCACTGGCCTTGAATAAAGACCTGCCTTGTTTAGGCATCGGGTCTGAGCATGGTTTGGGAAAAAATAAATGCCTGTGCTTTTAATCAAGGAAATACAGTACCCACAGTGTCAGTTCTGAACTTCATTTTTACCTCTGTTGTGACTGGGCACATCCAGACTGCTCTGTCCGGTACATGTGAGGGGTTGTTAATGGAAATACATTGCGATGGGACAGAACATTTTGTCCGATGTAAGTGAAAATATGTAATACAAAATCTGATCTATACAGTGTTTATTACATGGAAAACCATACAAAAACATTGAAACTTGTGCTTTTGTCCGGTGAGTGTGACTATCTGTTTTTATGATGACGGTTTAGGGGAGTTTTACGGTATATCACCTTGATTATATGTTCTTTTATTTATGTACTTTTTTTGCACTTGATGTTCAATTTTAATTGCTATTATGGATGCAAAATTTTGTTTTATTGTTGCATCTTGTTTTATTATGTATATTTTTACATATGTAAGTGCTACACCATTAAATGATTTTATTATTATATCATATATAAGTCAAACCCTTTTATTATATGGCTGCGACACTACGAATCAGATAGTTTCCCATATCAGACCGGTTACCATGACAATTGGTCTGGAACATGTATCACATTCGTTACAAACCAGAAAGCTAAAAACGTGATAAGAAAAATGTGAAAAAGTCAGGCATGAAGATACTTCATAAATATCTAAACAACATTAGAAAAAAAACACACAGATTGAAAGCTTACCACCAGACCATCTGTTAGCAAGTTCTTCATGGAGATGAAGAAAGCGAACAAGCCCAACACTGTCAGCAGCTTTCATATTTTGGCGATACGGTATTTTCGTGTGTTTATGTATATGATAGCCATATAATAAACAAATTATTAACCTCACTTGCATTGTCTGTCTTGGAAAATACCAGACTGAGGTGTTGACAGTAAAAAGACACAGAGGTCTGATATTTTCCCACTATTTCAGTTCAAATCCTAGTATATCAGTATTTCAGTGTAAAATCTTGGCAGATAAAATGAGATTGTCTGAGATTTTTCACTATTTTCCATATATGAATTTTGAAAAAGAAACATCAGTAGCTGGTATGCATTTATTTTTTAAATATATTGTGCTTGAGATATCTATTTGTGGAAGCGGTTCAGTGAGATACCAACTGCTTTTCTGACATCAAACTTTAACATCTGTGGTTTAAAATGTACTTTACTGAGGTACTTGTCATTTTCTCTGCAAAGATGAACATCACAATTACTACTTCTTGTCAGGTTTTGTTTTATAATATCATATGTTCAGGCTGCATCAAGTCTTGCAAAGACTCCCCCTCACTGTAGTTCTGGCTTTTTAAATTCATGGACTCAAAATGCATGCCATTCATGTAATTATAAGTCTTAGCACTTTCTTCTGTCTGTCCTCCTCTTCAGGTTTGGCCGTGAGTCCAGAGGACAGGTCGTGCCAGAGGAGCACATTGACGCCCGCGACTGGGAGCCTGTTCCCGGCCAGATTTGGAGTATGGCTGTGCCCCAGAGATTTGGCAAGAAATAAAAATGCAGGTTGATCCTCACATCAGCGTCCTGACACGAGGCCACGCAGCAGACAAATGTGGGAAGGAAAAATCTGAATTCATAAGTCAAAAATACACTCAAACTCTTCCACGTTTCAACATCGCTTTGATCTATTTGCCTTAAATGAATTTAAAAAAAAAAATGATGAGTTCAGTCTCTGTAAGGCTTGCTGACTCATTGTGGGATATTATCTGTCCTGAAGGGACATAATTTAGGTCAAGTGATTGCATTATTAATATTAATTCTCTTTTCAAACAATAAGAAGAGCTCAACCTGTGTGCACGTGTACAGTGTTCATAATGTAATGTACAAAGATTAGAATTATAGTGATTTATTAAAGAGCAACTCAACTCAAAAATGTTGTTGTTGATGTTATTTCCTGAGATGTGGCATTTGTCCACATTTTGACACTGTAGTGCGTTTGTTACAGTCTTGCCCTAAAGTCTGGAACCGGATTTTCTCAAGAGCACAGACAATCTATATTTCCTGCATGCCAAATGGAACAAGCCAATCATATTCCAGTTTGAATTTGAACAAGGCAGTCACACCATAGACATTGCCTCATGGAGTGCCTCTGCCTATTGGAGCCGACATGTCAACATGGCCGCCATCTTGGATGGGTCCCTGTTGCGCCCCCAGTGCATTTATTTATATTGAGGAAGGCGTATCCCCCAACTACAATAATCCATAACTCCCCACATTTTTACTCGATTTTACCACGGTTAGGTTTGTTAGAAACAGAGATTCAGTCACGATACAGGATGCTGTCACACATTAAAGATATTTACTTTCATGCTGAAATACTTTGGCTTATGCTCTTTAACAAAGACATATGTTATGGCATATAGATAAATGTATAAATTAATTTTATAATTTAGTAAAGAAACAAGTTTGGATTGTTCATTTGAATTTATTTCTCTCTCTCTCTCTCTCTCTCTCTCTCTCTCTCACACACACACACACACACACACACACACACACACACACACACACACACACACACACACACACACACACACACACACACACACACACACACACACACAACATCACTTTAATTTCCTCTGCTTTGCTCACCAGGTTTTGTTGCAATGATGAACATTTTTTTCAAGGGCAGGAAAAGAAAGTTCCAGATCATTCCAGGGTCTTAGGCTTGCAACTGGGGCTGGAGAGTTAAAACCCTTGAAAAAGAATTGTGTTGCACAGCTTCTTGCGTGTGCTGGTACTCTGTAACTCCAGTGTAGTTAATTTTGCGATGTGGTGCAGCCTTACTTTGTGAAATACAGACACCACAAATGACTGAAGCATGAAATGATGGTTCTCAATTCCAAAGAATTGTGAAACAAAAGTGCATAACAAGTGGATAAAAATGCGCGCAAATACACTCTTCCTTTTGCCACATTAATGAAAATTTGCTTAAGAGTTGTGATACTAGTTGGATGGAAACACAGCTAATGAGAGAGGACCAGTTCCTGCTGTAATAGCGTTACACGTAAGTATCGTTTGTTATGATGACATAATGTTACAAATGATAAAAATAACCAAAATTATTGTTCAATCTTATTTGTGAAAGGTACTCCCACACAATCTGGTTTTCTATATGTGGTTATTGTAACCGTAAGCAGCACAAAATACAGGCATATTTGCTCACTTTCCATTGTTTCTGTGTAGGCTCTCAGTTGTCCAGGTGGTTTCCATAGTAGAGAAGCTTGAATCTTCGACTGGACTGGGTTGCTTGACGTGAGGATGTTTTGCTTCAAATCGCAGAAGCTTCCTCAGCTAAAATTCTTGCTCTGGTAGTCTGACTTCCGTCTTGACTCTTGTAGAGAAGAATAAAACAGAAGCCAACAAAAGCTGGAGTTTTTAACCTAACCAGACCCCTCCTACCGAGAGGCCGACCGCTACAGGCTAGTGACTAAACAATAGCTCTAATTAGCACCTATTGTGCTCTAGTTAGCACCCTCCTAATGACAGGGCAGCTGTCCCTCCTAATGATGGGACGGAAGTCTCTCCTGATGGCTCCCTTGATGACTCTCCTGATGACGTGAATGACTCATTACCATGAACAAAAGACTGAAACTGCTTTGACGTGAGTACCCCATTGTAAACAGCGGACAAAGCGTGTCTGAGACCTGAGAAAGAGAGAGACCTGAGACCTGACAAAGCGTGTCTGAGCTTTTGTTGGCTTCTGTTTTATTCTTCTCTACAAGAGTCAAGACGGAAGTCAGACTACCAGAGCAAGAATTTTAGCTGAGGAAGCTTCTGCGATTTGAAGCGAAACGTCCTCACGTCAAGCAACCCAGTCCAGTCGAAGATTCAAGTTTCTCTACTATGGAAACCACCTGGACAACTGAATACCTACAGAGAAACATTGCGACCAACTGTGGGCATGAGACCCTGGCACTGGTACGTAAGCTGGAAACGACTGCTAAAAAGATAGCTAACTTTAGAAACCACTTAAGATTTAACCTGAGATGCAAACAAAAAAATGTTATTCCAAAATGCATGAAGCAAAAGGCACTAGAAGCAGGCCACACAGCAGAAAAGATCCAGCACAGTTACCTTAGGAGGATTTTGTGTCTTAGAATTACAACCCCTGGCAAAAATTATGGAATCACCGGCCTCGGAGGATGTTCATTCAGTTGTTTAATTTTGTAGAAAAAAAGCAGATCACAGACATGACACAAAACTAAAGTCATTTCAAATGGCAACTTTCTGGCTTTAAGAAACACTATTAGAAATCTGGAAAAAAAAATTGTGGCAGTCAGTAATGGTTACTTTTTTAGACCAAGCAGAGGGAAAAAAATATGGACTCACTCAATTCTGAGGAAAAAATTATGGAATCACTCTGTAAATTTTCATCCCCAAAACTAACACCTGCATCAAATCAGATCTGCTCAAGTGGACTGACATGAATCATGGTTCCAACACGAGAGATGTCAATTGAAACAAAGGAGAGGATTATCAAACTCTTAAAAGAGGGTAAATCATCACGCAATGTTGCAAAAGATGTTGGTTGTTCACAGTCAGCTGTGTCTAAACTCTGGACCAAATACAAACAACATGGGAAGGTTGTTAAAGGCAAACATACTGGTAGACCAAGGAAGACATCAAAGCGTCAAGATAGAAAACTTAAAGCAATATGTCTCAAAAATCGAAAATGCACAACAAAACAAATGAGGAACGAATGGGAGGAAACTGGAGTCAACGTCTGTGACCGATAGGGATGGGTATTGATAAGGTTTTATCGATATCGATGCCATTATCGATTCTGCTTATCGATCCGATTCCTTATCGATTCCCTTATCGATACCTTGTGAATTTTGTACTAAAAGTAGGCTTTACAGGTTTTCAATGTATTTCCTTGAGTCTTAAAGTAAATAAATATGAGATTAGTCACTGTATCCTTGATCTCTGGACATAAATAAAAATAAACAAAACTGTGTTTCGCTTTGAAGTTATTAATTCAGACTGAATTCTATCGTTCTATCTTGACTTGTCAGAGAGACGCGCAACGTTTGGAGCTGTGTGAACAGAACGGAGGATGATTGTCGTTTATTTCTTGCAACGAGACAGGAGTCCCAGTTAGTAACTTTAATCTGCACAAAAGTGAATCACAACTCATATTCAGGGATGAAAGTGGTGAAAAACAAAAAAAGCTGAAACCCAAAATTACCCCCCAACACCACCACCTGCATGAAAATGTTTGAATTCTAGAAGCTCTGAAATGCAATCTGGGACTATTCCAGACAATAAACTGGAGTGAGTGCAGCATCCATTTAGGTGAGAAAAAAAAAACAAACAACTTTCCTTATTTGGATTCATTCCAGCAGTATTCTGCTCTTACTAGGATGCAGCAGTTTTCTAGTTTGGCAGATAGTTCTGGAGGAAATCACTGAAGAAATTAACAAATTGAAAATATGGTTTGACCGAAACAAACTGTCATTAAACTTAAATAAGACAGGGATGAAATGGAGGTGTGAGAGTCACTAGGTGTTCACAGGAAACACTTATTTCTGTATGTATTTATTTATTTATGTTCATTTTAATTGCTATTATATATTTTCTGTTGTGTTTCTATTCAGGTTCTTTTTGTCTCTTTCTCTAAAACTGTATATAATAATCATTAGATTATTAATATATAAGCAAAAATAAATTTAAGGAATATTACAATTTGAAAACAAATGCACCCGAATGTGATGACGGCTGCAATTGCTAAATGCTAACGCTCTTTAGGGTTTTAGCGGGGGAAAATTAAGCGAAAGAAATAAATAAACGAAGCAATCGACCAAAGCATTGCTTCAGTCTGCGAACCACGCTTCGATTGGTTCAAGGTTCAAAGCAAAGCCGCGCTGCAGAAAAGTTGATTAAGGACCCGCTGCAGGGTCTGTAATCAATGTAGAGAAATGATCATTTTCCTGACAAACACCCGCCAAAACAACAGCCACTCTGAAGGACTGATAACAGAATCGTTAAGCACAAAGCTTACTGATGTTGGTTGATCGAATCATTTCTTAACGATACCCGAAAGGAACTGGTTCTCGATACCCATCCCTAGTGACCGAACTGTAAGAAACTGCCTAAAGGAAATGGGATTTACATACAGAAAAGCTAAACGAAAGTCATCATTAACACCTAAACAGAAAAAAAAAAAAAAAACAAGGTTACAATGAGCTAAGAAAAAGCTATCGTGGACTGTGGATGACTGGATGAAAGTCATATTCAGTGATGAATCTCGAATCTGCATTGGGCAAGGTGATGATGCTGGAACTTTTGTTTGGTGCCGTTCCAATGAGATTTATAAAGATCTAAATGTAAATGTCCACAGTCATTGATGATATGGGGCTGCATGTCAGGTAAAGGCACTGGGGAGATGGCTGTCATTATATCATCAATAAATGCACAAGTTTACGTTGATATTTTGGACACTTTTCTTGTCCCATTAATTGAAAGGATGTTTGGGGATGATGAAATCATTTTTCAAGATGATAATGCATCTTGCCATAAAGCAAAAACTGTGAAAACATTCCTTGCAAAAAGACACATAGGGTCAATGTCATGGCCTGCAAATAGTCCGGATCTTAATCCAATTGAAAATCTTTGGTGGAAGTTGAAGAAAATGGTCCATGACAAGGCTCCAACCTGCAAAGCTGATCTGGTAACAGCAATCAGAGAAAGTTGGAGCCAGATTGATGAAGAGTACTGTTTGTCACTCATTAAGTCCATGCCTCAAAGACTGCAAGCTGTTATAAAAGCCAGAGGTGGTACAACAAAATACTAGTGATGTGTTGGAGCGTTCTTTTGTTTTTCATGATTCCATAATTTTTTCCTCAGAATTGAGTGATTCCATATTTTTTTTCCCTCTGCTTGGTCTAAAAAAGTAACCGTTACTGACTGCCATAATTTTTTTTCCTGATTTCTTATAGTGTTTCTTAAAGCCAGAAAGTTGCCATTTGAAATGACTTTAGTTTTGTGTCATGTCTGTGATCTGCTTTTTTTCTACAAAATTAAACAACTGAATGAACATCCTCCGAGGCCGGTGATTCCATCATTTTTGCCAGGGGTTGTAGAAGGCTTCATTTTAAAATATTAGACCTCCAAAATAATCTTGATAGTCTGCACAAAATGTTAGAAACCTTAGTGGGGGAAGAGGCCCATAATAAATTCACAAATTTCATAGTTAAAATTCAAATGGCTGAGCATTTAAAAAGTAAGGAACGGCAAATCAGGATGTTTCACAACCTTTTAGTGCAGAAAAGGCGTACTTTCAGTGGGAGTAGTTTTAAAGATACACCCAGACAAATTAGTGACAACAGGGAAAATTGGGTAAAGAATCTGTCCGACAGGGTTCTTACACAGACAGAAAAGGATGTGCTTGCTAAAGGACTAAATTTCTCAGTGACCCCTAAACATATACCGACAGTAGATTACATCACTGCAGTAGAGTCAGCCATTAAACATAACAGTTTGTCAGAGTCAGAAGCTGGGGACCTCCGACTAAGAGTCACAGCAGTGCTTAACAGTGCTAAGCCTCCTCCGTCCAACATCACAGGAGAAGAACAGAAAGCTTTGTCAGCACTGCAGAAGGACCAAAGCATCCTTATCCTGCCAGCAGATAAAGGCAGATGCACAGTGGTCCTGAACACACCGGACTACGAGGCCAAGATCAACAACTTGCTCAGTGACTCCAGTACATACGAACGTCTGAAGAGAGACCCCACGAGCGGCTATAAGAAGAAAATCATTAGTTACCTCCAAAACCTGGAGAAAGAGGGATTCATCAACAGGCAGACATACTACAGACTGTACCCTGGGGACGCCACTCCATGCATCTATGGACTGCCAAAAATCCACAAACAGGACGTGCCACTCAGGCCTATTGTATGTAGCACAGATTCCATCACATACAATTTGGCCAAGCACCTCAAGTGGATTTTGGCTCTTCTAGTGGGTAACTCAGACCACCATGTGGAGAACACACAAGATTTTGTGAACAAGATCAAGGACCTGCAGCTGGAGGCAGATGAAACTATGGTGTCATTTGATGTGACATCATTGTTCACCTGCATCCCCACCACTGAGGCCATCTCAGCTGTGAGGCAGAGACTGCTGGAGGATGTGTCTCTACTTGAAAGGACCAAACTCACACCAGACCACATCTGCCAACTCTTGGAGATCTGTCTTAACACTACGTATTACGTATTTCCTGTTTAGGGGGAATTACTACAGGCAGATCCATGGTTGTGCAATGGGGTCTCCGGTATCCCCCATTGTGGCCAATCTGTACATGGAGCGAGTGGAGAAGACAGCCTTGACGTCTTTCACGGGCATCTCTCCCAGTCACTGGTTCAGATATGTTGATGACACATGGGTTAAAATCAAGCAACAGGAGGTCGAGGACTTTACAGAACACATCAACTCGGTGGATTCCAATATCAAGTTCACACGTGAGGATGCCAGAAACAACCATTTAGCCTTCTTGGACTGTGATGTTACGATTGGAGAGAACAGGCAGCTCCAGACAGAGGTTTACAGAAAACCCACTCACACTGACCAATACATGCTCTTTGGATCAAACCACCCCCTTGAACACAAGCTCGGGGTGATCAGGACTCTTCAACACAGAGCCCTACAGGTGCCCACAACTGCAGAGGGAAGGGCTAAAGAACAACAACTTGTACGGAAAGCCCTCACAGTATGTGGGTACCCACGATGGTCCCTGGACAAAGTGCAGAAGTCCCAGAAAACAAAGAGACCAGATAGACAGGAGACAGAGACAAGAAGAAGAGGAGTGTCTCTCCCTTATTTAGCAGGAGTAGGGGAAAAACTACAAAGGATCTTCAGACAGCACAAAATCCCAGTTTACTTTAAACCGGTTAACACCTTGAGACAGAAATTAGTTCACCCTAAGGACAGGATCCCTAGTTACAAACAGAGCAATGCAGTGTATTCTATTAGATGTCAGGAAAACTGTAATGAACACTACATAGGTGAGACTAAGCAACCTTTAAACAAGAGGCTATACCAGCACCGCAGAGAGGGCGCAAATGGACCTCAGTCTGCAGTTCATCTCACCAGCCTATAGCAGTCAGCCTCTCGATAGGAGGGATCTGGTTAGGTTTAAAACTCCAGCTTTTGTGGCTGTCTGTTTATTCTTCTCTACAAGAGTCAAGACAGAAGTCAGACTACCAGAGCAAGAATTTTAGCTGAGGAAGCTTCTGCGATTTGAAGCGAAATGTCCTCGCGTCAAGCAACCCAGTCCAGTCGAAGATTCAAGCTTCACTACTATGGAAACCACCTGGACAACTGAGAGCCTACACAGAAACCTTGAGACAGACATTAGTTCACCCTAAGGGCAGGATCCCTAGTTACAAACAGAGCAATGTAGTGTATTCTATCAGATGTCAGGAAAACTAATGAACACTACATAGGTGAGACTAAGCAACCTTTACACAAAAGGCTATACCAGCACCACAGAGAGGGTGCCAGTGGACCTCAGTCTGTAGTTCATCTCCACCTGAAAGACACTAACCACACGTTTGAGGACAAGGAAGTTAAAATCTTAGCCAGAGAGAAGAAGTGGTTTGAGAGAGGTGTCAAGGAAGCATTCTTTGTAAAACAGTTGAAACCCAGCCTTAACCTGGGAGGGGGTCTCAGACATGCTTTGTCCCCTGTTTACAATGGGGTACTCAGGTCAAAGCAGTTTCAGTCTTTTGTTCATGGTAATGAGTCATTCACGTCATCAGGAGAGTGGTCAAGGGAGCCATCAGGAGAGACTTCCGTCCCATCATTAGGAGGGACAGCTGCCCTGTCATTAGGAGGGTGCTAACTAGAGCACAACAGATGCTAATTAGAGCTATTGTTGAGTCACTAGCCTGTAGCAGTCGTCCTCTCGGTAGGAGGGGTCTGGTTAGGTTAAAAACTCCAGTTTTTGTTGGCTTCTGTTTTATTCTTCTCTACAAGAATCAAGACGGAAGTCAGACTACCAGAGCAAGAATTTTAGCTGAGGAAGCTTCTGCGATTTGAAGCGAAATGTCCTCACGTCAAGCAACCCAGTCCAGTCGAAGATTCAAGCTTCTCTACTCACTTTCCATTCACTCTGGTGTGAGCCTATTGCGAAGAGACCCATCCAATATGGCGGCGACGCTGGATTACGTTACAGCAAGTTATGAGGCATCTATGTATATAATGTCTATGAGTGACAAGGGCGATAGGCGGGGCATGACTTGTGCATCTTTCTTAGCAGAAAGCAGAAGAAATGAGCAGATGTGTGTTTAGTAGTAAAAGCAGTATAGTGAACAATGTTTGTTAAAAAAGATATATAGTTCTGTGCAAAAGCTTTATATAGCGGCGTTCCTTCCCGTTTCATCCCGAATAGCAAATCAGGGCATGTTTTGAAGCATCACAGTAACTCCTTGATCCATCTTTTGTCAATCTTGAACAAACTTGGTATACGCAGTAGTTACAGCCATCATCGGCACCAGTTTTGAAATCAGAGCTGTTCAAAATTTCATCCCAATTTGCCAAATCAGCGTCATTATGCGGTTAGTCACGGGTGTCTGTAGTCTTAACAGCTTCAGTCATGTTCAAACATCTTTAAACAGGGTCAACCTAGTGAGCACAGCTTCAAAATTGGCCTGTGGGGAAATTGGGATAAAAATTGGAAGCAAAAGCAGCGTTTGTTGCAGTTCTGGCTGAGAATGCAGCCAGGCACGGCTTTACTTTCAGCTTTGAGGGGGTTTCCAGGTATGCGCTTTATAAGCCTGCCAGATGCCAGGTCTGCACTTTATAAGCCAGCCTGACAGGAGACATGCCGGAGAAAGCCATTTCATCCCATTTTTGCAATATTTCTGGATCATGGGGGATCATAACAGAACAGTGCCCTGTGGAATAGGGGGGCATGACACTGTAGAAGTTTGACAAAAATATAGATTTTTTTTTATATTTTACCCCCATCAATGGGTGAATAACAAAATCAGTTTGTATTATCTAAATAGTCCCTCCCCCCCCCCCCCCCCCCCAAAAAAAATCAAATATGAAATATTGTAAAATAATAGATTAGATTAGATTTCTCTATTGCATTTTACAAGTACATTACAATTGGCTGCATGCACTACCTCTGGTGCTTATGTTATATACACAGTGAATAAAAAGTAACCATTTTTAAGCGTTAGAATATATATATATAAAGATTACAAGATTAACTCAGCCACATGGTATGTGCAGCCAGTACATTCTGAGTGCCCATCACAAGCCCAGACAAATGAGTAAGGTTGAGTCAGGAAGGGCATCTGGTGTAAATCAGGCCAACACAGCCATGCAGAATACAAGTCGAATTTCCATACAGGTTCGGTCAAGGCCTGGGTTAACAATGACCGGCATAGGTGCCGTTGCCCAAGAGGGTGCCAGCAGAAATTTGGCTCCTGCTGGGCAAAGAAGAAGAAGAGGAGGAGAACATGTCCAGAGACAGTGGGAGAAGAGGAAAACTAGAAGGGTGGAAGTGAGAGTTGGGACTTTGAATGTTGGCAGTTTGATTGGTAAAGGGAGAGTGCTGGCTGACATGATGGAGAGGAGAAAGGTAGACATATTGTGTGTACAAGAGACCAAGTGGAAGGGAAGTAAGGCCAGGAGCATAAACAGTGGGTTCAAGTTGTTTTATCCTCGTGAGGATACAAAGAGAAATAGGGTTGCCATCATTTTAATGGAAGAGTATGTTAACTATGTTGGAGGATAAGTGAATGTTTGACAGGGTGAGGAGTGTGAAGTTGGAAATCGAAGGGGTGATGATGAATATCATCAGTGCATATGCCCTGCAGGTAGGTTGCGAGATGAAGGACAAAGATGATTTCTGGAATGAGTTAGATAAGGTGGTGGAGAGTGTACCCAAGCATGAAAGAGTAGTGATAGAAGCAGATTTCAATGGGCATGTTGGTGAGGGGAACAGAGAAGATGAAGAAGTAATGGGTAGATATGGTATCAAGGACAGGAATGCGGAAGGGCAAAATCAATGGAAATGACCGTGGTGAATACTTATTTTAAGAAAAGGGGGGAGCACAGGGTGACATATGAAAGTGGAGGAAGGTGCACCCAGGTGGACTACATTCTTTACAGGAGATGCAAGCTAAAATAAACTGGAGACTGTAAGGGGGTGGCAGGAGAGAGTATAGCTAGACAGCATAGGATGGTGGTTTGTAGGATGACTTTAGAGGTGAAGAGGAAGAGAGTGAGAGCTCAACAAAGTATCAGATGGTGGAAGTTGAAGGAGGAAGACGTGTGAAATTCAGTGAGCACGTGAAACAGGCAGTGGATGGAGGGGAAGCAATTTTGGACAACTGGCAGATGCAGTGAGGGAGACAGCTAGGAACATACTGGGTGTGACATCTGGACAGTGGAAGGAAGACAAGGAGACTTGGTGATGTAATGAAGATGTTCAGGAAAGCATAAGGAGAAAGAGGTTGACAAAAAAATTGGGATAGTTGGAGAGATGAAGAACGCTGACAGGGGTACAAGGAGATATGGCATAAGGCAAAAGGAGAAGTGGCAAAAACTAAGGAAAAGGCATAGAGTGAGCTGTACAAGAAGTTAAACACTAAGGAAGGAGAAAAGGACTTGTACTGATTGGGCAGACAAAGGGACTGAGCTGGGAAGCATGTGCAGCAGGTTAGGGTGGTAAAAGATGCACATGCTAATGTGCTGACAAGTGAGGAATGTGTGTTAAGAAAGTGGAGGGAATATTTTGAGGAGGTGATGAATAAAGAAACAGAGAGAGAAAAAGCTGGATGATGTGGAGAAAGTGAATCAGGAAGTGTAAGAGATTAGTTAGGATAAAGTGAGGGCAGCTATGAACAGGATGAAGAATGGAAAGGCAGCTGGTCCAGATGACATTCCAGTGGAGTCATGGAAATGTCTAGGAGAGATTGAAGTGGAGTTTCTAACCAGATTTTAATAAAATCTTAGAAAGTGAGAGATAAAGGAGTGGAGATGAAGTGTGCTGGTTCCTAGAAGAAGGGTGATGTGCAGAGCTGCAGTAACTACAGAGGCATAAAGTTGATCAGCCACAGCATGAAGTTATGGGAAAGAGCAATAGAAGATAGGCTTAGAAAACAGGTGAAGATCTGTGAGCAGCAATATGGTTTCATGCTGGGAAAGAGCACTACAGTTCCTCTGAGAGTGCTGATGGAGAAATTTAGAGAAGGCTAGAAAGAGTTACATTGTGTGTTTGTGGATTTAGAGAAAAGTTATGACAAAGTACCAACAAAAGAGTTGTGATATTGTATGAGCAATTCTGGAGTGGAAGAGAAGTATGCACAGTAGGAATGACAGACTCATTCAAGGTGGAGGTGGGATCACACCAAAGATCAGCTCTGAGTCCTTTCTTGTTCACGTTGGTGATGGACAGGTTGATGGATGAGATCAGACAGGAGTCTCCATGGACTATGACAGATCACATTGTGACCTGTACTGAGACTAGAGAGCAGGTTGAGACTGGCCTAGAGAGGTGGAGATATGCTCTGGAGAGAAGGGGAGTGAAAGTCAGGAGCAAAACTGAGTACATGTGTGTGAATGAGAGGGAGCCCAGTGGAATAGTGCAGTTACAAGGAGTAGAAGTGGTGAAAGTAGATGAATTTAAATACTTGGAGTCAACCATTTAGAATAATGGAGAGTGTGGTTGAGAGGCGAAGAAATGAAGGCAGGATGCAGTGGATGGAGAAAGGTGGCAGGAGTGATTTGTGACTAAAGAATAGCAGCAAGAGTGAAGGGGAAAGTCTACAAGATAGTCGTGAGATCAGCTATGTCGTACAGCTTCGAGACGGAGGCACCAAAAAAAAAAAAAAGGAGCCAGAGCTGGAGGTGGCAAAGTTGAAGAGAAGAAGGGGAGAAGGGCGTTAGTCAGGGACGTGACCAAGAACCCGATGGTAGTTAGTAGATTAATAATTGTTTTACTTAGTCATGATATTTCAAAATTCATGATGTGTAATTTCTTCTGTGCAATAATGGTTAACTCTGTGCTCATTGAGACCTTCAAAGCAGCAGAAATGTATCTGTACCCTTCCCCAGATTTGTGCCTCAAGACAATTCTGTCTCAGAGGTCTACAGACAATTCCTCTGACTTCATGCTTGGTTTGTGCTCTGACGTGCACTGTCAACTGTGGGACCTTATATGTAGACAGGTGTGTGCCTTTCCAAATCATTTCCAATCAACTGAATTTACCCCAGGTGGACTCCAGTTAAGCTGTAAAAACATCTCAAGGATGATCAGTGGAAACAGGATGCACCTGTGCTCAATTTTGAACTTTATGCTAAAGGCTGTGAATATTTATGTAGATGTGATTTCATTACATCCGCCAAAAGGTTATGTTTTCGGTTGCATCCGTTTGTTGGTTGGTTGGTTTGTTAGCAGGATTACTCAAAAAATCCTCAATGGATTTCAATGAAATTTTTACCAGGGGTGTATCTTGGCCTAACTTAGAAGTCATTAAATTTTGGTAGCTTCATGGCAAAGGCTGTGAATACTTATGTGGTTTCTTAGTTTCTTTATTTTTCACAGATTTGCAAAAATCTAAAAAAAAAAAAAAAAAAAAACTTTTCACATTGTTATTATGGGGTATTGTGTCTACAGTTTTGAGGTGTAAATTGATTTCATCCATTTTGGAATAAGACTGTAATATAACAAAATGTGGAAAAGCTGAAGTGCTGTAAAAATACTTTCCAGATGCACTGTATCTGTGGGCAATCTGGCTCAGGAACAATTTGTTGCAGTTGAGATGTGGTTGGTGTAGCAGAAATACCTATTTGTGAATATAAAAACAGTAATGCAATTAGCCACAGCTGATTAGAGGTGTTTATGTGCATGGATGTGCATGCATCATGAGAAAAATGCCATGAGAAATGATATAATCAAAACTAATTGCAAACAATTTCCCTCAGATCACAGCACAGCTACAAACATCTAATAGGCTGCATACAAGCTCATAATCAGCCTGAGCTATTTCAGCTTGATTAAAGTCGTCTTATCTGCCTCACTCAGGGAAAATTTACCAAATTACACAGAAAGAACAATATTCATATAAAAGATAATATTTTTTATTATTTTGCAAAAATATCTGTGAACAATTCGTGAATTCACTTTAACCCTAAACACAGCACAAATACATCATTACTGAATGTTTAATGTCATGCATTTATTGTAAAATGACATTGGTCTAGGTTCTGGAGACAAGCATTGACTGTTTTTTTTTATTTAATTTTATTATTTATTTATATATATATTTTTTGCAGTGGATTTACAAGCCATCTGGGAAACCAGCAGGCAAGAAGCTTCAGTACCAATTAAAACATAGCAACATGCAATTACGCTGTCCACATTCAGGGTTTCCACAACCAATTATTGTGATGAAAAGCACATCAATCCCTCTTAGGTGTTTTTATTTTCTGTATTCCAATTTTTCTCTCTAAGCAGAGAAGATCCAGTGAGAAATAAACACTGCAGATTAACACTGCAGTGTTAACCTATTTATCAAATATTGTGTTCATTCGGTGCTTTTAAATTTAATGAATAATTGAGGTACATTGTACAAAAAACATCTCTGCAATACACCTTTGAGTTACTCTTTTAAAATGCACTTTTGTTTAATCACCAGCAAATCAGCAGCTCAAAAAAGTTACTAATTAAAGCATGAAAAAATTCAGTTTAAACTTGCAGTTAACTATTAATATAAAGTTATTGCCATTTTTCTGACAATAGAAAAAAAAAAGTCTATAAATAGAACATGTATCAAAGGACAAAATTATACAGTTTTACAATACATATTTTTCAGTTGTTAGATATACGAGGTCTGTGATGAAAAAAGTGGTACTTTTTATTTTTTTCAAAAAATAAATGGATTTGATTCATATGTTTTTACGTCAGACAAGCTTGAACCCTCGTGCGCATGCGTGAGTTTTTTCACGCGTGTCGGTGACGTCATTCGCCTGTGGGCAGGCCTTGAGTGAGGAGTGCTCCACCCCGCCCGTCAGAATCTCTTTGTCTGAATAGCCGCTGCGGACGGCGCGCGTTGCTTTATCAACATTTTTTCTGGACCTGTGAGGGATATCCGAGTGGACACTATTCGAGAAATTAAGATGGTTTTCCGTGAAAAGTTTAACGGCTGATGAGAGATTATGGGGTGTTTCTGTCGCTGTAAGGACTTCCCACGGAGCGGGACGTCGCGCAGTGCTTCCAGGCGCCGTTGTCGGCCTGTTTCGAGCTGAAAACATTCTAATTGAAGGCTTAATTCACCCAGGACGTCATGAGAGAACAGAGAAGATTCAGAAGAGGCCGGCATGAGGACTTTATGCGGACATTCCACTGTTTAAGGACATTTTGTAATGAAAGACGTGCGCGCAAATTTGCCGAGTCGTTTCCGTGACGACTCAGCGAATCTGTGTGCGCCGCGACAGGAAAAACACCTCCGTGTTGAAAACCATTTGTAAAATTCAGGCGGCTTTTGATGGCTTTCAACAAGTGAGTAACTGAGAAATTGTTTAACAGCTTGGGCATGTTCCAACTTGCCTGTTAAGGTTTCCAACGGAGGTGTTTTTCCTGTCGCGACCCCCCGTGGTCGGGTCCGGCCCGACATGCGACTCTGCCCGCACGTTCTTTCATTACAAAATGTCCGTTAACAATGGAATGTCCGAATAAACTCATGCCGACTTCTTCTGAAAGTACTCTGTTCTCTGACGACTTACTGGGTCAACAGAGCCTGAAATGTGGAAGTTTTCAACTTGAAATGGCGAGACGCTGCTGCCTCGAAGCGCAGATCGCCGTCAGGCACCGTGGGCCGTCCTTAAAGCAACACTACCAGACCAAAATCTCTCATCAGCGGTTAAAATTTTTTACCGAAAACCAGCTGAATTTATCGAATGGTGTCCACTCAGTTGTGCCTTACAGGTTTTGAAAAATTTTTTATCAAACAAAGCAGCAGTCTCTGAGCCATTCCTAAACAATGAAAAATCGACGAGAGGGTGGGCCACTCCTCACTCAAAGACTGCCCACAGGCAAATGACGTAACCGACAGACGTGAAAAAACTCTTGCATGCCCACGAGGGTTCAAGCATGTCTGATGTAATCACACATGATTCAAATCCATATGGTTTTTGAAAAAAATAATAAGGTCCGTTACTTTTATCACAGACCTCGTATATTTGTGTTTATTGTTATATTTTAGGGCAGCAAGGTGGATTAGTGGTTCGCACTGTTGCCTCACATCGAGAAGGTCATGGGTTCAATTCCCACCTGTGATCTTTCTGTGTGGAGTTTGCATGTTCTCCTCGTGTTTGTGTGAGTTCTCTGCTGGTGCTCCAGCTTCCTCCCACATCCAAAGACACGCAGGTTAGGTGGATTGGAAACTTTAAATTGTCCGTAGGTGTACGTGAGGGTGTTTATGTGTTCTCAAATTGGCTTTTTTTTTTTACGAATGAAAAAAGACATATTTACAAATGTAGATTTATTTTTAAAACCCATCACACGTTTCAGTAACTGTGTGTTATACCCATACCAGCCAACCACTGACGTTAGGTGTATGGTGTGAAGAGAAATGACCTTTTTTTCCTCTCTCCTTTTTGTCTGATCACCAGGTCTCTTTTGCTGAGAGAAGTTATTGGTTTAGCTTTTATCTGTAACTTCCGCTAAACTTTTTAGGAATTTATCAGTTTAGCTTTATAAAAGTTAACTTTTCAGTTAGTGGATTAACGGTTATCAAAGCTAACTTTTTGGTTAGCTGTGCCCACCACTGCTTGCCCAGAATTAGTTTCTTTAAAATTATAACCATAAGTCAAAACTGTCTGCCTGTGCATGACTCCAGTGATATGCTGGCAGGTCTGTATGGTGTGAAGATACTGTTGGGTATTTTCTCCTCCAAACATTTTTAAAACCTTTAACAAGACAAACAGAGTCAAGAAACACCAGTGAGACAGAAAGTCAAATTTTACGCGCGGAGTGCGGCCAGGCTGTACACCAAGGCTACACTAAAGTCTGGCCTGCTTTTCCGCTCTTTTTATTAAGAGACGCCCTCATCACATAAACAAGAAACTTGTCCTAAGGGTGGGGGTGATGACGCAAGACAAGTTTCTTCCCATAACATAAACGCATACGTCAATAAGTGCAGCTGTAAGGAAGAACACTTTCAGGTCAGCACATCTCGTTCGTCTGTTGCAGGTATCAGCTGTTCTGCATCTGCCTGAAGTGTCCTGTCTTTCACACTCCTTCACACTAAACACCACATCACAATAGTCAAAACGTTCTCTTACTCCCAGTCGTTAGAGGCTGCGAAAACAAAGTTATATTATAATAGTAAGTACATCCAGCCCTTCATTCCCAGCTCAGATTGACCCCAGAGTGCTAAAACAAAATTGAATTCTCAGGATTGCATTAAGACAGGTGCAAAACAGCACATCTCCGTTCTCATGAGAAAGAAGACAAAGCTAAAACAAGGTTGAATAACACGTACATTCTCAGGGTGAAGTGCAAAACAGCACAACACCGTTCTCATGAGAAAGAAGACAAATGTACAAATGTTTAACAGTGATAACATATATACAAAATCCTTAACATTCCCCTCCTGTTTATCGCCTGTTAAACATACAGTAGGCATCACTCAGCTTAGCACTTCTTTTTGAGATTTTCACTAAGAGGTTCATCATGGTATGTTCTCTCTCTAGGCTTACACCCCAGAGGTGATGTCGTCATTGTCACCATCATCGGTGTCTGGGTCATCATACTTCCATTGGTCTGGGTACAGGTCAGGAGAGCCATCGTCCTCCTCGTTGTCGTCTGTCCCCAGAAGTGGATATGATGCCGGACCCCCTCCTGGTCCTGGACTTATTGCTGTGGTTATCATTCTATTTACAAGGCCTCGGAGACATGGAATACAACAACATCCACACAATGTTAGAATTGCAGCAAATACTGCTATAGACACTAATAGTGAAGAAATCAAAGACCTCCATTTTCCCATCCCTTCCAGCCACCAATCCCAGCCTTCGGTGTTTACTCCACTGTGCTCTTTCATCTTCCTGTTCAACGTCCTCAGCCCGTCAATGGCTTGAGTGAGACTGCCGTCTGCAGCCGTGTTGTTGGGAATGAATGTGCAGCATTGTTCTCCGAACATGGCACAAACACCTCCTTTCTCTGCCAACAACATATCCAGAGCAATACGATTCTGGAAGGCCATAAGGGACGTGGCCTCTAACTGTGAATGGACAGCCTTAAATCCTTCCTCAGTCCAATTTCCTAATTTCTGTACATTGTAGTGGATGTTGTTTATTCTGTCCACGTTTTTATTAATTGAGCACCACCAACAGATGGAAGATTCGAATCCAGCTGCTATTTGATTAACCAGTTTATACTCGTCAGGCACTCCCCTGGGGACTCCTATTGCGTCAATATATGTTGGATTTCCCACTCCTTTCCAATCTCTTTTCACTCTATGTCTGGCTATGCCTTTCTGCCAATCTTCAGGAATAAGAGAGGCTGCATATGTCGTAACGTCTTCAGGGGTCATGGGTATGGCTTCAACTGGTAACAATAATGATATTAATGCACAATAACCTGACACATTCCGTGGCAGTCTGTCAAAGATTCTGTTATCCCCACACCACCACCATACGTCACTCCTCCCGACAGGTTTGAATGTGGGAGTACTATGGACCACATTCTTACACCAGGCGGTGTGGTTTAAGCTACCCAAAGTCTTACTTGTCCCTGTCAAGTGTACACATGTATGGTTAGCATGCCCAACTTTGCTTGAGAATAAAGGTTTAATCTTAGTCAATTTGGTCACTGGATAGATCTTGTCCCACTTAGAACAAGTGTTGTTTGCCGCAATGTATGTCTGTGTCATAGCAGTCAGTAGACAGTCTTTGGGTAATGCTGCCGGTATTACCTGTAATATAGGTCTGGGTCCCATACATACAACACAGTCCTTCTTTGCTGCTAGTCCTGCTTGTTCTGCCATTAAAAGCCAATTGTTATTTTGTCCACTAATTCCTGTAGTTACTAGGAACCAGTCATCTGCCTTCATGTCTTTTGTGCCTTGTACAGACACCCCCTTTGCTTGTATGGGCACCCCCTTTGACGTACTTAATTCGGTCAATATTGGTTGCTGTACTCTATCTGTTTCACAGAGGAAGAAATGGAAATACGGATCTTTTCCTTGTTTGTATACCCAAAGGAGGAACAACCAACAGTCTCCCTCTATATCAGGTGGGAATATGGTTCCTTTTTCTGTGGTATTCACCACTATAGACAGCTTATCATCTGTTTGATACATTTTGAGAATTTGACTCTGGTACTTAGCCCACTCGGTTTGTGCCCATCTTGGTGTCCATCTACTCCATTCATCGGCTACCAACGTTTCCCATCTCACAGAGTCAAGAAACACCAGTGAGACAGAAAGTCAAATTTTACGCGCGGAGTGCGGCCAGGCTGTACACCAAGGCTACACTAAAGTCTGGCCTGCTTTTCCGCTCTTTTTATTAAGAGACGCCCTCATCACATAAACAAGAAACTTGTCCTAAGGGTGGGGGTGATGACGCAAGACAAGTTTCTTCCCATAACATAAACGCATACGTCAATAAGTGCAGCTGTAAGGAAGAACACTTTCAGGTCAGCACATCTCGTTCGTCTGTTGCAGGTATCAGCTGTTCTGCATCTGCCTGAAGTGTCCTGTCTTTCACACTCCTTCACACTAAACACCACATCACAATAGTCAAAACGTTCTCTTACTCCCAGTCGTTAGAGGCTGCGAAAACAAAGTTATATTATAATAATAAGTACATCCAGCCCTTCATTCCCAGCTCAGATTGACCCCAGAGTGCTAAAACAAAATTGAATTCTCAGGATTGCATTAAGACAGGTGCAAAACAGCACATCTCCGTTCTCATGAGAAAGAAGACAAAGCTAAAACAAGGTTGAATAACACGTACATTCTCAGGGTGAAGTGCAAAACAGCACAACACCGTTCTCATGAGAAAGAAGACAAATGTACAAATGTTTAACAGTGATAACATATATACAAAATCCTTAACAGATACATTATCTTTTTTTCACCCCCTTCTCTCCTTTCTCTCTGCTCACCAGGTCTCTTTTGCTGAGAGAAGGCTGATCTGACACAGAAGTGTTGACTCATTATGTCAGTAGCTGCCAGTGTACTGAAGTCAATACTGAAAGTTATCGGTTAGGTTTTATCTGTAACTTCCGATACATTTTTAGGGATTTATCGGTTTAGGTTTATAAATGTTAACTTTTCAGTTAGCGGATTAATGGTTATCAAAGCCAACGTTTTGGTTAGCTGTGTCCACCACTGATTTTACTCTATTTAAACTGGGACCACATGTTATCTCGGCAGAGTGTATTTTACTCAGCACATTTACTGTGCACATTTACAATGAAAATGTCTGACACTAGGAATGAAACACTTGTAGCCCATTTCCTGGACATGTTTGGATGTGGTGGATCTTGATGTACTGACTTTAACCTCTGTCCACTTCCTGTGAAGCTCCCAGAGTTCTTCAATCAGCTTTGCTTGACATTCCCTGTTACTTGTGCATCTTTTTCTACCACACCTTTCCCCTTTCAGCCAACTTTCCATGAATATACTTTAATACAGCACTCTGTGAACTCTTTTCAGCAATGACCTTCTGTGGCTTACCCTCATTGTAGCGGGTGCCTTTTGAATAACTGTCAAGTCAGCAGTCATCCCCAGACCAGCCTGTGAAATATTTGGGATTTATAATGCACAAATAGTTGGATGCTCAAACTTGAAATATTCTAATATTTTGAGGGTTTTTTTTTCCTTCTATTTTTGGATCTGTAGGCTATAATTATCAATATTAAAATAAAAAAATGTTTGAACTATTTTAGTTTTTATGTAATGAGTCTAGAATGTATAAGATTTTTACTTTCAAAAATACCATGACCAAAAATATTAAACTTTTTCATGATATTCTATTTTTTTTAGATGCATCACAGACACAGAGTCAAGCAGGTCCTGCTCTGCCTTCAATGACGCAGGTAGAAATTTTATTAATATAAGTAGTTAAAGATAGCTTAACTTTTCTCTTCCTGTGCATTGTTCACTGACCTTTCTCTGACCCACATTTCACTCATGGTGTTGGACGTCAGCCACCCTGACCAGGACCAGATGAGGAGTTGAGCCCTGGCCATGACTCAGCACAATGTGTCACACACAACCACAGACTAAAGCTTTAATGGCCACACTGTGAGTGATGATGTCAATTACAACAAAAGAAATAGTAATGGTACAGTGACTTTCAGCTTTATATTAAAGAGGTGTGCTCTGCTGACGAATGACAAAACAGCTAATAATCACAGTAACTATTTTGGTCAGCAATGAATTATAACTTATCTTCAATACTATTGCTTCAGTTTCAGTATTTTAAGATGTTTGTAGTTACATTGAAAGACTTGTGTGGCAAAGCGGACAATTTACTCTTCAATCGTCAAGGCAATTAGAAATCATGAATGAACATGGTATGTCGGACTTCTGACACCACCCTGGGAATTTCACCCAGGGAATTCGACAATTGAATAACTTCAACCTAAGACACACAGGTTCGTTGTAATTGAGACAGAGACGTGGTTCCCAAATACAAACAAATAATTTAACAATTGAAGTTCTAGTTAAAAAAGACAATTTTGTAAAAAACTAATTTAAAACACCCCCAATTATGACCACATGAGGGCGCCCTTGCACCACGCAGGTCGGCAGCACACGCAGCTGTCAGAGTTTTGCAAATGTCCACACTGAGCGTAAAGCCGCTGCAGCAAACAGGGCACATCCACTGGTCTCACGGGACGAAATCTTTCAGCAGAGCACCACAGCAAAGCAGCAGGGCCTCCTTCCACAGCTTGGTCCAAAATCCTACATTTTAAACAAATATAAAACAAATATCTGAAAGAGGAGCTTACTTTGTGCTGTACATACCGAACCGTCCGTCACAGCAATCAGCTGTAACTCAACACCACCACAGAGCATCAAGAGCACCACAAACTCAGCAGCGCACCACCAACGACAGCCCACACAGAGGTCTCTGTACAACAAAACCACCTCCTTAAACACTCACCACTACACCTTAACGAGCCTGCAGCTGTGGCCAGCGCCTACCTGTCTTCACGGGAACATGGAAGTGAACACGTCCAAACACCTGCAGTCAGTCTCCAGAAAGAGAAAGAAGAGCACACACACTCCCTCTTTTATGCAAACACTCCTCTGCCACAACCAGATGCACTCAATCCACCAGCTGAACATCATTAAGGTCATCCATCCTGCTACAATCCACCCCCACAAATTATATCGTTGCCCCATGATGGAATAGACCCCATTCCTTAACCTTAATCATACCACCTATATTACATAGGGCCAGAAGGACCCACTTGCACTGCAGACCGTGGAAGATGAAGTATATTAGAATGATGACCCGCCAAAGTACAACATCTTCACTAGGGGGGAGGGAAGACATACTAGACTCCACTGGCAGAGGTGGCACAGCAACCACTGGATCTACTGGTGGACTCAACTGTGGGGAAGCAGGTAAACTCACAACCTCCGCACTCTCCACCTGAGGGGCAACCTGGGTCACCTCTCCCACTCCCTCCACCTGAGAAGCAGGCGGAGTCACCACTTCCCGCACAACTGAAGTAGACGCAGGGTCCTCGGATCCTGACACCAACCACCTGCCATTACACCACCACAGGTGGAGAAAACTCCACAGGGGGCAGAGAATGGGCCACAACCTCATCAGGGGACCCAAGCCCTACCACTACTTTCAACAATGAGCGATGAACCTGCTTGGCTCTGGTTAAATCATCCTTAGGGGCAATTGTATAAACAGTCCCTTCTCCTTGTGGTGCCCTCAGGACATGATACATCACAGAGGACCACTGGTCCTGGATCTTATGACGGCCCCGTACCCCAAAATCTCACAACCAGACCAACTGGCCCTCCTTCAGGGGAACATCACGGACACGCTGATCATATTCCTTCTTACGCCGCTCTGCAGCGGCCTTCAGCCGATCCCGGGCTCCATCAAAAGCCATCTGCAAGCGGGTCTGGTGCTCCCGGACCCACTCATGAACAAAACCACCCACAGGCTCCCGAACTCGACCCAACAGAAAATCAAACGGAAGCCTTGGCTCCTGACCAAACATCAACAAAAAAGGAGACTCACCAGTTGCCTGATGCGGTGTTGTATTATAAGCTTACAAAACCTGGGGCAGACAAGAACCCCAATGATGCTTTCGAGACACGGGCAGCGTGCGCAACAGATCATGAAGCGTTCTATTAAAATGCTCACACTGCCCATTCCCAGATGGATGGTATGGTGTAGTACGAGATTTCCAATGCCATAAAAGCCACACAACTGCTGGATCAATACACTCTCAAAACTCCGTCCCTGATCAGAATGTATCCGAGCTGGAACCCCAAACCTCAAAAACCACTCCGTAACCAGAACTTGAGCTACTGTAGGAACTCGCTGGTCACGGGTAGGGACTGCCCACGTGTACTTACTAAAGACGTCAGTCATTACCAAAACATCTTCCACTCCACCATGACTAGGCTCTAGAACAGTAAAATTAATGGCAAGAATCCCATTAGGCCGAGATGCCAACAGGTGTCCCATGGGGCCACGAGCCACTGGTTGGTTCACCTTTGCTACCTGACACCTCTCACATGCCTGGCACCAATCTGCCACTTCCGCAGACATCCCTGGCCAATAACACCGCTGACGTAAAAGCTCTAGGGTCCTCTCAACCCCTTGATGAGCATGCCCTTGATGAACCTCAGTCAACACATCGGCTTTTAAAGCTGCAGGCAACACCAACTGCAACACAGCCCCAGCTCCATTGGACTTAAACACCTGACGGTACAAGACACCATCCCTCTCCACCAACCGGTCCCACTGCCGAAGCAACACCCGGGCTGACTGCGACACCTGATTGCGCTCTTCCTTACCAGGACCCCCCAAAACACCCAAACCTCCTTAACCACTGGATCAACCCGCTGCAATGCAGCCAGATCAGATGGAAGACGGTGGGGCAAGGCTGCAACCACAGCCTGCCTTATATCTACCCTACTCCCATGACAAACCTGTTGCAGCGGCTCCGGAAGCTGGGCACCACTAACCATTACCTGGAAGTCCTGCATCCCAGGAGAATGCAACTGAGAAAGGGCATCTGCGTTCTTATTACTACAACCCGAACGATACTTAATCTCAAAATCAAATGATGCCAACTGCGCTGCCCAACGTTGCTCAGTAGCACCAAGTTTTGCAGATGACAAATGACTCAAAGGATTGTTGTCCGTGTACACAATGCACTTATGGCCCAGCAAGTACTCCCTAAACTTCTCGGTCATTGCCCACTTGAGTGCCAAAAATTCCAACTTCATAGAGCTGTAGTTCACCATATTACGCTCAGTAGGGCGTAACCCACGGCTTGCGTAAGCAATCGGCCTAACTTTACCATCCTGTTCCTGAGACAACACTGCTCCCAGCCCCCCATAGCTAGCATCCACCTCCAAAATAAATTGAAGACTAAAATTGGCATATGCCAGCACAGGTGCAGAGGTAAGCTTAGCTTTTAAAGTCTCAAAGCTACGGCCACATTCCTCCGTCCAATAACCCGAAACTGGCTGATCTACCCGACCGGGCTTCACTCCAGCCAACTTTGCTACCAACTTGTGTAGGGGTGCTGCCAACCTTGCAAAACCACCTACAAACCGGCGGTAGTAGCTGGCAAAGCCCAGAAAAGAGCGCAGTTCCGAGAGTGTGACCGGAAGTGGCCAATGAGCAACCACCTCCACCTTGCTAGGGTCAGTAGCCACCCCTTTATCAGAGATGACATGCCCCAGGTAACGCACTTCCTGCTGAAAAAATGCACACTTTGCACACTCATGCTACAAACGCGCCAGCACCACCCTCAACCTATCCAGATGTTGGTCAACAGTAGAGGAAAAAACCACAATGTCATCCAAATACAACAATAAGGAAAGACACTGCTGATCACCTAAAATCCTCTGCATTAATCTCTGAAAAGTACCAGGAGCGTTGCAAAGCCCAAAGGGCATCCGGTTCCACTCAAACCAAAAGGCGTGCAAAAGGATGTCTTATGACGATCAGGCTCCGCCACAGGAACCTGATTATACCCACTCGCCAGATCTATGGTAGAAAATCAACGAGCCCCAGTGAGGGCATCCAAGGACTCATCAATCCGAGGCAAAGGGAAGGCGTCCTTCCTAGTTTTTCCATTCAAGAGCCTGTAATCAACACACATGCGCAAACTGCCATCCTTTTTCTTAACCAGCACAATAGGAGAGGCATAAGGACTGCTACTCTCCCTAATAACTGGTGTTCCAAGCAGCTGATTGATGTGATCTTTGACAACCTCATACTCAGAAGGTGGAATTCTGCGATACCGCTGTCGCACTGGAATATCATCCAGAAGCGGAATCTCATGTGATATTAGGTCAGTACAACCCAGATCCCCATCTTGGGCTGAAAAGACAGAACTAAACTGACCCAACAATGCTCTCACCTTACCTTGTACTTCCAGAGGCAAGTGACCCAATTCCAGGGCTGCAATCTGATCCTGCACGGATGGAGAAATGGACTGCGAGGCCACTACTGCCTCCACCGGGGGCACCTCGGCAACCCCCGCAGGCAGACTCACAACCCGAACTTCCTCTAAAGTGCCAATCATAGCCCGGGGACGTAACCACACATCCACCAGTCCCACATTCATCACCAGAATGTAGGCTATACCCTGCTCCACCTGCACCAATGCAGGAGATGCCAACAGTCCAGCAGGCAAGCCAGACTCCACAGGCTCAAACAGAGCCGCCCCACCAGAATACCGCTCAGAGCATGTCGCCCTAACAAACTTCATTACACTGCCCGGAATCTGACAAGCCTCTCCCCCATGAACCTTAACCTTCCCTACTCCTTGATCCACAATACCACTAGCCTTGTGGCACTTCTGAAACGCCTGCGTGACATACTCCGGAGCCTCCGCCACTGCTGGCAAATCAAACAGGGAAACCCCATACTGCCCAAAAAGTTCCCCATAACACCTGCGGATGACATTCATCCCCAGGACCCCAGAAGCCTGCGGAGACACACCAGGCACATCTTTAACCACCAAAATGCCACATCCTGGCATCAGTTTACCACAAAGCTCCACATCCAACTCCAAATAGCCCAGGTAAGGGATGGCTAAACCATTAGCTGCTTTAAGCTGTAGCCAATTACATGATTTCAGTCACCCCAAACCCCCTGGCTCAAACTGCTGATGAAAAAGAGACTCTGGAATAGTTGACACCATAGATCCTGTATCTATCAAACAAGGGATCCCAACTCCCCCCATGCTCACCATTAAATGAGGACATGGCGACACAAGCTTGGACACTACCTTGTCACACGTCCTACGCAAACCTGAGCCAGTAACTTGCCCCCCCGAGCTGTGGCTCTGCAGCTCGGCGGGCACTAGTTTCCCAACCCCTGAGCGGCAGAAGATGGTTTGTTCAATGAAGAGGCCGACAAAGAGGATCGACTGCGGGCCACCACCCGAACTCCATCACACTCCCTGGCAAAGTGACCTGGTTTCTGGCAGTGTCTACAAATGATAGACCCCCGGGGAACTGATTGACGAAACTGCCCAGAATGCTGCAAATGGGAAATACTCTGAGTCAGCCGATTCAACTGCTCCTGTTGCCGCTGGAGCATCTCCCTTACTTCCTGTAGTTCCGAGGCCTGAAAAGAACCAGCCTCCACCTGGCCACTGCCCTGAACCCCGCACTGAGTGCCCGCAACAGACTGGATGGAAAAATCACTACCCTTCCTACCTCCAGGTGAACCCTCTCGTTCCCATCTAATTGCCTCACCCCTAACCTCCAACAAGGTAGCGGTAGGCTGCCGGCGCACAAACTGCTACAACTCACGCCGAAGTGAACCATCAAACACACACTCAACAAACTGATCACGTAACAAAACCTCTTCATTTGGGACACCATTAGGTGCGCGCTGCTTAACAGATGTCAGACTCATTAATGCCAATGAAAACCCTAACAAAGTCTCTCCCTCACGCTGCCTGCGGGAGAAAAAGGCCTCTTGAAGTGCCACATAAGATTCTGTATCCCCATACAGCTCCTGCAACACCCCAATAATCTTTAATGGGTCTGAACGCTCTTCACTGGAACGATGCTTTATTTCCTCACATGCTTCCCCCTCCAGATGATCAAAATAAAAAAAATGCCTGGTCAGCTTTAGAGACATGACAGGCTCTCACACAAGCCTGCATCTCCTCCAACCATTCAGCCAACCCCATACCTGTCTTACCATAAAACATGGGACATTATCTATCTCGGGGTAAAAAAATAAACTTCTCCATTACCACTAGAGGACACTTTAGATGAGGGCTCTATACTCGGGCCAGGCGCTGCCTCAGCCTGTTCCTGCTTCAACCTCTCATTCTCCATCCTAAGCTGAGTGACTAACTCTCTCAGCTCCTGCGTTTCCTCTGCCATCATACCCCTTGAGACTTTCCCACAATGAGGATGCGACCAAAATAGGGGAAATTACTTGCACCGAGGCCACCTGCTGCTTTGCTCTGGAAAAAAAACAAACAAACATTAAACACACACACAAAAAAAAATTTACTTCACCAAAAAAAACAACAACAACAACAAAAAAAAACAGAACACACCTCTCTAGTCTCAATTTACATCCCACTTCCTGACACCAAAATGTGGCAAAGCGGACAATTTACTCCTCAATCGTCAAGGCAATTAGAAATCATGAATGAACATGGTATGTTGGACTTCTGACACCATCCTGGGAATTTCACCCAGGGAATTCGACAATTGAATAACTTCAACCTAAGACACACAGGTTCGTTGTAATTGAGACAGAGACGTGGTTCCCAAATACAAACAAATAATTTATTAACAATTGAAGTTCTAGTTAAAAAGACAATTTGGTAAAAAACTCATTTAAAACACCACCAATTATGACCACATGAGGGCGCCCTTGCATCACGCAGCCCGGCAGCACACGCAGCTGGCAGTGTTTTCCAAATGTCCACACACTGGTCCCACGGGACGAAATCTTTCAGCAGAGCACCAGAGCAAAGCAGCAGGGCCTCCTTCCACAGCTTGGTCCAAAATCCTACATTTTAAACAAATAAATATAAAACAAATATCTGAAAGAGGAGCTTACTTTGTGCTGTACATACCGAACCGTCCGTCACAGCAATCAGCTGTAACTCGACACCACCACAGAGCGTCAAGAGCACCACAAACTCAGCAGCGCACCACCAACGACAGCCCACACAGAGGTCTCTGTACAACAAAACCACCTCCTTAAACACTCACCACTACACCTCAACGAGCCTGCAGCTGTGGCCGGCGCCTACCTGTCTTCACGGGAACATGGAAGTGAACACGTCCAAACACCTGCAGTCAGTCTCCAGAAAGAGAAAGAAGAGCACACACACTCCCTCTTTTATGCAAACACTCCTCTGCCACAACCAGCTGAACATCATTAAGGTCATCCATCCTGCTACACTTGCTTGAGTAACTTGCTTCCACATAGCTCTCAGAAATTTGACACCAAATTGTTTTAAACTGTGGATTAGCATTAGCACCTAGCATTAGCACCTGTGTTGTTTGACCACCATCATTCCCTATAGAGTCTTTCAGGGACCCATAATTCTTTGTGGACAGTGAATATTTCCTGTCTCAGCCTTAAGTGGTAAACTTCCATGGCCTCATATGAAGCCCTCCTGGAAGAAGTAAAAGTTGCAGTTCCTTGACTGGCTGCTTGAGGCTGGCTCCAAAACAGAGCGCATTCCCGTAGGAGCCCTTGTTAGAATGTCCAACGTTAGAGCAGAAACAATCTGGTACAAAACAGTTTTGGTCTCCGTCTGGGGGTGAATGTTTTTCTAACGTTGTACTTTAAGAAAGTTCTGTAAAATAAGAGACGTAGTCGCTTTGACTGACAGCGGCTCAGCCGAGTGTCTCTGCCTCTTGCAGCTTAGTTAGTGCAGAGATTCCGCTCAATACAACTACTGACTGTTGTGGAGGCTGTCTGTCAGTTGGAGTTTTTTTTTTTTTTTTACAGTCACCTGGGCTAACACGGTTTGTTATTTAGTCCTAACAGATCTTCTGAATGAAACGCTCATCTTATTTAATGTTGTGTGGTCTTAGTTGTGTTAGTGGTTTTAGCAGCTGTTGGTAGCCTGATCCATTAAGTCCCATTAAAGCATGATTATTGAGAAAATCACCAGCTCATAACTTTTAATGTCAGCACCAAAGCAAATCTTAAGGAGAACCACTGCACACTGCCCCCCCCCCCCCCCAAAAAAATGATTTAATAAACACCCGAACCAAGGTTAGCCTGTTAGCTTAGTTAGTTTGGCATCGGACTCAAAGAGAGCGGCATCTTCAGGCTTCTTTTATGACACACAGAGCCACCCATGCTTCACCTCTTAATACATTAATGAGTTCATTGTACTGCTGCTTTCAACATGGTGATGTCCAGACTATGGCCCAGATATGGGCTTCATATTGACTGTTCTAAGTCTCTATAGAAAACCTGACGTCACACAGGCATTGTTCAGTATTTACAGTGCATCCGAAAAGTATTCACAGTGCTTCACTTTTTCCACATTTTCTTATGTTACATCCTTATTTCAAAATGGAGTAAATTCATTTTTCCCCTCAAAATTCTACTCACAACACCCCATAATGACAACACCAAAGGTTTTTTTTTTTTAAATTTTTGCTAATTTATGAAAAATAAAAAAGAACTAAGAAATCCCAGGTACGTAAGTATTCACACCTTTTGCTCAATACTTTGTTGATGCATCTTTGTCAGCAATTACAGCCTCAGGTCTTCATGAATATGATGCCACAAGCTTGGTTCACCTATCTTTGGGTTGTGTTGCCCATTCCTCTTTGCAGCACCTCTCCAGCTCCATCAGGTTGGATGAGGAGCGTCCGTGCACAGCCATATTCAGATGTCTTCAGAGATGTTCATTCGGATTCAGGTCTGGGCTCTGGCTGGACCACTCAAGGACATTCACAGAGTTGTCCTGAAGCCACTCCTTTGATATGCTGGCTGTGTGCTTAGGGTCATTGTCCTGCTGAAAGATAAACCATCACCCTAGTCTGAGGTCAAGAGCGCTCTGGAGCAGATTTCATCCAGGATGTTTGTACATTTCTGCATTCATCGTCTTTCCCTCAATCCTGACTAGTCTCTCAGTTCCTGCCACTGAAAAATATCCCCACAGCATGATGCTGCCACCGCCATGTTTCACTGTAGGGATGGTACCTGGTTTCCTCCAAACATGATGCCTGGCATTCACAACAAAGTGTTCAATCTTTGTCTCATCAGACCAGAAAATTTTGTTTCTCATGGTCTGAGAGTCCTTCAGGTGCCTTTAGGCAAACTCCAGGTGGCTGCCATGTGCGTTTTACTAAGGAGTGGCTTCCGTCTGGACACACTACCATACAGCCCCAATTGGTGGATTGCTGCAGAGATAGTTGTCTTTCTGGAAGGTTCTCGTCCCTCCACGGAGGAATGCTGGAGGTCTGACAGTGACCATTCAAAAATCTTCCATTTTGGATGATGGAGGCAACTGTGCTCAGTGGGACCTTTAAAGCAGTAGAAATGTTTCTGTACCCTTCTCCAGATTTGTACCTCGTGATAATCCTGTGTGGAAGGTCTAGAGACACTTTGTTTGACTTCATACTTGGTTTGTGCTCTGACATGCACTGCCAACTGTGGGACCTTATATGTAGACAGATGTGTGTCTTTCCAAATCATGTCCAATCAACTGAATTTACCCCAGGTGGACTCCAATTAAGCTGTAGAAACATCTCAAGGATGATCATTGGAAACAGACATCCAAACACATCGATATTTACACTTTTGTTGTTATTACTGTTTGATTGTCTTTGCAATCCTTGAGCGAGAAATCAAAGTCATATCGTTTGAGATATTAACTCAACATTTGTGACATCATATCAAATAATTAATTTTAACAGAACATGTCCAAACTCTGGAGAGTAAACCTACCGAATGATTCGTGATACATTTCTCTCACATTTCCTCATACATGTACAGAGCATAAGATTTGAACCAAATTAACAAGATGTAATATCACTTGATTGATAGACAGACAGACAGACAGACAGACAGACAGACAGACAGACAGACAGACAGACAGACAGACATCAAGCATGGACACAAAAAGAGAACAACAATATGTTTTTAATCAATGTGCAATGAAGAGTTTTGAAAAAGGGAACAACCTATTGTTGTGCCACTTGCTCCCACATGTTGTTGCAAACTGGTTGAATCACCTCTAGTTTGGATTATTTGAGCGAACTATGAGCATATGTCACATTCAGGATTCTCAGTAGTATTTTAGGGCTTTTGGAGGGGTAGAGTATGCATGCAAATCTTTATATTTTCTCTTCTTATGGTTTTGGTTGAAAACTGAGATCATTAACAAGTGCTAAAGTGCCATGTTTTCATTAAATGATTCACAACAAACAATTGTAACACAATTTTTGTTGCAAAAATCTCTGCAGTAGGGATGAGCGACAATGTGGCACAATGGGCCGTCTGCAGTTTTAGCAGCATTTGACTGCCTCAGCAGATGATTTCACCGATGAGTTGAAAAACCTGCAAACAGTTGTTCTGTGCACTTTGTAGTTGTTGTTGTTGTCCATTCAGCTGCTTCCGTTTTGTTTGGGGTCGCCACAGTGGATAGATCCGCATTGGTACTTGGCACAAGTTTTACGCCGGATGCCCTTCATGGTGCAACTCCAGTGTTACCTGGAGAAACACACAGCCGCTGGTGTTCCAAAGAGGTCTTCCATCCAAGTACTAACCAGATGCTGCACTGCTTAGCTTCTGAGATCTGACAGGATCAGGCTGACACAGAGCAGACCGGCTGCACCTCTGTGCACGTTGTAGTATTTTGCCCCCCCCCCCAAAAAAAACTGGACTAATGACATTATATTCAGTTACATTTCCAGGTTTTATCTTAGTAGATGACAGAAAATGTGCTAGAATTAAGAAATAACATGCTTTTTTCCCTCTCACTCTGATGCAAACTTCAGAGGACACACACACACACACACACACACACACACACACACACACACACACACACACACACACACACACACACACACACACACACACACACACACACACACACACACACAGCCAGCTGCCTCTCATTAACACACTTCTGTGTTTAGATGACAAAAGCATAATTCCAGAAAAGCTCTTATTACAGTGGCAGCTTTTCATTATCACTCTCGCTGTTTCTCAGCAACAACAAAAAGTGACCTTTGTGTTTAATGGGTCGTATGCAGCCCTATCAGCACTAACGGACCTCATGAAAAATGATAAAAAAGAAAAAGGAATCAGAATGAGGAGCTTAAACGCGTACTGACAGGAACAGAAACATTCAGGCCCTTGCTCCTCCTGATCATTTATAGGTGTAGACCCTTTCAATTTCTTACTATTTAAGTAACAAAGAAGGATCTTCTTCAGCATCACAATAATTTTTTTCTTTTGAGATTTCATACAATTTTTTTAAAATCAAAATTCTGGAAACAATTTAGGATCTTGACCATTTTACTAGATCTGCAACTACTGACTATTGTTCAAACTGATGAAGATGATTAAACTTGCGATTGTTCTTTGATTTCATTATTCCATTAATCTAGCAATTTTTTTCCAATGAATCAACTGATCATTATCAGTTTAGTCGATTGTCCTTTGGTTTATTTTATTTTATCTCAATTTTAACAATTTTATAGATTAGTAGCAGAACCTTAAAAGCTGATCTCACAGGGACAGGAAGCCAGTGAAGAGACACCAAATGGGTGTTATGTGGTCAAAGTTTCTGCTTTGTGTCAAAAGTCTGGCAGCAGCATTTTGAACCAGTTGGAGACCCCTAATGCTGGACTGTGGTAAACCAGAAAATAGAACATTGCAGTAGTCCAATCTAGAAGAGATAAATGCATGGATCAGGGTCTCAGCATCAGCCATAGACAGGATGGGACGAATCTTCGCTATATTTCGGAGTTGGAAGAAAGCAGTCCTCGTAATATCTCTAATGTGGAGGTCAAAGGATAACGTAGGATCAAAAATTACCCCAAGGTTCCTCACTTTGTCCGTGTGTTGTGACACACGAGCCTAGGTTAAGCGTTAGCTGGTCAAATTGATGCCGATGTCTCACTGGACCAAGAACCATCAATCAATCAATCAATCAATCAATTTTTTTATATAGCGCCAAATCACAACAAACAGTTGCCCCAAGGTGCTTTATATTGTAAGGCAAGGCCATACAATAATTATGTAAAACCCCAACGGTCAAAACAACCCCCTGTGAGCAAGCACTTGGCTACAGTGGGAAGGAAAAACTCCCTTTTAACAGGAAGAAACCTCCAGCAGAACCAGGCTCAGGGAGGGGCAGTCTTCTGCTGGGACTAGTTGGGGCTGAGGGAGAGAACCAGGAAAAAGACATGCTGTGGAGGGGAGCAGAGATCGATCACTAATGATTAAATGCAGAGTGGTGCATACAGAGCAAAAAGAGAAAGAAACAGTGCATCATGGGAACCCCCCAGCAGTCTACATCTATAGCAGCATAACTAAGGGATGGTTCAGGGTCACCTGATCCAGCCCTAACTATAAGCTTTAGCAAAAAGGAAAGTTTTAAGCCTAATCTTAAAAGTAGAGAGGGTGTCTGTCTCCCTGATCTGAATTGGGAGCTGGTTCCACAGGAGAGGAGCCTGAAAGCTGAAGGCTCTGCCTCCCATTCTACTCTTACAAACCCTAGGAACTACAAGTAAGCCTGCAGTCTGAGAGCGAAGCGCTCTATTGGGGTGATATGGTACTACAAGGTCCCTAAGATAAGATGGGACCTGATTATTCAAACCTTATAAGTAAGAAGAAGAATTTTAAATTCTATTCTAGAATTAACAGGAAGCCAATGAAGAGAGGCCAATATGGGTGAGATATGCTCTCTCCTTCTAGTCCCCGTCAGTACTCTAGCTGCAGCATTTTGAATTAACTGAAGGCTTTTTAGGGAACTTTTAGGACAACCTGATAATAATGAATTACAATAGTCCAGCCTAGAGGAAATAAATGCATGAATTAGTTTTTCAGCATCACTCTGAGACAAGACCTTTCTGATTTTAGAGATATTGCGTAAATGCAAAAAAGCAGTCCTACATATTTGTTTAATATGCGCTTTGAATGACATATCCTGATCAAAAATGACTCCAAGATTTCTCACAGTATTACTAGAGGTCAGGGTAATGCCATCCAGAGTAAGGATCTGGTTAGACACCATGTTTCTAAGATTTGTGGGACCAAGTACAATAACTTCAGTTTTATCTGAGTTTAAAAGCAGGAAATTAGAGGTCATCCATGTCTTTATGTCTGTAAGACAATCCTGCAGTTTAGCTAATTGGTGTGTGTCCTCTGGCTTCATGGATAGATAAAGCTGGGTATCATCTGCATAACAATGAAAATTTAAGCAATACCGTCTAATAATACTGCCTAAGGGAAGCATGTATAAAGTGAATAAAATTGGTCCTAGCACAGAACCTTGTGGAACTCCATAATTAACTTTAGTCTGTGAAGAAGATTCCCCATTTACATGAACAAATTGTAATCTATTAGACAAATATGATTCAAACCACCGCAGCGCAGTGCCTTTAATACCTATGGCATGCTCTAATCTCTGTAATAAAATTTTATGGTCAACAGTATCAAAAGCAGCACTGAGGTCTAACAGAACAAGCACAGAGATGAGTCCACTGTCCGAGGCCATAAGAAGATCATTTGTAACCTTCACTAATGCTGTTTCTGTACTATGATGAATTCTAAAACCTGACTGAAACTCTTCAAATAGACCATTCCTCTGCAGATGATCAGTTAGCTGTTTTACAACTACCCTTTCAAGACTTTTTGAGAGAAAAGGAAGGTTGGAGATTGGCCTATAATTAGCTAAGATAGCTGGGTCAAGTGATGGCTTTTTAAGTAATGGTTTAATTACTGCCACCTTAAAAGCCTGTGGTACATAGCCAACTAACAAAGATAGACTGATCATATTTAAGATCGAAGCATTAAATAATGGTAGGGCTTCCTTGAGCAGCCTGGTAGGAATGGGGTCTAATAAACATGTTGATGGTTTGGATGAAGTAACTAATGAAAATAACTCAGACAGAACAATCGGAGAGAAAGAGTCTAACCAAATACCGTGCTACGAGCATTCTGACAGTTAGTGTGACTCGGGGGTGTTGACTCATTTAAACTAACATATTCATCCTGCTGTAACCAGGTTTCTCATCATTTCAGTCTTATCCGAGATTAAAGTAGGAAGTTGCTAGACATCCAACTTCTCACTGATGCAAGGCAGTATATACACAGAAAAAAATATGGCAGATGGTAGGAATATTATCCTGACTCTCACTCGAGCAGTGCTATTCTGACATTTCAAAAAGGGCTGAAAAATCAGGTAAAGCTACTCACACAGAATAGTGCAGCAGATACCTCAAATAATCTTTCACTTGGTGATACAAGCACTAAATTTGGAAATTAGAAAAGGTCGCTATCCAGGTAAAAAAACAAAATGGTTGCCATTTTCCAAGATGGCCACCAATCAAACTGGTTTTTAAGCTTGTTTTACCTATATTTTAATTGAATAACCATATCTGGAAGATGTAGCAATGGAAATATATGATTTGGAGCCTAGAAAATCCAATTATGCAGTCAAAAAACCAAAAAAATATTGAAAAATCAGGTAATTTTATGTAAATTATGTAAATGAACACTCGTGCAATGATGTTTGCAATCTGCTAAATTTCCAAAAACATAACATCAATGATTACATGTTTGTTGCTTTGGTATGAAACAAAGTCTCTGTTGATGTACAGTTTGCATAAGTTCTTTTCAGTCATCACATTTGCAGGAACATAACTGTGTACACTTGAGGCTGAAGCGATAGCATTTGCATCTTCCTCGACAGTCAGTCTTGCATCCACATTTTGTCAATTGCTGGCAACTCTCTGCAATTGCAGGAAGCTTTGACCACAGAACTTTCCACATCTCACCATCTTTTATCCAACCCCAGTTGGCAGGGCTTTCAATTTGCATTTCACACACAGTAGCCTGGCCCCATATACAGGCATCTTGGAAGACAGACCGTTTTACATGCTCGAAGAGGGATGCACTTGTTGGTGGAATGGCATCATACGGGCTTTGATGTCTTCCTTGGTCTACCAGTATGTTTGCCTTTAACAACCTTCCCATGTTGTTTGTATTTGGTCCAGAGTTTAGACACAGCTGACTGTGAACAACCAACATCTTTTGCAACATTGCGTGATGATTTACCCTCTTTTAAGAGTTTGATAATCCTCTCTTTTGTTTCAACTGACATGTCTCGTGTTGGAGCCATGATTCATGTCAGTCCACTTGGTGCAACAGCTCTCCAAGGTGTGATCACTCCTTTTTAGATGCAGACTAACGCGCAGATCTGATTTGATGCAGGTGTTAGTTTTGGGGATGAAAATTTACAGGGTGATTCCATAATTTATTCCCCAGAATTGAGTGAGTCCATATTTTTTTTCCCTCTGCTTGGTCTAAAAAAGTAATCGTTACTGACTGCCACAATTTTTTTTCCTGATTTCTTATAGTGTTTCTTAAAGCCAGAAAGTTGCCATTTGAAATGACTTTAGTTTTGTGTCATGTCTGTGATCTGCTTTTTTTCTACAAAATTAAACAACTGAATGAACATCCTCTGAGGCCGGTGATTCCATAATTTTTGCCAGGGGTTGTACTACTACAATAATTAGTAAACTACAACTACAGCTACTGTACTACAAGCCGACACTGAACCCCATGCTGAGTCTCACAGCAGTGATGCCACCAGTGTGCCCTGGTTGTGCTATGGCATCACTCTGATTCATAATATTGAAAACAAGAGCTAGTTAACATTGTATTACAACAATGTTGGCAAGGTTTTGTATGTAATATGTAATAATGTGATCAGACAGCTGGATGTGTCATAAATATGCATTTTCAGTCATGAAATGGCCACCATTTTTAAAAATGGTGGCCATTTTGGAATGACATTGATACTATTAAGTTCTCCTGGTCAGAATACATACATTTTGATATTTGCATTACTCAGATGTTTTGATTCCTTGACATTCTGAGCTGAAAACACCCTTTTTCACCTTTAATGTGGCGGCCATCTTGAAAAATGTCAGCCATTTTGTTTTTTCACCTGGATAGCGACCTTTTCTAAGAGAGTAGGTCCTGAAGTATTTATGTACCAAATTTGGTGCTTGTATCTCCAAGTGAAAGATTTTTATGTTATACTGACTTAAGCTGCCTCACTAGAAGGCCTGTGTGTGGCGTTTAGAAGCACCATGTCACATGCGCCACCAAAGTCACCACAATCAACACCCGTGTTGGCCTCCCTTCATTGGCTTCCTGTTAATGCTAGAATAGAATTTAAAATTCTTCTTCTTACTTATAAGGTTTTGAATAATCAGGTCCCATCTTATCTTAGGGACCTCGTAGTACCATATTACCCCATTAGAGCGCTTCGCTCTCAGACTGCGGGCTTACTTGTAGTTCCTAGGGTTTGTAAGAGTAGAATGGGAGGCAGAGCCTTCAGCTTTCAGGCTCCTCTCCTGTGGAACCAGCTCCCAATTCAGATCAGGGAGACAGATACCCTCTCTACTTTTAAGATTAGGCTTAAAACTTTCCTTTTCGCTAAGGCTTATAGTTAGGGCTGGATCGGGTGACCCTGGACCATCCCTTGGTTATGTTGCTTTAGACGTAGACTGTGTTTCATAATTATTGTATGGCCTTGCCTTGCAATGTGGAGCGCCTTGGGGCAACTGTTTGTTGTGATTTGGCGCTATACAAGAAAAAAGTTGATTGATTGATTGATTGAATCTGTCACAAACATATCACTACTCTCTGCAAAGATGTCACACAACACCACATGTTTGCTGACTATCACCAGGACGTGTTGAGTGTTTTGGACATGTTTAAAACACTTGCCACTCAACTTCACTCCTCGCATGGTCACCACTTTACATGCCACTAACTCTCCATGTGCACGGAGTCTTTGTGACATGTTGGAAAGCATCAGGTTGTTCAGAAAGTCCAAATTCATGATAAAATGGACAACAAAAGAGACAACGTGGTGATATTGGTGTCAAGTGCAGGCATGTGCGCAGCGAGTACAGCACACCAGTAGTTGCCACTAACATGCCACACACATGGCCTTCTGTGTTAGATTGACTAAAGTGATCAACATATGTTTTATCCAATATCAGATTGCACTCACTACTGATATGAAAGTTAAATCAGAACATTAGAATGAAATTAAGGCGAGGGTAAAATTAATGCTTGCAGCAGAATGCAGAAAAGATCAAAAGTTCTGCGTGCATGCGTGTGTATAACTTTGATCATGAACAAACTGGGAAGAGCTGACATTTGCCATTTGGTATGCTTATGTATGTATGTATATTAATGTGTGCATGCATGCATGACTTTATTTAGTAAGTTCAATGTAAGTACATAATATAATTGTAAATATGTTAAAAATACATGGATGACATGAGAAAGTGAAAACACTTATTTCCACTGTGGTCCATTTAAAAATCAAATGACAAAACAGAAGTAATAATAATCATCATCATCATCATCATCATAATCATCATAATAGTGTGTATTTGATAACAACTTAAACAATTTGTAAATACATTAAGACAGTAAATTAATATTAAAAATACATAATTAATAGGAAATAAAAGGGTTGAGATTTTTTCTAAAAACTGTTGAGGTATAAGGTCTAGGGATCTAAAAACATTCTGGACTCATACGCCATTCCAACTCATTCTAGATACTGCATAATTTATTACCACCCTTGAAAAATGTCAGCTACACTACCCAATCTAGAGCCCATGGATTCCCATGGGCAACATGCTAGTACAACCATTAATCACTTTTAATTGTACTGTTGTCTATAAATCTGTTGAATTGAAAATCAACGAATCATGGTAATTCATCATAATTAAATGTTTTTTTTAATTGTCATACTTTTGTAACATTACTTAGCCTACTTGAGTACAACATATAGCCTACCATAAATGTAAAAACAACTTCAACATGCTCTCCTTAATACTAGGGCTAGTGGCCTCTAGGACTAGTGGGAAGTTTCTGAATTGAAAATTAAACCTGATATACTTTCTTCTGGCATAATGCTGTTTACACACTGGAATTGCCTCATTAAAAAATGAAATTATATTTGTTATCCATACTGCAAAATGTTACCCCCATGAGCTGCTATTGGTGTCAGGTATCAGGACTCAGCAGATGTGTGATGTCGAGACACTCAAGACCCGATCAATAAAGGCTGTGGTGTCCAGGCAGCAGCGGGGACAAGCTTGGCCAGACACGAACAAAGCTCAGATAATCACCAAAAGAGCTTTATCTTCTTATTCATGGTCATCCGCTTGAGTAAATGAAATATTAGTTAAAAGAATGTGCAGCAAACAGCATATTTATCAGTGAATTGTAAGCTGCTGCATGTCGTGTCAATAATTACGACAGGTGCTTGTACATAAGACAGACAGAGAGAGAGAGAGAGAGAGAGAGAGAGAGAATGCATGTTTGTGCACATGCTCTCTTTATTGGGCATGTGGAGGCAAGTGATTTCAAAAATGCTCCCTTAAATCAGAGGCATGATGATGCATCAGAGAAGGGGGGGGAGAGAGAGAGAGAGAGAGAGAGAGAGAGAGAGAGAGTGTGTGTGTGTGTGTCTTTGTCATCCTTGCTCGCCCCTCTGTGCAGGGGCTGCTGCAGCACAGATGGCCAATACTGAAAGAACCATGGAAGAGAGGGTGGGACTTGGTCTGACAAGGAGTCAGGCACAGCGAATGAGTGTGAAGGAGAGGTATTCCTATCCCAGAATGCCCTTGCATCAGTGCCGAGAGCCTGGAGAGACAGAGAGGGAGAGTGAAGGTGGAATAAGCAGACAGCAAGTGCTGAGGATAGTAAAAAGAAGCAGAGAGTAGGGAATAGGGTACCAAAAAAAAAAAAAAAAAAAAAAAAAAAAGAAAGCTTGATAATTTAGGCAAAACATGTTCAAAGGCTCAGGAAAGAGCTGAAAAAAAAAACTAATCTGCTATTTTTTTCTACTCAACTGAAACACCAGAGACCACTTATTTTCTTTTTCAAACACCCTCCTCTTGCACGGATTCTCCTTCCTCGGATTGCCTCCACCTGCTCTTCCTCCTGTTCTCCTCTCTCCAGCTGCTGACAGACAGTACCACCATGGAAACTGGAAGCCCTAGAAAAATTCAGTTCACTGTCCCCTTACTGGACACCCACCTGGACCCAGAGGCAGCTGAACAGGTAAGGAGGAGGAAATGTTGCTGCTTTCAGGATTTCTTTAGGTATATAGACCTAAACAACTTCTTGCTTATCTATCAGAGAATGATCTTTTTGAGCCCTACAGTCAGCATATTGGGTACATCCTTCCACAGAGACTGCACTTACTAAAAGGTGAATGGTTTGTGGTTAGCTATGGAGACACATTCCACATCAAAGTTGCTGTTGCTTGATTTGAGTGCAGCTTTTCATATAGCTGATCACTGTATTTTCTGATCAAGGATTAAGTACTATTTTGGTATTTTTGGATGGGTGCTTTCATGGCTGAGATCATATTTGTCCTGTTGATGGCAGTGTACTATCTGAATTTTCAACTATGGAATTTGAGGTACCTCAGGGTTCTGTTCTGGGTCCTATGTTGCTCTCTCTTTAAGTAGAAGCAGTTGGTCAGATTAAATGACACCATGGAATTAAACTTAAGTGCTAAGATGATGATCTGCAGATAATATACCTGCCTCTGGCTCTCAAATTGCAAAGATGTAGACTTGCTTGGTTGCAGTGGAACATTGGATGTCTAACTTCCTGCTTCTGAACACAGGTAACACTGAGATGATTTTTGTTGGCCCTGCCAGACTGAGACATGTTTGTGATTGGTTAACATGTTGCCTATGATTCATCAAGGTGAAAAATCTATGAATCCTTTGATCCAACACTGACATTTGATTTACATATGAAGGACGTCATCAGAATGGCCCATTTTTATTTGTGAAATATTGTAGACTGAGCTTCCGTCTTTCTTTCACTGGGTTCAGTGGGATTGCTGAAATTGTTAAACCCTATGTGTCTTTTCATGCTCTGTGTCCCCATAGTCCAGAAGAACTCAACAGTCTTTAGTGCCTTCATCTAACGTGCTCCTACACCGAAGAACTATTTGACTCTTGATATTCCAAGGCCCACTTCAGCTGAGTCTTTTAAAGCAAATATTAAAAGTAATTTATTTTCTCCTGTTTATCCTTAGTGATGTGTGATGGTGAAGTGATTGAAGGTATGTGACCAGAGGATCTTCTGTTCAAATCCTCAAACCGCAAAGTCACAAAGGGGCTGAGACCAAGGTCATTACTTCCCAAATTGCATGCTGATGTGAGTGTATGGGTTGATGTGAGGCATCACTGTAAAATGTTTTGACCTCAAAAAAATGCACCATATACTGTAAATTACCCCGTTTATACCATTAGTTTTATTGTTTTAGCTCTTTTTTATTATATTTGCTGTTTTTGTGTTTTTGGCATTTAATATAAACTATTTTTTTTATCTTGTTTTATTATGTGAAGCACTTTATAAGTTATTATTATAATTATTATTATTGTTGTTATTATTATTATTATTATTATTATTATTAGTGGCATGTTTAGAGGATGATGAATTCCACTTGTTGTTTTTTTTCATTATTGTGATTGATTTAGGGCAGAACGGTGGCTTGGTGGTTAGCACTGTTGCCTCACAGTGAGAAGGTCATGGGTTCAAATTTCCACCTGTGGCCTTTCTGTGTGGCGTTTGCGTGTTCTCCCCATGTTTGCGTGGGTTTTCTCCGGGTGCTCTGTCTTCCTCCCACATCCAAAGACACGCAGGTTAGGTGGATTGGAAACTTTAAATTATCTGTAGGTGTGTGTGCAGGTGTGAATGTGTTTGTTTGTCTATATGTTGCCCTGCAACAGATGGGCATCCTGTCCTGGGTGCACCCTGCCTCATGCTCTGTGACTTCTGGGATAGGCTCCAGCCCCCCGTGGCCCTTAATTGGAGTAAGCGGTTGAAGATGAGTGTGTGTGTGTGTGTGTGTGTGTGTGTGTGAGACTGATTTACAAGGAAGAGCTGATTGTCCGTGAGTTAAATTTGAAGAAAGTAAATTCTTGAAATCATAAAAGCATGCTGGTGCAGACATGGCAGCCCGAGTGGAATAAAATGTGTGGTGCACTTGAGTATAGTCCAATAACATCTTGCTGCTTTAAAATGAACACATTTTCAGCTTGTTATTACCTCCACATACTCAACTGGCCAGCTGCATCTTTTGTATGCAGAGTTAATATGAATCAAATGAATTTAGGATTGATTTTTCCACCTTCACACGCAGCAGTCTTATAAAAGGATGCTGCAGTAGAAATGTGACCCTGTGGCCTTGGTCTTTAGGTTTCGACAACTTTCTGCACAGCTAGACACTAAAGAAAAGTTGTGTGATTGGTCACAATAACCTTATCACAAATCAAATTAGTGTTACTTCTTTATGGAAAAAATTTAATTCATTTCAAATATAGCATTAACCTCTGAACATTGTACCTGTGTGAATGTCATCACTAAAATAAAATAAAAAAAAACTGTATTGTCCAAACTTTTTTTCCAGTTACATTAAATTCAATTCAGTTTATTCATACAGCACCAAGTCACGACATAAGTCACTACAAGGTGCTACACACAAAAACGTACCTACCCACTGAGAATGCACACTGGGTCTGTTTCAGAAAGGACGTTCAACAAAATTCTGAGTCTGTTGTTGAAATCTGATATACACTGAAATGGGAAATGCTGAGTTTTCAGTTCCAGAACAGCTGATTTAAGATAGTTTAATCAAGTCATAGTAGGTTCACTCGAATATAAGAGCTCCTTTCGCACATAGTGTGAATTTGGTCGAATTGCGCATTTAGTGCGCATGAAGCAGGAATTGTATGCAAAACGTGTAAAATCGTACCTTCCTCTAATGCAGGGGTGGCCAAGTTCGGTCCTCGAGAGCCACCTTCCTGACACTCTTAGTTGTCTCCCTGCTTCAACACACTTGAATCCAAGACTCGTTAGCAGACTTTTAATGAACCTTTCATTGGATTCACGTGTGTTGGAGCAGGGAGACAACTAAGAGTGTCAGGAAGGTGGCTCTCGAGGACTGAACTTGGCCACCCCTGCTCTAATGCCTCATACACCTGTTGCTACAACTATTTGCACACACCAGTGGCTGAAAGACAGGGTGTGTGCTGTGAGAGCCCATCGAACCCTCTCGCGGCAGGTGTCTGACAAATTCTAGGTGGCACGCACGAACATCTAATACCGCTTGCATGGCACTTAGAAAATGTGTGGCCATTCGTACTCTTGGCATAAAAACAGTCAGCAGACAGTCACTGTCGATCCCCCACGAGCGTGGCTTTGCAAACAGACACAGTGACATGTTGGTGTGTGCTCTGATCTGACAGGGGTGTGTCCGCCGACAGGAGCAGCTGTGGAGATCTGTGGTTCTGGACATCGCGGCTGGAGACCACGTACTGTGTTTGGATGGACATGAACTAACAACTGTCCACTGTGACGCACTTGTGTGTGCTTGGTGTCATCACGTGGACATGCATAAAAACATATATCGCTGTTGCAATGGGCTGCAGCCAGCACGCACACGGTGCGCACATTGATAGGCTACTCCAGGTGATCTGGACCATCAGATCATAACACGCAGCGGGCGATCTGAATGTCATGTGACCAGTGGTGGGCACAATTCCGATAACGGTTTCATTTAATTATATAAAAAAATGAGGTGGGCTTCATAGATAATTGGCAAAGCTTCTGGGGAAAACCTGGTCTTGTTAGGAGAGACGGCATCCATCCCACTTTGGATGGAGCAGCTGTCATTTCTAGAAATCTGGCCAATTTTCTTAAATCCTCCAAACCGTGACTATCCAGGGTTGGGACCAGGAAGCAGAGTTGTAGTCTTACACACCTCTCTGCAGCTTCTCTCCCCCTGCCATCCCCTCATTACCCCATCCCCGTAGAGACGGTGCCTGCTCCCAGACCACCAATAACCAGTAAAATCTATTTAAGCATAAAAATTCAAAAAGAAAAAATAATATAGCACCTTCAACTGCACCACAGACTAAAACAGTTAAATGTGGTCTATTAAACATTAGGTCTCTCTCTTCTAAGTCCCTGTTAGTAAATGATATAATAATTGATCAACATATTGATTTATTCTGCCTTACAGAAACCTGGTTACAGCAGGATGAATATGTTAGTTTAAATGAGTCAACACCCCCGAGTCACACTAACTGTCAGAATGCTCGTAGCACGGGCCGAGGCGGAGGATTAGCAGCAATCTTCCATTCCAGCTTATTAATTACTCAAAAACCCAGACAGAGCTTTAATTCATTTGAAAGCTTGACTCTTAGTCTTGTCCATCCAAATTGGAAGTCCCAAAAACCAGTTTTATTTGTTATTATCTATCGTCCACCTGGTCGTTACTGTGCGTTTCTCTGTGAATTTTCAGACCTTTTGTCTGACTTAGTGCTTAGCTCAGCTAAGATAATTATAGTGGGCGATTTTAACATCCACACAGATGCTGAGAATGACAGTCTCAACACTGCATTTAATCTATTATTAGACTCAATTGGCTTTGCTCAAAATGTAAATGAGTCCACCCACCACTTTAATCATATCTTAGATCTTGTTCTGACTTATGGTATGGAAATTGAAGACTTAACAGTATTCCCTGAAAACTCCCTTCTGTCTGATCATTTCTTAATAACATTTACATTTACTCTGATGGACTACCCAGCAGTGGGGAATAAGTTTCATTACACTAGAAGTCTTTCAGAAAGCGCTGTAACTAGGTTTAAGGATATGATTCCTTCTTTATGTTCTCTAATGCCATATACCAACACAGTGCAGAGTAGCTACCTAAACTCTGTAAGTGAGATAGAGTATCTCGTCAATAGTTTTACATCCTCATTGAAGACAACTTTGGATGCTGTAGCTCCTCTGAAAAAGAGAGCTTTAAATCAGAAGTGCCTGACTCCGTGGTATAACTCACAGACTCGCAGCTTAAAGCAGATAACCCGTAAGTTGGAGAGGAAAGGGCATCTCACTAATTTAGAAGATCTTTACTTAGCCTGGAAAAAGAGTCTGTTGCTCTATAAAAAAGCCCTCTGTAAAGCTAGGACATCTTACTACTCATCACTAATTGAAGAAAATAAGAACAACCCCAGGTTTCTTTTCAGCACTGTAGCCAGGCTGACAAAAAGTAAGAGCTCTATTGAGCCGAGTATTCCTTTAACTTTAACTAGTAATGACTTCATGACTTTCTTTGCTAATAAAATTTTAACTATTAGAGAAAAAATTACTCATAACCATCCCAAAGACGTATCGTTATCTTTGGCTGCTTTCAGTGATGCCGGTATTTGGTTAGACTCTTTGTCTCCGATTGTTCTGTCTGAGTTATTTTCATTAGTTACTTCCTCCAAACCATCAACATGTCTATTAGACCCCATTCCTACCAGGCTGCTCAAGGAAGCCCTACCATTAATTAATGCTTCGATCTTAAACATGATCAATCTATCTTTATTAGTTGGCTATGACCACAGGCTTTTAAGGTGGCAGTAATTAAACCATTACTTAAAAAGCCATCACTTGACCCAGCTATCTTAGCTAATTATAGGCCAATCGCCAACCTTCCTTTTCTCTCAAAAATTCTTGAAAGGGTAGCTGTAAAACAGCTAACTGATCATCTGCAGAGGAATGGTCTATTTGAAGAGTTTCAGTCAGGTTTTAGAATTCATCATAGTACAGAAACTGCATTAGTGAAGGTTACAAATGATCATCTTATGGCCTCAGACAGTGGACTCATCTCTGTGCTTGTTCTGTTAGACCTCAGTGCTGCTTTTGATACTGTTGACCATAAAATTTTATTACAGAGATTAGCGCATGCCATAGGTATTAAAGGCACTGCGCTGCAGTGGCTTGAATCATATTTATCTAATAGATTACAATTTGTTCATGTAAATGGGGAATCTTCTTCACAGACTAAGGTTAATTATGGAGTTCCACAAGGTTCTGTGCTAGGACCAATTTTATTCACTTTATACATGTTTCCCTTAGGCAGTATTATTAGACGGCATTGCTTAAATTTTCATTGTTACGCAGATGATACCCAGCTTTATCTATCCATGAAGCCAGAGGACACACACCAATTAGCTAAACTGCAGGATTGTCTTACAGACATAAAGACATGGATGACCTCTAATTTCCTGCTTTTAAACTCAGATAAAACTGAAGTTATTGTACTTGGCCCCACAGATCTTAGAAACATGGTGTCTAACCAGATGCTTACTCTGGATGGCATTACCCTGACCTCTAGTAATACTGTGAGAAATCTTGGAGTCATTTTTGATCAGGATATGTCATTCAATGTGCATATTAAACAAATATGTAGGACTGCTTTTTTGCATTTGCGCAATATCTCTAAAATTAGAAAGGTCTTGTCTCAGAGTGATGCTGAAAAACTAATTCATGCATTTATTTCCTCTAGGCTGGACTATTGTAATTCATTATTATCAGGTTGTCCTAAAAGTTCCCTGAAAAGCCTTCAGTTAATTCAAAATGCTGCAGCTAGAGTGCTAACAGGGACTAGAAGGAGAGAGCATATCTCACCCATATTGGCCTCTCTTCATTGGCTTCCTGTTAATTCTAGAATAGAATTTAAAATTCTTCTTCTTACTTATAAGGTTTTGAATAATCAGGTCCCATCTTATCTTAGGGACCTCATAGTACCATATCACCCCAATAGAGCGCTTTGCTCTCAGACTGCAGGCTTACTTGTAGTTCCTAGCATTTGTAAGAGTAGAATGGGAGGCAGAGCCTTCAGCTTTCAGGCTCCTCTCCTGTAGACCAGCTCCCAATTGAGATCAGGGAGACAGACACCCTCTCTACTTTTAAGATTAGGCTTAAAACTTTCCTTTTTGCTAAAGCTTATAGTTAGGGCTGGATCAGGTGACCCTGAACCATCCCTTAGTTATGCTGCTATAGACTTAGACTGCTGGGGGGTTCCCATGATGCACTGAGTGTTTCTTTCTGTTTTTGCTTTGTATGCACCACTCTGCATTTAATGATTAATGATTGATCTCTGCTCCCCTCCACAGCATGTCTTTTTCCTGGTTCTCTCCCTCAGCCCCAACCAGTCCCAGCAGAAGACTGCCCCTCCCTGGGCCTGGTTCTGCTGGAGGTTTCTTCCTGTTAAGAGGGAGTTTTTCCTTCCCACTGTTGCCAAATGCTTGCTCACAGGGGGTCGTTTTGACCGTTGGGCAATATAAAGCGCCTTGGGGCAACTGTTTGTTGTGATTTGGCGCTATATAAATAAAATTGATTTGATTATCAGATTATCTTTTAAGATAACTTTAAAGACCATCATCAGACTAATTATCTTCCAATGAATTTTTGTCTGATAGATAAACAAAATAAACAAAGCTGAACAGCAACAAGCATTTTTTAAATTAGTTCAGCACTCACCTGTTAAAAGTTTTGTACAAGACGCACAGCTATAACCTTTGTAAACAGAAGAGACCTGCTTGTATAAAAAGCATGTCAATCCTCTGCAGACAAAAAAAAACAAAAAACTTTTCCTTTAATACCATACTGATATGCTGGCAATATGACCCAAGTCATCCAGAGGCATACATCTTTAACTTATGGTTCAAATTTTAACCAAACTAATTTTGGACAAGTTATTTAAAATTACTGTCATGTCTGAAGTTGTATAAAGTAAAAATATCAGATATATGTTTTAGTTTTAAAGTAATGTGTTAATTTTTAAGGTTTTGTGAGCACATGCTCTGCCCCGCAGTGCATTATGGGTAGGATGATGTAATCTCAGTATGTCACGACAGGACAAATGCATTTCAGACACTCTGTTCAGGCTCCAAGGACAACAGCATTAAACTCTAGTGCCTAAAACTCTCTTGTATATATTCTCTGCATTTATAGACATTGATTTTTTAATTGCGTTTGATAAATTCCACGCATTTTAAATGTGAACAGACAGGGATTGTCTAGAATTTGTTTTGAAAGCCTCTACTGCCATCTAGCATCTACTGGCCAGTAGTGTTCATGGGAGTGTCTGGGGACCAGTAGATGGCAGTGTTCTATTTATTTTGACCCCGGTTATGTCAGATATAAGACTTGTTCTTCTCTCTGCTCCTTTTCATTCTGGTGATTGTGATGCTTTATTTCTGTTTTTTCTGTTTTTTTCTTTTAAATGAATGAAATAAATATTAAAGAAAGAAAGAAAGAAAGATGATTGTCAAATCAAATTTTTGCTTTGCAAATGGCTTTTTTTTTTTTTTTTTACAAATGAAGTTTAAAAACAAAACAACTGCATAATAATAATAATAATAATAATAATAATAATAATAATAATAATAATAATAACTAGGACTGCAAGCAGTTATATACGGGCCCTCGTTCTGCGCAACCGCCTACCCAGGCCAGTGGGTTCCCTTGTGACCACATGTGGGCATGTGCATGCAGGGGCAACCACTCATCACACAGTTACAATTTTAAACAAATCACACAATGCATCAAGGAGTTATGACATGTTGATTGTTCATCCACTAGGGGGTGCTCAGTGTACAAACAGAGGGGTTGGGTGTGTTCAGGGGCCAACCGTCATCATACATGTGAAGTTTCAAGTCAATCAGGGAAAGCATGAAGGAGTTATCATGACTTGATGTTCCATGGAAAAGGGTCACAATGGCGGCACCATAGCGGCCACACCCTTCAACATAGAAAAAAGCTTTCGATAACTTTGGGTCAGTATCATCTTTGGATGTTGTCAAAGAAATTTGAAGTGCATAGGTCAATATCCCTAGGAGGAGTTCGTTCAAATACAACATGTGGAAATCATTTCAAAATGAGAAGAAAATTCAAAATGGCTGACTTCCTGTTTGGGGTAGACTCATGGTGCAAGAGACTTTTTTGTACGTCTATGCAAGTCACACGTGTACCAATTTTCATCTCCCTACTCCGAAAAAACCCCTATGGGGAGGGTTTTTTGAAATATTCAAGGGGGTGCTATTGAGGCACTTTGACCCGCCCATGGGCGAGGCCCCTATGAATTGTAGGAGGTTGTCATGCTTGACCTGTGTATCAATTTTCATGATGATATGACAAAATTAAAGCCATCAAAAGGAAGAACATAATTTCATGGCGAAGGGGCGATATTCGGTACGCCACCACACAGAAGCCGTTACTCGTAAGTTCACGGCGATCATTGCCTATGTTCACCAACTTGTTCTGCATGTTTTAGAAGTGGAAGGAAGTTGATGGTGTTAAGTATGTGAAATCAGTACCTGTTTAAGTATAATGTTCCATAGCGAAGGGTCAAAATGGTGGCGCCATAGCGGCCACACCCTTCGACATAAAGAAGATCTTTCGATAACGTTTGGTCAGTATCGTCTCTGGGTGATGTGGAAGAAATTTGAAGTGCATTGGACAAAATCCCTAGGAGGAGTTCTTTCAAATACAACATGTGGAAATCACGCCAAAATGAGAAGAAAATTCAAAATGGCCGACTTCCTGTTTGGAGTAGACCCATGGTGCAAGAGACTTTTTTGTACGTCTATGCAAGTCACACATGTGTACCAATTTTCATCTCCCTACTCGAAAAAAACCCCTATGGGGAGGGGTTTTTGAAAGATTCAAGGGGGCGCTATTGAGGCATTTTGCCCCACCCATGGGTGACGCCCCTATGAATTGTAAGAAGTTGTCGTGCTCGACCTGTGTATCAATTTTCATGATGATGTGACAAAATTAAAGCCGTCAAAAGGAAGAACGTAATTTCATGGCGAATGGGCAATATTCGTCACGCCGCCACACAGACGCCGTTACTTGTAACTTCACGGCGTTCATTGATAACGTTCACCAATTTGTTCTACATGTTTTAGCAGTGGAATGAAGTTGAGTGGATTAAGCATGTGACATCAGGACCTCTTAAAGTAAAAATAGGACATTTCCCACCACAACCGGGCGGCGCTATGGCGCAGGTGGGAACTTAAGATATGTAGACGTTCAGGGCGGAGCCCTCATCATGTCCAGCAAGTTTGAAGGATCTACGATGAAGTATGTGGGCGTGACAGCCCTTCGAAGTGAAATGGCGCGCTCCAAAAAGCACGCCAAAGTTTGACGACCCCTAGCAGCCATGCCTTTTGACTTAATTAGAATCTTTTGATAACTTTTGATCACCATTGTGTTGTGATGATTTTGACCAAATTTAAAGTCGATCGGATAAAATCCCTAGGACGAGTTCGTTCAAATGTAAGTAGTGGAAATGGCCAAAAATGGCAAAAATTTGCTCAAAATCGAAACTTTAAATCAAAATGGCCGACTTCCTGTCGATATTTCACCATGACAGTAAGAGACTTTTTCATGCGTCCTGGCATGTTAAATATGTGTACCGAATTTCGTGAGGCTATGACGAAAAAAGCCCAATGCGGAGGGGTTTTTGAAAATTTCTAGGGGGCGCTATTTCGCGATTTTTCTGCAACCATGTGCGAGGCCCCCAAAATATCGAATTTCGGATCCGGCCGGATGACTTTGGAAAGTTTGGTGAGTTTTTGAGCATGGGAAGAGGCCGAAATTTCGATTTCAAGAGTGAGAATAATAATAATAATAAATAATAATAATAATAATAAACAGCGCAATTACAATAGGGTCCTCGTAGGTCGTTGCCTACTCGGGCCCTAATAATAATAATAATAAACAGCGCAATTACAATAGGGTCCTCGTAGGACGTTGCCTACTCGGGCCCTAATAATAATAATAACATTATTACAAGACAGCTCTGCAGTGTTTGCACAGGTACAGTGCGAACGGTTGGATGCTGCTTGTAGCTTTCAGCAGCAGGATAACCTTCACGATGGCCGACCACAATAATATATCAAACAGGTTTGATTCTCATTCGACCATACGATCGGCGATCAGGAGGTGGTCGTCAGATGTTGACCGCAGTGTTATGTGTCGACGCGGGTTGAGGAGCGGACCTGCGTCTGACAGAACCCAGCGGTCAAAATAACCAGAAGGCGGTTCCCAACAGAAACAATTTATTTTTCACCTGTGCTTACAAATATAAAACATAAAAAGCGTCCCTCTGGTGGAGTGATAAGTGGCACGTTCTCCATCGCCCGCAAGGATTAAAGCCCGGCGCTCCTGGACTCACTACCACCGCCAAACACCCCCCAGGTGGACACGACGAACCGACTCTCTGTGGAGCAAAGAGAAGGTGAGGTGAGTCAGCAGATACAACTCTATCTTTCGCATAACACACGCTATCAGCAACACACTTAGGTCAATGTTTCTTTTTAACTTTATGCAAATGAGCAGCCTCTCACAACAAGTGGAGGATCACTTATCCTGCACAACACCGCAGTGAGAAGCAAGCTGCACAATTCTCTTCACAGTCTCAGTTTACTGTGTAACAAAACACCAAGATACTATCAACAATTACTTAATCACTTAATTACCTTTAGCGTGTGCTGACAGCATGTGTCCTCACCCTTCCCTGCTTCACGGGCTCGATATGTCAAACCCAGGCGCGGTCCTCAGCGTCTCACAAACAAACGTCACAAGGTCGAGTTCCCGGCCGTTCTGCTCAATTCACACATGACTTATATGCAGAACGCCATCCAATTATCTGCTCCAGCTGCAAGTCTTCAAGGCCGCACGTGAGCCCCTGCCACAGGTGTTCCACATGACGCTAATAAGGGTGAGGACTCTTCAGCCAGCACTTTCTCCACAGACAAATCAGCCCTCATGCCACCTGGAGAGCAAAGAAAAGAAAAGAACACCAACACAGCCAGCCACGCCCCCCCAACACACAACACGCAGCTTGATACTCCATGAACACTACACGATGCAGGATGCACAATTAACCTGAAACTTGGTCCAAAAAATTCCTGCATGAAAAATCATCTCGCACAGTGTAAAGTATGTTTTACAACATCAAATGAATGTTGTAAAGAGAGAATGCAAAAAAATGCAAAAGAAAAAGTATGCAAAAAAAAACCATGCAAAAAAATTTGCGATGACACTTCCAGAGCTCCGTAAAAATGCCTGTTTTTACAAATAAAAAAATGGAATATTTTACAAAAGCACATTTAAACACCAACACAACAGACGTCACATTAACGTGTTGGTTTACATAATGAATGACTGAACCAATCAGTGTTTAGCAGGCACCTTTACCCAGAATCCTTTGCGATCTGTCTCTTTGTTACAAAACCCCAAAATTAGTGCATTATTCAACATTGAATGAATGAATGAATGAATGAATGAATGAATGAAAACTGTTTATTTCGAACATTTGATACAACAACAATTACAAGATAGATCAGTAAAGACAACAACAAAAAAGTTCCTACTGTGTACCCAACATGTCCGAAAAGGGGTAGGGTGAAGCATCAGCTTATTTATCCCTACCCCTTCTTCCCCACAACCAGTAATACCCTTTGCCACATATACACATAGATTCCTACACACCTAAACCAATATCAATATCAATATATATATATACATACACACACATATACATACACATATATACACATATACACACATATACATATATACACATATATATACACAAACATAAATATACACCTACACATACCTACTTACATACAAAATACTATATATTTACAAGCCGAAGCAAAAAACAAAAACACCCTAACCCTCATTACCCTTCCTCCTCCCTATACCTAGAAAAAACCTAGGTAATATCTATACCTAGATATTACTGATTAATATCACTTTGAGCAGATGGAATCAGTTAATCAGTGAAATCACCTGGTGGAGTCAGTGGCTGCAAAGAAAACCTGCACCCTCATGGCTCTTTCTGGAACAGGTTGCCTACCCCTGGTGTAAAGGATCTTACCGCTTGGGCTCAGGAATACTTCAGAAAACCATTACCAGTTAACACAGTTCGTCACTCCATCTACAAGTGCAAGTTAAAACTCTACCATGAAAAGTGAAAGTGTCAGGAATTTGGCCGGGTCAGGGCGCTGGGCCCTTGTTTTTCCCCTTTTTGTGGTTTTCCGTCTGTTTCAGCTTTGATTTATCAGTAATTATTTTCATCATGAGTTTTCCTGTTATGTTTTTCTTATCTCTTTGTTACTTACTTTAGCCATTGTCCAGTTCTGTTCAGCTGGTTTGTGTTTTCATTGTTTATCATTTAGCTTTCTTCTGTATATGTTGGCTGTTGTACTTTTATATCGGGTTTTGATTTCTGTTTATTAGTCTGTTCCTGTTTAATTTTGCTTTTATATTGATTTCCTGATCAGTTCTAGTTGCTTTTGTTCACATGCTCATGTTTGATTTCAGTTCTTGTTTTTGTAGTTTCACATTCGGTGATAGTTTATTCCTCACACCCAGCTTATTATGTTCACATCACTGCACCTGCCCCATGTCTTTGTTTCCCACCTTGTTTATGTCTGCTTTGTGTTTTCGTTCACTCCCACTCATGCTCCAGCTCACGTGTCTTTATCTGTTACTTCACTCCACTCTGTGTTTTCCTTCCTTCACTATCTTGTACCCTGCACAACCTTTGGCTCCCCCGGTCACGCCCCCTTCCAGAGACTTCCACGCACCTGCTTCACATCACCCTAATTTGTTTGCTCCTTATTTAAACCATCACAGTCTCACAGCTCACTGCCAGTTTGTTGTCTCGTACACATTCCAGCGCCCTTTGTCAGTTCTGATTTTTTGCTTTGCCGTGTATCGTACCTCTGTTCTGTTTTCCTCGACCATGCCTTTTGCCTCATCCCGGACAGATTTGTTTGCTCGTGCCTCTGACCCCTGCCCAACCATGACTGCGTTTTTGCCTGATCCTGATTGTACCTCTGCTCAGCTGCTTGATCACATGTGTACCGAACCAGAGCCTGGAATAAAGACCATGTTTTCTCCTACACCTAAGCCTAGTCCGGGAGTTTGCATTGCGGGTCCAGCCACCATGGTAGACGGGCTCCCACCCGTTCTGACAGAAAGCCATACATCAACAACATCCAAAAACCGCCACCTTCTCTGGGCCCGAGCTCATTTGAAATGGACAGACGCAAAGTGGAAAAGTGTGCTGTGGTCTGATGAGTCCACATTTCAGATTGTTTTTGGAAATCATAGATGTCGTGTCCTCCAGACAAAAGAGGAAAAAGACCATCCAGATTGATACCAGCGCAAAATTCAAAAGCCAGCATCTGTGATGGTATGGGGGTGTTTTAGTGTCCATGGCATGGCCAGCTTACACACCTGTGATGGCACCATCAATGCTGAAAGGTACATCCAGGTTTTGGAGCAACACATGCTGCCATCCACGCAACGTCTTTATCAGGGACGTCCCTGCTTATTTCAGTAAGACAATGTCAAGCCACATTCTGCACGTTACAACAGCGTGGCTTCATAGTAAAAGAGTGCGGGTACTAGACCATCTTATATTTGGACAAATATAGCAATAAAATATATATGACATAAGATCAGAAACAGGGTGTCAGGATGAGTTTTGTTTGGCTTTATTTTCATATTTTGATTTGATGTGTTCTTTTGTTAGATGTTCTTGGTTTTGTTGCTGTCCTGTGTGTGTATTTTCTTCTTGGGTTAATCCTGCTTGGGTCTGTCTGTGTCTGTATCCCTTGTCTCTCTCTCCTGGCTCTTGGTGGTGGGCGTCTCCCTCTCTCTAGCCACTCCCTCATTCTGGTACATTCCATGCACACCTGCTTTCAATTTGCACCTCATCACCTGGGTGTATATATAGCTCTCCAGATCCCTCAGTCCTCCGCCAGATTGATGCGCCTAGTGCCTTCTCTCCAGCTCTGTTTTTGTATTCTCAACCTGCTAGCCTCATGTGTGTTTTGACAGCCTGCTTGTTTCCTCGACCATGCCTTAGCCCGATGCTCCTTGTACTGTTGTTCATTTTGGACTGCCTTCCTGTGTACCGGATCCCGTTTACTATCACAGTAAACTGTTTTTACATACAGAGCTTTGTGTCTGAGCCCTGCCTCATCCGTCAACCAGACTTGATACAGGGTTCATGTACAGATGACAACATGCAACATGATATTTAATCTGTTGTTTTCAGATTATATAAACTCTAACTCAGTTTATCGCAAAAGATCAAAGAGCTATTATCAGTGAACCAGTCACAGCAAAGCTCACACCCGTAGAGAATACACAGAGTGATATGTCCCATTTCCGTCTTTTTATAAATATAACACGAACAGGACAGGTCATTTATTATGAATGTGCCTCAAGTTAAACCAGGAAAGATGTATGAGTCTGACTGCACACTCGTCTGTTTCTTGTTCTTTCTTAAGGCTGCTGGTTTGTACTCTTTACCCTGTGGTTAAGCTTCCTATTTAAGGGACATTACACTATAGTTTTTGTGCACCATCAGTTTCAGGTTTATGGGTTAGAGCTGCTTATATATAATATAAGATATAAGCTATAAGCTGTTCTATAAGCTATCAGATATATGTTTATCACATTTTCAAACTGATCTAATGATATCTAGCTTTGTCTCTAATAATACAAGGTCATAAAGTCAATATTTAATGTCTCTGCCAACTGTTGTACTATATTTACAATTAGTATAATAAAGGTAAAAAAAAACAACAACACACACACACACACACACACAATAGCAGGGCTGGATCCAGAGTGAAAGTCTGACAGATGCATTTTTGCCCAAAAATCATACACGTCTTGTTATTCAATAATCTTCATTCTTTTATTTGTGTGCAGCATACACTGTCACAGTTCTTTTAATATATTTATATTTACTTAATGGACCATAGTGAACACTTATTTGTATAAATATGATGTCCTAAAAAAAAACACTATAACAAAAATTGACTGTAAACAGGATCAAATTTATTGCCAAAATCTTTCAATTACTGAATCTATATACGAGGTCTGTCCGTAAAGTATAGGTCCTTTTTATTTTTTTCAAAAACTATATGGATTTCATTCATATGTTTTTACGCCAGACATGCTTGAACCCTCGTGCGCATGCGTGAGTTTTTCCACGCCTGTCGGTGACGTCATTCGCCTGTGAGCACTCCTTGTGGGAGGAGTCGTCCAGCCCCTCGTCGGAATTCCTTTGTCTGAGAAGTTGCTGAGAGACTGGCGCTTTGTTTGATCAAAATTTTTTCTAAACCTGTGAGACACATCGAAGTGGACATGGTTCGAAAATTAAGCTGGTCTTCAGTGAAAATTTTAACAGCTGATGAGAGATTTTGAGGTGATACTGTCGCTTTAAGGACTTTTCACGGTGCGAGACGTCGCGCAGCGCTCTCAGGCGGCGTCATCAGCCTGTTTCAAGCTTAAAACCTCCACATTTCAGGCTCTATTGATCCAGGACGTCGTGAGAGAACAGAGAAGTTTCAGAAGAAGTCGGTTTCAGCATTTTATCCGGATATTCCACTGTTAAAGGAGATTTTTTTAATGAAAGACGTGCGGGCGGATTGCAGCGTCGGCTCGCAGCCGCCGCGACGCTCCGCCACAGGAAAAACACCTCTGTTGGAAGCCTTGAGGACATGTTGGAACATCTCCAGCTGATAAACAATTTCTCATATACTCACTCCACTGAAAGCCATCAAAAGCCAACTGGATTTTACAAATGGTTATCAACACGGAGGTGTTTTTCCTGTGCCGCCGCTCCGCGTCGGCTGCGTCCCGACGCGCGGACCCGTCCGCACGTCTTTCATTAAAAAAATCTCCTTTAACAGTGGAATATCCGGATAAAATGCTGAAACCGACTTCTTCTGAAACTTCTCTGTTCTCTCACGATGTCCTGGATCAATAGAGCCTGAAATGTGGAGGTTTTCAGCTTGAAACAGGCTGACGACGGCGCCTGAGAGCGCTGCGCGAGGTCTCGCACCGTGAAAAGTCCTTAAAGCGACAGAATCACCTCAAAATCTCTCATCAGCTGTTAAAATTTTCACTGAAAACCAGCTTAATTTTTCGAACCATGTCCACTTCGATGTGTCTCACAGGTTTAGAAAAAATTTTGATCAAACAAAGCACCAGTCTCTCAGCAACTTCTCAGACAAAGGAATTCCGACGAGGGGCTGGACGACTCCTCCCACAAGGAGTGCTCACAGGCGAATGACGTCACCGACAGGCATGGAAAAACTCACGCATGCGCACGAGGGTGCAAGCATGTCTGACGTAAAAACATATGAATGAAATCCATATAGTTTTTGAAAAAAATAAAAAGGACCTATACTTTACGGACAGCCCTCGTATGATTTTTTTTCAATTGATAAAATCAATAAAAATATGACTGGATATAAGGTCTAACCTTACCAACGCCCAGAGTAACACTGGTAAGGAAAAACTCCCTCTGAGGAAGAAACCTCAAGCAGACCAGACTCAAAGGGGTGACCCTCTGCTTGGGCCATGCTACGGACATAAATTACAGAACAATTCACTAACTGAATATACAGGAAATGCTGTTGGTGCACAGGACAGGAGAGTCTCCACCACAAAAGCCACACCCATCTCTGAATGGAGCCACACCTTAGAGAAAACCAGAATCAGGCAAGTAATACAGACAAGAAATACAGTATAATTTGTCAGCATTAAACAACAAGAAAAACAGCTAATCACATGGCAGCAACTCAGTGCATTTAAGCATCTGGACGTGAAGAAGGCGGATTTAAGTGACTTTGAATGTGACATATTTGTTGGTGGCCGACGAGCTGGTCTGAGTATTTCACAAACTGCTGATCTACTGGTATTTTTACACACCACCATCTCTAAGGTTTACAGCAAATGGTCCAAAAAAGAGAAGATATCCAGGAAGTGGCAGTTGTGTGCGCGAAAAGACCTTGTTGGTGTCAAAAGTCAAAGGAGAAAGGGCAGACTGGTTTGAATGGGCGACTATGTGATGATATCATGTCAATATTGACCAGCATCTCAGGAATGTTTCAAACATCTTGTTAAATCTATGACACGAAGAATTAAGACAGTTGTGGAGGCAAAAGAGGTTCAACCTGGTACTATCAAGGCATACCTAAAAAAGTGGCCAGTGAGTGAAATAGCAATCAAATATTTCCCCTCATGACATAAGTTTAGGACAAGGATCAAGGGCATTCAATAAGAATCAGAGTTTAGCATTCAGCATCAAAGTTCAGTGATGGGGATCAAAGATGAGTACTTGATTTGTCAGTTAGCTGATATGTTAACCACAGTTCCAGTACACTATGATGCGTATCAGACAGTTACCTTATTAATAGCTTTACAGAGTGGATCAAGTAGTATTTGGTTTGGGGCTTCATTTAAATTAAAGCTGAATGTAGGGTTTCAGTATAGGTACAGTATACATTTTACAGAGTGCCCTTCTAGTTATTACTGTCTTGACACCAAGAAACTAGCAGCAGGTGCTTCTGAGTTATAAAGCATATCTGACCAGTCACATTTTCTGTGATTGAATTTGGTTTCCTCCGACACCCCTCCTGTAGCGCTGTTTGTCTCCCTCAGTCACAGTCTGCCTCCCCTTTCTGTTTCGTTGCTGTCAATTTTACATGTTAGATGAGATCTACTTTTACCCATATGCATTTAAAAATACAGTTAACACTGCATCGGCTGACATGCAAGACAGTTTTCGGCGCTTATCCTGCATTTGCATCACCAAAGCTGGGCTTCTTGCCACTGGGTCTGTAGCCTTTTATGATACCATTCCAGTTCATTTTAAGACCGCTGAGTGGCCCCTGAGCCAGCATGGTGTGCTGACTCTTAACTGTGCACCACAGACCGAAAGATAACAGCTTGACAGGCAGAAATAAAGCGAAAACTGTCTGTTAAAAGCAAAAGAAAGCTTGTGTGCATGTGTGAGACAGTGCATGCATGTCTCTGTGTTTTCAAGCATGAATATCACAGCAGGGGGGGGCTTCACCCACAGTTCAGTAATCCTTGCAACTTGACTCAGCATGGTTAATCAGCCTCTGAGGAGGACGGCACATGAGTCAAAGTGGTTTTCATGAAATCTGACCCTCACATGCTCATTCTTACATATAACCCGCATTTTAAACTCATATTAGAACCTGTTTTGTACTCATGAGGACAAACCGTCTGTTCTGGATACTGACACTGACCTGACCACATTGTATTTTTGGGGTGCAGTGTTTTTATGTCTGGAATAATTGCTTTTTATCATTCTTTTGTCTGAAGAATCCCCAGAGGAATACTGTCATTTTTTGCTGTTTTTATCTTTATCTGTGATAGTACTTGTCCTAACAAGTACTTTTGATGAGTCCATGGCATCAGCCATGGGGAACTGTCTGTGTCAGATGAAGGCTACTCCCGAAGACCCGCACATGCAGGCACACGTAGGCCAGCCAGAAATGGTTGAAACGTGAAAATAGTGTAAGTAGTAGATAAAACTTTCTTAATGCTATTGTTTCTGTACAAAAATGTAGCTCATCGAAGCTTTAGTTACGAATTTTTCAGATATCGCTGCATTCATCAACCTTCTTTCAGTACGTCGGACTTGGGAAGTTGAATGAAGTTGGATGAAAGTCAAATGAAACACAAACATTACGAAAACTAAGCAAACAATTAGAAACTGCGAAAAACAAAAGCAAAATAAAATACGGATGAATTGAGGTTGTTGCCAGTGTTGCAGACCGAACGGTTCCCCCAAGGGCCCCTTCACACATAGTGTGAATATGTACAACTCAGGGCAACACCCGTCAGAGCAGCTCGTATGAGTGAACCACAAAACATCACGCTGATGGGCAGGTGTGCACGATGCCGGTGCGATGGTTCATGCACGCGGGAAGACACTGCCACCAGCTGCAACATGTGGTTACACATTGCGCAGCTGTTGTGAAGAAAAAAATGAATAAAAAAATTTAAAAATACATGCTGCAATGGTTTTGTGCACGCGGGAACACAGCTGCTGTGAAGAAAAAAAATTACATGCCACCCACGGAAATCGAATCCACGCCAAAAGCTCTGATTGCCAGTCAGAAACTTTATCACTGAGCTACGATCACTGTCCTATGATAGCTGCGGGAAACTGCCTCATATCAGGAAGGACATGGACGTATTAAAAAAAAAAAAGAACCCGCACACCACATAAAAATGCTGCATTTTATTGAATACAAATATGATCCGTCTGTTTCCTCTGTAGATGACCCATGGTCACAGACATACAGTCATGAAATGACATGAATTATGAAGCAGTTCGCTCTTCTCATGTCCACCTCTACTGGTCTGGTGCGTCCAGCCGGCCACGCGCATGTTCTGCCCGACACGCATGTCTTGTGGACACCACGCCACACGACTGATATCGCCATGTGAAACAGAGCTCATGTGGGTGGTGTGACAGTCAGATTGCCCACTGCGTGTTATGATCTGACGGTCCGTTTCAACCTGGGGGCAGACTGTCAATGGGCTGCAGCGTGCGTGTGCGTGCTCGCTTGCTGCAGCTTGTCACCACAATGATATATGTTTTATTTATGTCCACGTAAGGACAGCAAGCAGACATACCCACGTGACAGTGGGCAGTTGTTAGTCCATATCCATCCAAACACAGTACGCGTTGTCCAGCTGGGACGTCCAGATCCACAGATCTCAACACCTGCTTCTGTCGCCTGCCACACTTCCTGTCAGTTCAGCGCACACACCAAAGTCACAAGTGGGGGCACTTAGACAAATTTCACTGCCAGCATGACAGTGACTGTCTGCTGACTGTTGTCATGTTAATAGTGCAAATGGCCACACATTTGCTAAGTGCCAAATGAGCGGTGTTTGATGTTCGTGTGTGTCAGCTGGAATTTGGCCGACACCTGCTGCAAGAGGGTTTGATGGGCTCACACAGAGCACACTGTCTTTCAGCCGCTGGTGTGCGCAAATAGTTGTAGCAATAGGTGTAAGAGGTGTGAGATGCAGCTACAATTCTACAGGTTTTGCATGCGATTCCTGCTCCATGCGCACTTTATGTGCAAATCGACCAAATTCGCACTATGTGTGAAGGGGCCCTAAAAATTGATCCACCCTGCCTCCACTGCGCATGCCTCATTTTGGAGCTCAGCAGCTCGACTAAGAGAGAGTCTCTTCACCCAAAGTGATCAAATGGATTAATGGGATTGTTAACCATCAGATGACAAGGTAAAACCTCCTAAATCATTCTAAAGTCAGTTTTAAGCAGAAACGAGGCCATTTTAAGCAGAAATGAGGCGATAATCAGTTATGCTTGGAAATGATGGAGGCGCAGTGAATGCAGCAGCTAGCAGCTCATGTAGCCGCGGTGCTCTGATCGCTTCCTCCATCTTTTATGATGAAATAATGGTGAATTTATGTGGAAATGATTGTTGTACAAAAGCTTCAGATATGATGATAGATGATGACTGGAGTGCAGTTTGAAGCAGGAACGAGGTGATAATCTGTGAACCGTGGCTGATGACGTATGTGCAGTGAAGGCAGGGAGGACCGATTTTTAGGGAGGACCGTTCAGTCGATGACACCGGTATTCGTTCACATTTTTCAACAGTTTAAAAATTCTGACGAAGTGTCAACTGCAGGAACGAAGCTGAATGAGGGTTAAACGATGCCTCTGAAAGTCAAAGTCCAGATTTCTTGTTGTGTTTGGGCTTCGTTGTCCTTCGTTAGTGCTGTGTGACCGGCACTGCACCCTAACTGTAGCAAGGTTCATTACAGCTGCTTCCCTCACTCAAAACCTGTGAATTGTTTCTCATTATAATGAAACAAATCATAACATTATAACCTGAAAGATTTTAGATTAATATTAGATACTGGGTGAATTTCTTTTACTGGTGTGGCAGCATTAGACGTCTGTAGAAAATACTGAGTGCTCTGCATGGTAGTATATTACAGGAGTTTAATTGAGTATTATAAAGTAAACGGTACAGGCTGTTTAAGCTGCTACTGAATGGATGAACGCGTCATAAAAGGCCTGAAGGATTGTGCTTGTTGTAGATCAGTCAAGCTGATCCCTTTATTGCTGCGGTGCGTCTTCAGAGCTTTGCTGGATATTCCTCTTTGCCCTGCTTAATGCCATTTCTCATTTTGCATAAGTCATAACATCAGGAAGGCTACTGCTAGGGCACATATAGGATGATTAACTGAGCTATAGCAGCTGTCAACAGAGTTCTAGAGTAATTTCTCTTTGTGTTACAGCTTTGACAGTGATTTTTTTTTTAATTGGTCTCCACCCCACCATCCCCCCTCCACAAAATCACACCCATAGATCAATATCCATGGCTGGCACAATGTATGAGGCAATTTTCTTTTTATTACATGCATTTCACATGTGAAACAGTGTTTTTCCCAGTGGTCTTTCTACAGTCACGGCAGAGCGTTATTGTCTTTCGGTTGGATCATAACAATTAGTTTGTATAGCCTTCTGGAGGCTGAAGTAGATTAGTCATTTTCTTACGCTGTACATGCTGTATCTGATCAACATTAAGGTAATTAAGACTTTATCACCTCAAAATATGGGGGGTGGGGAGAGGCTGCTATTAATTCCGATATTAAGAAGTTAAAAATTAATTCATTAATTACAGGAATGATATATTTGCTGATATATAAAAGTGTTGATTTCGTGGTAACCTTTACCAAATATTAGTGAAAATAGTGCAAATCAGATTTATATGGAAATGCAGCTGTCTGGGAGTGTATTCTGCCATCTTGGATTATTTTGTCAAATAAAAAAAGACTTCTCGTCTATTTTGGCTCTTCCTAGCTGCTGGCAAAATGGCCTTTCTGAATGAAAATGAATGGCAGCTGCTCCCTTTTTCTTTTAGTGACTGTGACCAAGGGGTGTCGGGGGTCCAAGCTATGTTTGACAGCATTGTAAACAACGTGATTTTTTCTGAAAAGCGAATCATATTAGTCAAGTTGTAGCCAGAGACCTATGCTTTCATGCTGAATTATATGATTCTAAAAGCGTATTTTTGTTGTAGTTGTCCAATTGCTGCTGTGAAAGACATTCTGTTTTTCACAACTGTAAATTGTGCTTGTTAAGAAAAACTGCTGTCCTTCTGTTGGATGAAACCTTATGCTTCTTAGAACTCAAAATTCTCAAAATTTAATTTTTTATACATTAATACCGGGAGGTCAAAGATGTCTGCCAAAAAACAAAGAAACAACAACAACAAAAAAGAAACAACAACAACAACAAAAACCAATCGTATTTCAGACATTTAGAAATGCCTTTTTGGGGTGGGGGGGGTGGGGGTTGGGTTTTGGAATTTTGGGTTTCAAGTAGGAAATGTTACAGAAGCCTGGGTGGGACAAAGTCACCATCAAGTCACTCTCAAGTCATGAATCAGCAAGTCCCAAGTCAAGTCTGAAGTCATAATGACAACCAATTGTTTGCAAGCTGACTTGAGACTTGACTTGGGACTTGCTGATTCATGACTTGAGAATGGCTTGACAGTGACTTTGTCCCATCTCTGCTAGATGGTGACAAAAGCTACTCAAATGTGCAGCAAGGTCTTGACTGTTTATTCATTTGAGAAGTTAGCTTTTTGGCATTGGTTATCTTTTGGGGAAAATCAACTTACAGTTGTGTCCCTTGCCCATGACTGCAGAATTTGTTAAAAAGTAATCTGCTGATTTATATAGAAGCCTGTTGACACAACAAAAGGTCTCTGGTTCAAGAAAAATGTGCAAAAATGGAATTTTAGTGATTTTTTTTAAATCATTGAAATAAGTCATAAAATGAGCAATAAAATTCACAATTCAGTTTTTTCACAATGACATTTTTCCAAACTGAATGCTGTAGTATAACCAGCAGGAGACTATTGATGTGTGCAGTGAGTTTGGTGACACCACACCTGAATTTATTGAATATTTTTCTGGTGTCTTGTTTTTGCACTATGTAGACGGTCCCTACGCTTCCATTTCTCCACCGTCTGCTCGCTCAGGTCAATATTATTTTTCCAGCTCAGAGGACGATTCGTATGGATAAAAATAAGGTTATAGCTTGTTGTCTACCTTCCTGAGGTTAGAAACTAGTGTTGTTTGTTTTTCTACAGTGTTTCTCTTAAGATTCTTGAACCGTTTACCGGAGGGGGAGGTTTCTGTCCTCTGTGAGTTTGATCCCTTTGTTCCCGTTTGACAGGACAGTATTCACGTTTTGCAATCAACAGTTTGTGGATAATGTGGTTAACACTCCTCCTCCTCCGAGTGAGGAGTTGTACAGTCTGATGGCCTGAGGGACAAAGGAGTTTTTCAGTCTGTTGGTCCTGTACTTGGGAAGGAGCAGTCTGTGGCTGAAGAGGCTCCTCTGGTTGCTGATGACGGAGTGCAGAGGGTGACTGGCATCATCCATAATGTCCAGCAGTTTGTCCAGTGTTCTCTTCTCTGTCACCATCACTAGAGAGTCCAGATTCATGCCAACCACAGAACCAGACCATCTGATCAGTTTGTCCAGCCTGGATGTGTCCTCCTTGGATGTGCTGCCCCCCAGCACACCAGTGTGAAAGAGGACACCGGCTACTAGGGACTGGTAGAACATCCACAGGAGTTTCCTGCAGATGTTAAATGACCACAACCTCCTGAGAAAATACAGCTTGCTTTGTCCCTTCTTGTACAGGTGGTTGGTGTGGGTTGTCCAGTCCAGTTTGCGGTCCAGCCACAGCCCGAGGTACTTGTATGAATCCACAGCCAGCACCTCAACTCCTCGATTAGAACTGGTTGCCATCTGAAATATCCAGGATATATTGGTTCAAAATGCTGCAGATCAGATTTTATGGTTCTGCTACTAGTCTATAAAATTGTACACGGACTGGCACCTCCCTACCAAGCTGACCTAATTAAACCTTACGTACGGGCCCGGCTTTGCGTTCTCAGGGTGCAGGACTACTTTGTGTCCCTCGGGTGATTAAGAAGTCTGCAGGTCATAGAGCTTTGTCTTATCGTGCCCCTGTTCTGTGGAATGATCTCCTTGCGTCAATTAAACAGTCAGATTCTGTGGAGACTTTCAAGTCCAGACTTAGGATGCACTTATTTTCCCTTTCATATGGCTAGCATACTGGTATAGTTTTATTTTAGGAAACGGAGCGTGCCACGGCCTCATCTTTATCTAAATTCTAGGTCTTTTAGTGAAGCTTAGGGTTAGCTTAGTGGCCGGCGATCACCTTAGTATTACGTCTTTTTTTCTTGTTGTTTAATGCTGGCAAATTATACAGTATTTCTTGTCTTTCTGATGTCTGATTCTGTTTTTTCTCTCTGTTTAAGGTGCATCTCCATCCAGAGATGGGAGTTGTATTTGTGCTGGAGACTCTCCTTTCCTGTGCACCAGCAGCATTTCCTGTATATTCGTTTTGTGAATTGTTCTGTAATTTGTGTCTGTAGCATGGCCCAAGCAGAGGGTCACCCCTTTGAGTCTGATCTGCTTGAGGTTTCTTCCTCAGAGGGAGTTTTTCCTTACCACTGCTGCTCTGGGGGTTAGTAAGGTTAGACCTTACTTGTGTGAAGCGCCTTGAAGCACCTCTGTTGTGATTTGGCGCTATATAAATACAAATAAATTGAAACTGAATTGAACTGATATCCCGGAAAATCTGTTTTTCTGAAGATTTTTTTACAACCTTGAAATTTGATCAATCTGCTACAAAACGTAATCCTCTGGAAGCACTCAGCTAAATAATATTTCTCCCAAGTTTGCTGAAAATGCCAGTTCTGAGATATTTGTTTTACCCAGGCAGACACATATGAATGATTTTAATCCTGCATCACTGTGTGTGGAGGGCAATAAATAAATCTAATGTTTGGACCTGAAGCAGCCAAGCTATATTGTCACATAAAATGATGATGTTTATCTTCTGTCTGTGATTTTCTGAGAATATATTAATGGATCTTCTTCAACCAATCAATGAGAAAAGACAATAAATATGGTTGTAAAGCAGAGTGAGAAAACTGGGATAAAAGCATGAGAAGCTAACTCCTCCAATTCAGGACCAAATGAGACCACTGTTGGAGTCTAAAAGAGGATGGTTATCAACTGATCTTTAACACTGCTCAAGCTTGTTTTTCAAATTACACATTGAAATCTGGACAAACGGGTCTGTATCAGTTCCTCGGATCACCCGATTAAATATCATGACAGATTTATGGAATACCTTTTGTGTAATCTTTATGTGTGCAGTTAATTCTTGTTTCTTTTGGCTTACAGAGCATAATATTTTTATATTTTCATTGATTGTCTGATCAGTAATTAAAAAAAAAAATCATTTTTATTTTTATTTATTTATTTTTCCACAGTATTAGTATACTGACAGTTCATTTGCTGGATACTTGCATTTAAGCATGCTTACATAGGGTTCGAAACCAGAATTATTCCCATGCTCGACTGTATTTCTGTCGGTTTTAATATGCCATTTCCTGCGTGAGGATATTAACATGAGCATGTGACAGCATGCACCAAGAAAGGAAAAAATGGGTAAATTAGGAGTTTAAACTGAATGAAGCAGTGACACATGGAGCAAACGTTGAATAGCTGACGTATTACAGGATGTGAGCTCAACAATTTTCTCGGAAAAGTGTTGGAGCACCGACAGCAGTGCATCCTTGCATACCAAGAGAGAAAAGCACAGAAAAGTCATTCAGTGCCTCTTCTCATTAACTCTGCCTTTCTGTACTCCAAGGATGCAGTTTGAAAGTTAATGAAGGCCTCTTTAAAGCTGTATGTCCAATTATACCGTGTCACTCAAACAGCATGAGCGACTTTTTTTTTTTTTTTCCATTACGTTTGATTTTTACAGCTTGTCACTGCAGTCCAGAACTAATTAATATTGTTAGAACATGACACATTCAACAAGAATGAAATCTTGTTGAATGTGTCAAACCAATCAAAATAACCAATCAAATCTATAAATGTTTCGGTGTGTGTACTTAATTATTCGAGTGTAGTACATTTGTGGTGATTACAGGGAAAGCAGCACAGTTGAAATTTGATATAGTCCTCATGGCACCATAAGCGCATCCCAAAAGTCTCTTGATCTCAAAGGCCGAAGACCCAGATGTATGAATGTCAACTGCTGAGATAAATGAACGTCCCATCAACTTTCTGATTGCTGATTTGCAAATTTGAGATTTTAATTAAAATTGTAGGCTGCATAAAACCTGGTAGGACATTATGCAGTTCAAGTGTATCTTATTTGATTGAGGTTCACAAATTGATTGAGGAGAAATTCAGAAAATGCTGCCTTGAAATGCTGACATACATAGGTAAAAACAGAACAGCCATGGCAGGGGAAATTAATTTATGTCTTAAATTCCAGTGAATTTTTGTACATTTCCAATAAAACGTGAATGGAACAGGGATTCAGCACTCTCAGAAATTAAATGTGATATTTACGTAAGAGGGGTGATGGAAAAGTTTTGAGCCTGACCCAGAAAAAGTAGGGAGTGGTTCTCCATCTCTTGCGTTCTGAGAAACCAACATTTCACTTAAGAATGTGTGAAATTTTGACTCACTGGGTTCAGTGTTGCAGACGCAATATTTCAGTCAAGTTAGGGTGTGTCAGATTGGCAACATGGACAAGGTTGGTGCCGTGATTCAGTATCTCACAAAAAAGGGAATGTTTCCAAAGAAGATCCATGAGGACCTTGTATTGGCATTAGGGGAGGTTGCCCCATCGTATGCTGCAGTTAAACACTGGCCAGCCAATCTTAAGAGGAGCAGAATACATGTCAAAGATGAGGAAGACGCAGAACTGCCACCTTGACTGATGATGTGGTCCTCGCTAACAGAAGAGTAAGTGAGCATCACATAGGCAGTACTGTAGGTATTTCCCAGGAGAGAGTTCATCTGGTTCTGATGGAAGAACTGGGAATGACGAAACCTTCAGCATGATGGGTCCCAAGGTCCTGGTAATGCACGAGGTTCCAGATGTCCCGGGACAATCTTCAGCTTTTTCAGGCAGGTTCAGATAGCTTCATGCAAGGATTCATGACCATGGATGAGGCCTGGGTCCATCACTCTAAACCGCAGTCCAAACAACAGTCGAAGCAAACAATGAACATGTGGGTTCACCCCTGTTGAAGGAAGCCATAGCTGTCTCATCTGCTGGAAAGGTCATATCCTCTGTCTTCTGGGATGCTGAGGGCATCATAATGGTGGACTACTGTATCTCCAGATGGGACAGACCATCAGTGGGGCCTATTATGCAGGAGAAAATAAAGCAGACTTGTGTGAAGCGCCTTGAGGCAACTCTGTTATTTGGCGCTATATAAATGAAAATAAATTGAAATTGAAATTGACAGAAGCAGTGTGGAATGCTCGGATGAGGTGTTCTGTTTCATTAGGACAAAGATCCGGACCACATGCCGGTCATGACAATGGCTGTCATTCATGAATGTGGCTTCAATTGTAGTCTAGGACTTAGTTTAGACATGTATGCACATCATTTGGGAGAGGATAACTCAACTGTTCTACACTAATATGACCCCACTGAACAACTTGGGATATGTGCCAAAATCTCTGTCCAGGACGAACAGCCCGAACTTTTAAAAAATGACCACGTCTTTGTTATTGCGAGTGTTACTTCAAATACAGCTGTATTTTTGGGTAGCTGGGATCTATTGCTGCAACTTCTGCAAATGCAAGGGAGGTGATTGCTGTAAAAACCCTAACACTGAATGAGCATAATTTTCATATCTGGATTTTGTTGCATTTATGTGTTTGAAAAAGAAACAGTAATGTGGTGTTATAAGTTGTATTATTGGCTGTTGGGAAATTTCCCTGATAATCTTTAAAACATTTTAGATCTCTATAGATACTGCTGTCTGCAAAAGAAACAAGTTTTCTTTTGTATTGTTCACTTTAAATCAATATTCCATTGAAAACAGTATGACTGAAAATAAAATTTCATTATACGGTATTTGGCAAATGTTCATTTTCTTTCGATGTACAGTAATACGTTGAGCCACTTATTTTAGCCTTTTTCTCTTAAAATATCAAAACATAAATTTGCACTTTTCTATGACCCTCCCAAACATATATTGGTCATTCTGAGCATTTCGAATATCTTGAGAAACCTATAGCTGCGGTAGTTTAGAAAATGCAGCTGTATTTGAAGTAGCACTCAGGACGAAAAAGGCCATGATCATTTTTAAAAAGGATGTGGTCATTTTTGGGCTGTTCTGTTGTGTGGGCTGCTGAAGCGGAGGTACTGCTGGCCCACCACCACCAGAGGGCGCCCTGCCTGGAGTGCGGGCTCCAGGCACCAGAGGGCGCTGCCGCATCATGGGAGTAGCCTGGGTGACAGCTGTCACCCATCACCAGACACAGCTGTTCTACTCAGCACCGAGGTATATCAGGAGGACGGCGTCTCCACCTCAGTGCCGAGATATCGCCTAAGACCAAGGTAGTATTCTCTGCAGTTATACATTGCATCATCAGCTAAGACTGTTAAAACCTTTTTCAGGACTGGTGACTACTGAAAACCTCATTCTTTGGATAAGTACTCACCTTCCTGCTATACTTTGCCAAGAGGTGGAGGCGGCTTCTCCCCTCTCTGTTACTGGGTGCGTTCATCCACTCCTGTGTGTTGTTGCTCTCTCTCCTGCCAGCAGTACCGGATCCGACGAGCGGAGGCAGTGGCCACCTGGGAATTCGGGACTTGGCGGTTCCAGTATTTCCAGGGTTCGGTGGCAGAGGAGATCTGGGTGGTTCCGGTTCGACTGAGACAGACGTCTCCTACCTTCGAGCCTGCCCACACGACACCAGCGGATTCGACCCCAAATTGTGTTTGTTGTATTACTCGTGCTTGTTTCAGTAGTAAATCTTGTTATTTACTCTCTCCATTGTCCGTTCATTGCGCCCCCTGTTGTGGGTCCGTGTTCCTACACTTTCACAACATGTTCGTCCTGTTTAGAGATTTTGGCACATATCCCAAGTTGTTCATTGGGGTTATATTATTCTAAAACAATTGAGTTATCCTCTCCTAAATGATGTGCGTATGTGTCTCAGTTAGGTCTTCTACTATTTTTCCACACCCACCTTATTTCCCTGATTTGGCTCCTTCAGAAGTCCATATGTTTCCAAACCTGAAAAGGCAACTTGCTGGACCTCATAAAACTGGTAATAATGTCAAATCTGCAGTGGATAACTTCCTTGAGCTCCAGGATACGGCCTTCTATGAGAACGGTATTAACAGCCCCTTCACACATAGTGCAAATATGTACAACTCAGGGCGACACCCATTGGAGCAGCTCGTATGAGCGAACCACAAAACATCGCGCTGTGGGCAGGTGTGCACGAAGCCGGTGCGACGGTTCGTGCACGCGGGAACACAGTGCCACCAGCTGCACGATGTGGTTATACATTGCGCAGCTGCTGTGAAGAAAAAAATAAATAAAAAAATTTAAATATACATGCTGCGATTGTTTTGTGCACGTGGGAACACAGCAGCTTTTCACAGCAGTTGTGAAAATAAAAAAAATAAAAATTACATGCCACCCACGGAAATCGAACTGGTGCCAAAAGGTCTGATTGCCAGTCAGAAACTTTACCACTGAGCTACGATCACTGTCCTGTGATAGCTGCGGGAAACTGCCTCATATCAGGAAGGACATGGATGTATTAAAAAACAAAACAAAAACGCACACCATATTAAAAACATTGCATTATATTGAATCCATCTTATCAAGCGGGCAATGCACATATGATCTGTCTGTTCCTCTGTAGATGACCCATGGTCACAGACATACAGTCATGAAATGACATGAATGATGACGCAGTTCGCTCTTCTCATGTCCACATCTAGTGGTCCGGTGCGTCCAGCCAGCCACGTGTGCATGTTCTGCCCAACACACGTGTCTTGTGGACACCGCACTGCAGGACATCATGTGGAACAGAGCTCACGTGGGTGGTGTAACAGTCAGATCGCCTACTGCGTGTTATGATCTGACAGTCCATTTCAACCTGCAGCCCATCGCCACAACAATATATGTTTTTATTTATGTCCACGTAAGGACAGCAAGCAGACACATGCGCGTCACAGTGGGCAGTTGTTAGTTCATGTCTGTCCAAACACAGTACGTGTTGTCCAGCTGGGATGTCCAGATCCACAGCTCCCCACCTGCTTCTGTTGGCAGCCACACCTCCTGTCAGTTCAGCACACACACCAACGTGTCAGTGTGTGTTTTGCAACGCCACAATCGTGGGGCACTTAGACAAATTTTACATCCAGCTCGACAGTGACTGTCTTCTGACTGTTGTTGTGTCAATAGTATGAATGGCCACACATTTTCTAAGCGCCAAACGAGCGGTGTTAGATGTTCGTGTGTATCACCTGGAATTTGGCCGACACCTGCTGTGAGAGGATTCGATGGGTTCACAAAGCGCACACTTTGTCTTTCAGCTGCTGGTGTGTGCAAATAGTATTAGCAACAGGTGTACGAGGCGGCTGTGATTTTACACGTTTTGCACACGATTCCTGCTTCATGTGCACTTTATGCGCAAATCGACCAACTTCGTACTATGTGTGAAGGGGTCCTAAGACGCTGCAGTGATACTGAATGGAGTCTGTGTACTTACATGGAGATTACATTAATGCAGTTGTGGTTTCTTCTTGGTCGGCCCAAAAACTTTTCAATCACCCCTCGTAATCTCATAATGTAAACTGTAAACACATAATTTGGTTGTTTAAATGGGAAAAGCAAATCCTGACAAACTATCCCAGTTAATTGTGTATTGCTTCCCATGTAAACAACCATGTTTGGTGGTTGACATAATTAAATAAATGCAGAATTCTCTCTTTTTTTTTTCTTTTTTTTTTAGACTCAGTGCACCTTTTCTTCTGTTACACTTTGGACATTTAATTTCATTCTCAATACATCTGGAATAATGAAAAGTATACTGAGTGCAACCTTTTGCTCTTTCTGAAAACTGATGGTGATTTGATTCAGTTTTGCTCACTTTGTTGTAATCATGTCATTGTAGACAAAAGAGATGATTAATTTTATCATTAGAGTAAAAATTTGTCGATGAACAAAACATTTGTCAACATTGCTTAAAATGTTATTTTGAAAAAGTTTAAACCAATGTGTCCTATGCAGTGAGTTATTGGACAGACAAACAGTTTATTAACATGGTAACTCAAAAACAATAAATACTATTACTCAGTACACCTCCCAGTTAAAATGGCATATAATGAAGATAAACTGATTTAAATTTGGTCAACTTTGATGCTCTGGTTCAATCTGAAAATCAACTTTTTTGCAGGGATTGTTGCTAGGAATATTTTTTTTTAAATCATCAAATAAATGATAGAAATTAGGAGTGTGTGTGGTTGAGGTTTTGTTTGGTTTATTTGGTTATTTGTAGCTTGAAATGAGCTTATTTGTAAGTTTCTTTCATTTCCAGGGCCTAGGTGTATTGCGACCAATGCCACTGCTGCTTGTAAAATAAATTTAAATAACCATTTCTTTACATAGCTGAAAGTATACAATTTAATTCTACATATATTTTTACACCACCCTCCTTCCTCCTGTCTTCATTACAGTTTCAGCATTTCCAGCATTCATAAAAGCCACTTAAACCTCAGTATAGGAAAGGTAAGCAGAGGAATCCTCATGCTTTACCATGCATAAACTTAACCACTAACACATTTGTGCAGTTTTGCATTAGTCAGCAATTCTGTCAGGTAGCAGTTAGAAAGCTGTAAACATCTGAGTTCGATTAGCCATGACTAACCTAAATGAGAAGCAGTTCCCAGGAAATACACTCAACAAAAATATAAACGCAACACTTTTGGTTTTGCTCCCATTTTGTATTGGATGAACTCAAAGATCTAAAACTTTTTCCACATACACAATATCACCATTTCCCTCAAATATTGTTCACAAACCAGTCTAAATCTGTGATAGTGAGCACTTCTCCTTTGCTGAGATAATCCATCCCACCTCACAGGTGTGCCATATCAAGATGCTGATTAGACACCATGATTAGTGCACAGGTGTGCCTTAGACTGCCCACAATAAAAGGCCACGCTGAAAGCTGCAGTTTTGTTTTATTGGGGGGGGGATACCAGTCAGTATCTGGTGTGACCACCATTTGCCTCATGCAGTGCAACACATCTCCTTCGCATAGAGTTGATCAGGTTGTCAGTTGTGGCCTGTGGAATGTTGGTCCATTCCTCTTCAATGGCTGTGCGAAGTTGCTGGATATTGGCAGGAACTGGTACACGCTGTCATATACGCTGGTCCAGAGCATCCCAAACATGCTCAATGGGTGACATGTCCGGTGAGTATGCCGGCACATGGGACATTTTCAGCTTCCAAGAATTGTGTACAGATCCTTGCAACATGGGGCCGTGCATTATCCTGCTGCAACATGAGGTGATGTTCTTGGATGTATGGCACAACAATGGGCCTCAGGATCTCGTCACGGTATCTCTGTGCATTCAAAATGCCATCAATAAAATGCACCTGTGTTCTTTGTCCATAACAGGCGCCTGCCCATACCATAACCCCACCGCCACCATGGGCCACTCGATCCACAACATTGACATCAGAAAACCGCTCACCCACACGATGCCACACACGCTGTCTGCCATCTGCCCTGGACAGTGTGAACCGGGATTCATCCGTGAAGAGAACACCTCTCCAACGTGCCAAACGCCAGCGAATGTGAGCATTTGCCCACTCAAGTCGGTTACGACGACGAACTGGAGTCAGGTCGAGACCCCGATGAGGACGACGAGCATGCAGATGAGCTTCCCTGAGACAGTTTCTGACAGTTTGTGCAGAAATTCTTTGGTTATGCAAACCGATTGTTTCAGCAGCTGTCCGAGTGGCTGGTCTCAGACGATCTTGGAGGTGAACATGCTGGATGTGGAGGTCCTGGGCTGGTGTGGTTACACGTGGTCTGCGGTTGTGAGGCTGGTTGGATGTACTGCCAGATTCTCTGAAACACCTTTGGAGACGGCTTATGGTAGAGACATGAACATTCAATACACGAGCAACAGCTCTGGTTGACATTCCTGCTGTCAGCATGCCAATTGCACGCTCCCTCAAATCTTGCAACATCTGTGGCATTGTGCTGTGTGATCAAACTGCACCTTTCAGAGTGGCCTTTAATTGTGGACAGTCTAAGGCACACCTGTGCACTAATCATGGTGTCTAATCAGCATCTTGATATGGCACACCTGTGAGGTGGGATGGATTATCTCAGCAAAGGAGAAGTGCTCACTGTCACAGATTTAGACTGGTTTGTGAACAATATTTGAGGGAAATGGTGATATTGTGTATGTGGAAAAAGTTTTAGATCTTTGAGTTCATCTCATACAAAATGGGAGCAAAACCAAAAGTGTTGCATTTATATTTTTGTTGAGTGTAGCTTGCACCCACCCCTGAACAGTTCACAGCCTCCACACGGCACCGGTCACGTCCGTAAACTGTTAACACTGTGAGTGATGCTGCTGTCAATAAACAACAATAGGCCTCAAACCCAAAGTGATCACAACAAAGTACAGAGTGAGTGCCAGAATTGGCACGTTTCAAATGACAGCTGAGCATTTTTGAGCCACGAAACACATTCAGAGGACAAAAGCTTGGCTGAATATCAAACATGCACTTGAGATTTATCATTCAACAAATGAAACCACTTCAAATTTTAAGTACTTTGAGAACTGCTATTCACACTTGTCTCGAGCTGCTTCTTAAACTGAAGAGGAAGCCATGAATTGTTAATATCCTCATGTTCGCAGCCTGTTAGACAGCAAAACCCTCAGTGTTAATTCAACTCCCATGGCATTAAAATTAATGCTATTTCTGAGCAGTGTGCAAATTATAGTGACAGTTGGGATGCATGCTTACGTAATGTTATTTACAGCAAATGTTAGCATTAGCTAGCTAAGGTTAGTTAAATTACAACTTAAGATAACGTTAGCACTTGTCCTTAGGCCCTTGAGACAATCTATTCAAAACCTTTGAATGCAACAACACAAAGAGTATTAAACAAGCTAGATAGCTACTTACACTAACCTTCGTTTGCTTGTGCCTCACACTCAAACGTAGACTTAAATCAGCCATCAAAATGACGGGAGTGAGGAAGGGCAATGACAAATGTTTAGAAAAAGAGAGTGGCTATACGCTCAACCGTTGGGTCAATAAAGTAAATACATGAGCATATCCGGTTGCTAAGCGCTGACGTAACGCATCACGTGATAAATCTGTTTCCGGGTCCATAGACCTCCAACTTTACAATTAAAGTTATGTCTGTTTGATCCTTTTAAGGCTTTACAGTTTGAGTTTAGTTTGTGTTTACATTGTGCGCAAACCTCCGTCCCTCGCTTCTCTGCCTCCACCTCCGTTAACCGCATTCGTCTGGTTCTTTGGTCAGAACACTTAATAAAACTTTTTTTTTTGTTTTACTTTACATATTTTATTATGCACAGGTAAAATATACATGTCTGCTTGTTAATAAAAAATGATTTATTACAATAAACAGGACGTTAAAGTGCAAACTTCACTTTCTCCCCGAACGACATGAACAGGAAGCGATCGCAGCTCGCAGCAACTCCCATTGAAAATAACGGAGAAACAATCTGAGCGTCTGACATTTTTACATAAAACAAACGCAGTAACAACATCTAAAAACCCAGTTAACATATCCAGGAGAGTTTTAGGCACAATATACAAAAAGTTTTATGTTGCTATGTTAATGCTGTTGTCTGTGTGCAACGGTTTCAGTGCAGCCTGATCATATCGTCTCAGTGCAGTTCTCAATGTTAATGACAGCGCGCCTTTTTTGTTTGGAGCCAGAAGTTGAAAATCACATGATGCGTTACGTCACACTTAACAACCGGATACGCTCAACCACAACCGACCAATGAGTGCGCATGTAAGCTCACTTCCGGTTTCAACACAGAGGGGAAAAAAGGCAGATATTTTCTCACCGGCTGCGGGAGGGTTCGCAGCCCGTGGAGGAGCTGTGATCTAAAGCGGTTCTGTTTGGCTCATCACACCCAGGGAACAGTGTCAAACTAATACCATCTTACAGCCAACAAGCAGCATTTTGTTCAGAAACTTTCATCATCATTAACAGACTTCAGTTCAAAATGCTTATGACGTTTGTCTGTTTTAATCCATTGCGGTGTTTTGACAGTAATTAAAGATGGCGCCATTAAATGTGTCAAACATACGCCACAATAGAGTCCTAAAAAGTGGTGTAAAAAACGTAGTTTAGATGCACAAAACATGTCAATACACGATCACGGTTGGGCGAATAAGATAAGACATTATATTTATCTGCCCAACGGTTGGGGCGTATAGCCTTTGCCTTAGAAAAATGCTGAATTCCACTGTAGTGAAACCTGAAATTATATTACAAGAGTCTTCTGCTGATGAATATGGAAACTATATTGCAATATTTTCAGTTACAAGTAGGAAAAATATATCTAATTATTATTATATGGCTGCAACGCTACGCATGCTCTGATTGGCCGATTTCCAGTCCGATATTTTCCCAGTTACCATGACAATCGGTCCGAAACACGTATCCCATTCGTTACAAACCAGAAACCTAAAAACACGATTAGAAAAACCAAGTTGGACATGAACATACTTCACAAATATCTAAATAGCATCAGAAAAAACACACACACACACACACACAGATTGAAAGCTTACCAGCTAATGACTGGACCATCTGTTAGCAAGTTCTTCATGGACGTGAAGCAAACAGGTCTGACTATGAGCCCAAACTGTCAGCATCTTCCATATTTGGATGATACTGTAATTTTGTGTGTTTATATATATATATATATATATATATATATATATATATATATATATATATATATATATATATATATATATATATATATAGTGGGGTAAAAAAGTATTTAGTCAGTCCCTGATTGTGCAAGTTGTTCTTCTTAGAAAAATGAGAGAGGTCTGCAATTTTCAAGATAGGTACACTTCAACTATGAGAGACACAATGAGAAAAAAAAAATCCACAAAATCACATTGTAGGATTTTTAAAGAATGTATTTGTAAATCATGGTGGAAAATAAGTATTTGGTCAATAACAAAAGTTCAACTCAGTACATTGTAATATAATCTTTGTTGGCAATGACAGAGGTCAAATGTTTCCTGTAAGTCTTCACCAGGTTTGCACACACTGTAGCTGGTATTTTGGCCCATTCCTCCATGCAGATCTCCTCTAGAGCAGTGATGTTTTGGGGCTGTTGCTGGGCAACATGGACTTTCAACTCCCTCAACAAATTTTCTATGGAGTTGAGGTCTGGAGACTGGCTTGGCCACTCCATGACCTTGAAATGCTTTTTACGGAGCCACTCCTTCATTGTCCAAGCGGTGTGTTTGGGGTCATTGTCATGGTGGAAGACCCAGCCATGTTACATCTTCAATACTCTCACTGATGGAAGGAGGTTTTAGCTTAAAATGTCATGATACGTGGCCACGTTCATTCTTCCCTTAACACAGATCAGTCGTCCTGCCCCCTTTACAGAAAAACAGCCCCAAAACACGATGTTTCCACGCCCATGCTTCACAGTAGGTATGGTGTTCTTGGGATGCAACTCAGCATTCTTCTTCCTCCAAACACGACAAATTGAGTTTTTACCAAAATGTTCTATTTTGGTTTCATCTGACCACATGATATTCTCCCAATCCTCTTCTGGGTCATCTATATGCTCTCTGGCAAACTTCAGACGGGCATGGACACGTACTGACTTAAGCAGGGGGACACGCCTGGCACTGCAGGATTTGAGTCCCTCTCTGCGTAGTGTGTAGCCTTTGTTACTTTGGTCCCAGCTCTCTGCAGGTTATTCATCAGGTCCCTCTGTGTAGTTCTGGGATTTTTGCTCACCGTTCTCATGATCATTTTGACCCCACGGGATGGCATCTTGCGTGGAGCCCCAGATCGAGGGAGATTATCAATGGTCTTGTATGTCTTCCATTTTCTTACAGTTGCTCCCACAGTTGATTTATTCACACCAACCTGCTTGACTATTGCAGATTCACTCTTCCCAGCCTGGTGCAGGTCTACAATTTTCTTCCTGGTGTCCTTCGACAGCTCTTTGGTCTTGGCCATGGTTGAGTTTGGAGTCTGACTGTTTGAGGCTGTGGATAGGTGTCTTTTATACAGATAATGAGTTCCAACCAATGCCATTAATACAGGTAACAGGTGGAGGACAGAAGAGCTTCTTAAAGAAGAAGTTACAGGTCTGTGAGAGCCAGAAATCTTGCTTGTTTGTGGGTGACTAAATACTTATTTTCCACCATAATTTACAAATAAATTCTTTAAAAATCCTACAATGTGATTTTCTGGATTGTTTTTCTCATTTTGTCTCTCATAATTGAAGTGTACCTATGTTAAAAATTACAGACCTCTCTCATCTTTCTAAGTAGGAGAACTTGCACAATCAGCGACTGACTAAATACTTTTTTACCCCACTGTATGTAATAGCCACATAATAAACAAATTATTAACCTGTATGGTCTGTATGGGATTATCAGATCTCTGTGTTTTTTGCACGGACCACACTAACGCTCAGTCCATACTTACACCTCAGTCTGATACTTTCCCATGCAGACCTCATGCTCTATTAATAGTTGACAGCAAAATTCATATTTAAGATAAACTGACAGTTATTAATTTAGCTATAAAAAAAAAGTACTGCACTTGGCATGTCTTGGTCTTTCCATTCATTAAGGAATCTGCTTATTCGGTCAATCTCGAGTCAGCTGAAATGGCACCTGATGCGCATAGCCATGCACGGTGGTCAGTGAACATGTTTTACACAGTATGTGTGCAACAGATGTTGAAGGACATAACATTCACATACTTGTTCATCCAACTGTCATAATTTCCAGCATTGTCTCTGCACACGTACTATAGGTCCAATTCCTTGCTAGACATCAAATGCAATGGTAATTGTATATAAGTGTGTATGTTCTTTTGTACATTGTATCATGGTGTCCTTTTAAGACTGAAGTTGTTCTGTCGTTTCAGATTAGAAGACGCAGACCCACACCTGCCACCTTGGTGGCGTCCAGTGATCAATCCTCACCAGGTAAGGCTGAACACAAAGTCCAAACTGCAAAGACAGATAGAGAGAGATGATAGTTGTTGGGGTGTTCTGTTGGCTTCATTAATGGATCATATATCCATGACAGTATTCCCTGAAAACTCCCTTCTGTCTGATCATTTCTTAATAACATTTACATTTACTCTGATGGACTATCCAGCAGTGGGGAATAAGTTTCATTACACTAGAAGTCTTTCAGAAAGCGCTGTAACTAGGTTTAAGGATATGATTCCTTCTTTATGTTCTCTAATGCCATATACCAACACAGTGCAGAGTAGCTACCTAAACTCTGTAAGTGAGATAGAGTATCTCGTCAATAGTTTTACATCCTCATTGAAGACAACTTTGGATGCTGTAGCTCCTCTAAAAAAGAGAGCTTTAAATCAGAAGTGCCTGACTCCGTGGTATAACTCACAAACTCGTAGCTTAAAGCAGATAACCCGTAAGTTGGAGAGGAAATGGCGTCTCACTAATTTAGAAGATCTTCACTTAGCCTGGAAAAAGAGTCTGTTGCTCTATAAAAAAGCCCTCCGTAAAGCTAGGACATCTTTCTACTCATCACTAATTGAAGAAAATAAGAACAACCCCAGGTTTCTTTTCAGCACTGTAGCCAGGCTGACAAAGAGTCAGAGCTCTATTGAGCTGAGTATTCCATTAACTTTAACTAGTAATGACTTCATGACTTTCTTTGCTAACAAAATTTTAACTATTAGAGAAAAAATTACTCATAACCATCCCAAAGACGTATCGTTATCTTTGGCTGCTTTCAGTGATGCCGGTATTTGGTTAGACTCTTTCTCTCCGATCGTTCTGTCTGAGTTATTTTCATTAGTTACTTCATCCAAACCATCAACATGTTTATTAGACCCCATTCCTACCAGGCTGCTCAAGGAAGCCCTACCATTATTTAATGCTTCGATCTTAAATATGATCAATCTATCTTTGTTAGTTGGCTATGTACCACAGGCTTTTAAGGTGGCAGTAATTAAACCATTACTTAAAAAGCCATCACTTGACCCAGCTATCTTAGCTAATTATAGGCCAATCTCCAACCTTCCTTTTCTCTCAAAAATTCTTGAAAGGGTAGTTGTAAAACAGCTAACTGATCATCTGCAGAGGAATGGTCTATTTGAAGAGTTTCAGTCAGGTTTTAGAATTCATCAGGGTACAGAAACAGCATTAGTGAAGGTTACAAATGATCTTCTTATGGCCTCGGACAGTGGACTCATCTCTGTGCTTGTTCTGTTAGACCTCAGTGCTGCTTTTGATACTGTTGACCATAAAATTTTATTACAGAGATTAGAGCATGCCATAGGTATTAAAGGCACTGCGCTGCGGTGGTTTGAATCATATTTGTCTAATAGATTACAATTTGTTCATGTAAATGGGGAATCTTCTTCACAGACTAAAGTTAATTATGGAGTTCCACAAGGTTCTGTGCTAGGACCAATTTTATTCACTTTATACATGCTTCCCTTAGGCAGTATTATTAGACGGTATTGCTTAAATTTTCATTGTTACGCAGATGATACCCAGCTTTATCTATCCATGAAGCCAGAGGACACACACCAATTAGCTAAACTGCAGGATTGTCTTACAGACATAAAGACATGGATGACCTCTAATTTCCTGCTTTTAAACTCAGATAAAACTGAAGTTATTGTACTTGGCCCCACAAATCTTAGAAACATGGTGTCTAACCGGATCCTTACTCTGGATGGCATTACCCTGACCTCTAGTAATACTGTGAGAAATCTTGGAGTCATTTTTGATCAGGATATGTCATTCAAAGCGCATATTAAACAAATATGTAGGACTGCTTTTTTGCATTTACGCAATATCTCTAAAATCAGAAAGGTCTTGTCTCAGAGTGATGCTGAAAAACTAATTCATGCATTTATTTCCTCTAGGCTGGACTATTGTAATTCATTATTATCAGGTTGTCCTAAAAGTTCCCTAAAAAGCCTTCAGTTAATTCAAAATGCTGCAGCTAGAGTACTGACGGGGACTAGAAGGAGAGAGCATATCTCACCCATATTGGCTTCTCTTCATTGGCTTCCTGTTAATTCTAGAATAGAATTTAAAATTCTTCTTCTTACTTATAAGGTTTTGAATAATCAGGTCCCATCTTATCTTAGGGACCTCGTAGTACCATATTACCCCAATAGAGCGCTTCGCTCTCAGACTGCAGGCTTACTTGTAGTTCCTAGGGTTTGTAAGAGTAGAATGGGAGGCAGAGCCTTCAGCTTTCAGGCTCCTCTCCTGTGGAACCAGCTCCCAATTCAGATCAGGGAGACAGACACCCTCTCTACTTTTAAGATTAGGCTTAAAACTTTCCTTTTTGCTAAAGCTTATAGTTAGGGCTGGATCGGGTGACCCTGAACCATCCCTTAGTTATGCTGCTATAGACGTAGACTGCTGGGGGGTTCCCATGATGCACTGTTTCTTTCTCTTTTTGCTCTGTATGCACCACTCTGCATTTAATCATTAGTGATCGATCTCTGCTCCCCTCCACAGCATGTCTTTTTCCTGGTTCTCTCCCTCAGCCCCAACCAGTCCCAGCAGAAGACTGCCCCTCCCTGAGCCTGGTTCTGCTGGAGGTTTCTTCCTGTTAAAAGGGAGTTTTTCCTTCCCACTGTAGCCAAGTGCTTGCTCACAGGGGGTCGTTTTGACCATTGGGGTTTTACATAATTATTGTATGGCCTTGCCTTACAATATAAAGCGCCTTGGGGCAACTGTTTGTTGTGATTTGGCGCTATATAAAAAAATTGATTGAATTGAATTGAATATTGTGTTAAACTGGCATTACTAATGTGTTTGCATTTCAATATGGTTGGTCTTTGATTTTAAACATTATCAAGGTCCCACAAATGTGTCTGTGCTTGTGGAAGCTCTACTGCCAGGTTTTGCAACCCTCATTTTTGTGAAATGGGGATCATACATATTCATACATGTCAACCCCTTTGAGGGTCCACCTGTATAACCAAGTGATAAAATCCATAAAATCAACACAAAATCCTTATAACCTCCAAATCGCACCAAAATCAGTTTTATTACAGTATACAACCACATGGCGGTATCACATAACTGGGGTTTTGTCCATATACGAGGGCTGTCAATAAAGTAACGGTCCTTTTTATTTTTTTCAAAAAATATATGGATTTCATTCATATGTTTTTACGTCAGACATGCTTGAACCCTCGTGCGCATGCGTGAGTTTTTCCACGCCTGTCGGTGACGTCATTCGCCTGTGAGCACTCCTTGTGGGAGGAGTCGTCCAGCCCCTCGTCGGAATTCCTTTGTCTGAGAAGTTGCTGAGAGACTGGCGCGTTGTTTGATCAAAATTTTTTCTAAACCTGTGAGACACATCGAAGTGGACACGGTTTGAAAAATTAAGCTGGTTTTCAGTGAAAATTTTAACAGCTGATGAGAGATTTTGAGGTGATTCTGTCGCTTTAAGGACTTTTCACGGTGCGAGACGTCGTGCAGCACTCTCAGGCGCCGTCATCAGCCTGTTCAAGCTGAAAACCTCCACATTTCAGGCTCTATTGATCCAGGACGTCGTGAGAGAACAGAGAAGTTTCAGAAGAAGTCGGTTTCAGCATTTTATCCGGATATTCCACTGTTAAAGGAGATTTTTTTAATGAAAGACGTGCAGACGGATCCGCGCGTCGGGACGCAGCCGACGCGGTGCAGCGGCACAGGAAAAACACCTCCGTGTTGATAACCATTTGTAAAATCCAGGCGGCTTTTGATGGCTTTCAGTGGAGTGAGTATATGAGAAATTGTTTAACAGGCAGGACATGTTCCAACTTGTCCTTAAGGCTTTCAACAGAGGTGTTTTTCCTGTGGCGGAGCGTCGCGTCGGCTGCGTCCTGACGCGCGGACCCGTCCGCACGTCTTTCATTAAAAAAATCTCCTTTAACAATGGAATATCCGGATAAAATGCTGAAACCGACTTCTTCTGAAACTTCTCTGTTCTCTCACGACGTCCTGGATCAATAGAGCCTGAAATGTGGAGGTTTTCAGCTTGAAACAGGCTGACGACGGCGCCTGAGAGCGCAGAGCGACGTCTCACACTGTGAAAAGTCCTTAAAGCGACAGAATCACCTCAAAATCTCTCATCAGCCGTTAAAATTTTCACTGAAAACCAGCTTAATTTTTCGAACCGTGTCCACTTCGATGTGTCTCACAGGTTTAGAAAAAATTTTGATCAAACAACGCGCCAGTCTCTCAGCAACTTCTCAGACAAAGGAATTCCGACGAGGGGCTGGACGACTCCTCCCACAAGGAGTGCTCACAGGCGAATGACGTCACCGACAGGCGTGGAAAAACTCACGCATGCGCACGAGGGTTCAAGCATGTCTGACGTAAAAACATATGAATGAAATCCATATAGTTTTTGAAAAAAATAAAAAGGACCGTAACTTTATTGACAGCCCTCGTATTAATAACTAACACCAGGGATCTCCATAGGCTCTTTTATGATGGAAGTCCTCCACAGTTAAATTCTCTTGCTCCACAATAAAATCGCTTGGTATTTTGTACAAACTCAATATATTTCCCTTGAATATAGTGTCACACAGCTGTTCTATTTTTACAGAAACCAGAACTCACAGAGTAACAGATCACTGCTCCTAACAGTCTTTGGCCCTACCATCTGAGACTGCTCTGCCCTACGATTGGATATTGGAAAGCCATGTGACGGTGAACCAATTCCAATTGGACGCTCACATTGCACACGTCATCACACAGCTTCTATGAGGAGTACAAAGATGGTGGATGGCTGGCAGAAAGTCCGCGGAGTTAAGAAAAACAACAGTTAAATAAATTTACAACAGAAAACCCTGAATATCCATAAGACTTTATTTGTACGTCCGTATGACTCTGAAACTCTGAAAAATCTGTATAATTTACGGACAATCCGTATAGGTTGACATGTATGCATATTACTTATCCTAAGAGATGGCATGGGAGTATGAGTTGCCATTGCCAAAGAAGCAGAAACATGAAGGAAAGCAAAATCGTGCGTGGTGACAGATGCAACCTGCAGCCTCACCAGTACATGACACTAATCCAACACACTGTAGCTTTAGCCTAAATGTAACTATGACATGGCGCACAATCTGAAGCTCCGTTCCCAATTTCATGGATATGCATCCCGAAATGTCACAGTTTGAAACCTTGTGCAATGGATAAGCGGGATATTACATGATTGGGCAATGCTTTTAAAGACTTTAAACATATTTGAAAACTGCTATTTTTTCCTTTTTTGACATAGTTTGTTACACTCCTATTCCACAGGACATCGTTATATTACGATACCCCACGATCTAGAAAAAGTACAAAAACTGAATGAAACAGCGTACATGCCTCCTGTCAGGCTGGCTTATAAAGTGCAGTCCTGACAATTGCCTGGCTTATAAAGCACATTCCTGGCAACTCGCCCGAAAACAAAAGTAAAGCTGCGCCCGGCCACATTCTCAGCCAGAACTGTCACGAATACTGCTTTTGCTTAATAATTTTTACCCCGATGGAGCACAATCAAACAAGTATCAAGCTGTACTCACCAAGATTACCACGTTTAAAGATGTTTGAAAATGATTGAAGCTGTTAAGACTACAACCGGCCGGAAGCAACCGCGTAATGACGCCAGTTTTCTCTCTGTTTAAGGTGCGGCTTCATCCAGAGATGTGAGTGGGCATTATCTTCTGCAGGCCTCCCGTCTTGTGCACCAGCATGGACTCCCAAAATCCCCCAAAATGTTCTGTATTATTTCCTGTATTGTCTATTGTGCTTGTAGCATGGCCCAAGCAGTGGGTCACCCCTTTGAGTCTGGTCTGCTTGAGGTTTCTTCCTCAAATCATCAGAGGGAGTTTTTCCTTACCACTGTCGCCTGTGTGCTTGCTCTAGGGGTTGGTAAAGTTAGACCTTACTTGTGTGACGCACCTTGAGGCAACTTTGTTGTGGTTTGGCGAAATATAAATTAAAATAAATGGAAAAAAGTGAAATTTGGCGAATCTGGATGAAATTTTTGAACAATATCAAAACTGGTGTCAATGATGGCCATTAACTACAGCGTGCATATACCAGCTTTTTCAAGACTGACAAAGATGGATCAAAGAGTTATTGTGATGCTTCAGAACACACCCTGATTTGCTATTCGGGATGAAATGAGACAGGGCTATTAATCAGTCCCATGGAGCCTGTAATGTTGTCGTACACAGAATGACATAAGGTTGTGCTAAAGTCATATTATAGTTCTTTTTGCATAGATGACATGGTACAAGTCTGGAACATTATTTCATCAATCTGCACTCTAGATCACAATCACTAGCAACCGCCATCTTGACACACTGGTTTCCCGTGGTTATAGGCCATGACCTTCAGGGATGCATGTCTGTGAATGTGAGAATGAGGGTCAAGGCTTGCTAATATATGATGTATTTCAAACTCACAGGCCTGCAGTCACACTAACAAGCAGCCACACAGTGTACCAGTCGCTCCTTTTATTTCTGTGCCTTAATTTGATGGCTCACATGCAGCAACTCGAGCTTATTATGCACCAAACGAATCATCATGGTGCATTAGAGCAACAAAAACAGCCATGCATGCTCGCTCTCATGGGCTCACAATGATCAAAGACAACAGCCAGTCCCTGGAGTTTTCTCCTGTTCTGTGTTTTGTGATCTGGCTTCCCTCGCTGCTTCCAAACCTACTTTGGTTTGTCAGGGTATAAAGTGATCTGCTACAGAATTAAAATCAAGTGGGAATAAGGTGCGGGGAGTGATTTAGTGAGAAACCAGCGGGTGGTGTTCTCTGTTGATGAATCATTCAGGAGCGGGGGGTTAATAGCATGTTATATTGTACTTTTTTCTCTTCTGCAAAATTGCACTCATTCTAATTGGATATAATAAAAAAATTCTCATTATTCGTTCGTTTTTATGTGTATGATTGCACAAGTCTGTGGATGCGTTTTGATTTTGTAATAGGAGTCACGGTTATATTTGATCTCATAATGAAAGAGGAAGGAAAACCCTCAAAAATCCTCCCTGCTTTAGCAGATCAGTGAAAGTGAGAGATGAAACTTCAGAGGAGTGAAGAGGAGAGTGGGAGGGAGGGACAAACCAAAGTCAGCAGAAGCGAGGAAAATTGGCCAAAGAGGAAACTGTGATTTCTCTCAGAGATGAACATATGAAGAGATTAGTGTTTATTGCAGGATGGAATTAAAGGTGGTGTAATATTTTTTTTTTTGTGTGTGTGTGTGTGGCAAAATCTCACTGTGAGAAATAGATGGACAGAAATAATTTTCAGATGTTGAACCTACGTTAGAACATGAAACAAAGGGATTAAAAATGGCAGAAGCCAACATAGAAATCAAATTAGTCTCAGGTGTAATCACAGACACGGCACATATGTGAGGATGTGCCTAAATTGGGGGAGGTGGTGAACAGATATGATGATGAGGAAGAAGAGTGGTGCTGGTGCGGTAATGGTGTGCCCTACATCACACACAGCTCTGCATTATTTAACGCTCTGCAGATGGTTTTCCCTTGTTCATTTTGAAGCCCAATAACACATCAGACACACAGGCAGGCCTGTTACACTTTCAGGGCTAAAAAATGAGAAAGCACAAAACGCATTAAGAAATGCATCTAAAATAGGATTTCTATCTAATAAATACATTTATTAGATGGAAATCCTGCCCATAACTGAATTGAGTTCATCTAATGAGGAATTTGTTTGTGTGATACACTAAAAAAAAACTGACTCATTCGATTGGATTCCATCTAATAAATACAGTGGGGAAAATAAGTATTTGCCCCCCTTGTCAGTTTTGCAGGTTTTCCCACCTACAAAGAATGGAGATGTCTGTAATTTTTATTGTAGGTACACTTCAACTGTGAGAGACAGAATCTAAAAAAAAAAATCCAGTAAATCACATTGTATGATTTATAAGTAATTCATTTGGATTTTATTGCATAAAATAAGTATTTCACCCCCTAGAAAAACAGAGCTTAACAACTGGTACAGAAACATTTGTCTGCCATTACAGACGTTTCCTGTAGTTCTTGACCAAGTTTTCACACACTGCAGCAGGGATTTTGGTCCACTCCTCCATACAGATCTTCTCCAAATCTTTCAGGTTTGGAGTTTCAGCTCCCTCCAAAGATTTTCTATTGAGTTCAGGTCTGGAGACTGGCCAGGCCACTCCAGGACCTTGAAATGCTTCCTTAGTTGCCCTGGCTGTGTGTTTGGGGTCATTGTCATGCTGGAAGACCCAGCCATGACCCATCTTTAATGCTCTTACTGAGGGAAGGAGGTTGTTTGCCAAAATCTCAAATACATGACCCCATCCATCCTCCTTTCATTACGGTGCAGTCGTCCTGTCTCCTTTGCTGAAGAGCACCCCCAGAGTATGATGTTTCCACCCCCATGCTTCATGGTTGGGATGGTTTTCTTGGGGTTCTTCTCATCCTCTAAACATGGCAAGTGGAGTTGATTGCAAAAAGTTCTATTGTGGTCCCATCTGACCACATGACCTTCTCCCATGCCTCCTCTGGATCATCCAGATAGTCACTGGTGAACTTCAAACAGGCCTGGACATGTGCTGGCTTGAGCAGTGGGACCTTGCTGCCCTGCAGGATTTTAAACCATGACAGCATCATGTGTTACTAATGTAATCTTTGTGACTGTGGTCCCAGCTCTCTTCAGGTCATTGACCAGGTCCTCCTGTGTAGTTCTGAGCTTTTTCAGAATCATCCTTACCCCACAAAGTGAGATCTTGCATGGAATCCCAGACCGAGGGAGATTGACAGTCATCTTGTGTTTCTTCCACTTTCTGATAAATAATCATAACAGTTGTCTTCTACCAAGCTGCTTGCCTGTTGTCCTGTAGTCCATCGCAGCCTTGTGCAGGTCTACAGTTTTGTACCTGGTGTCCTTAGACAGCTCTTTGGTCTTGGCTATGGTGGGCAGGTTGGAGTGTGATTGATTGAGTGTGTGAACAGGTGTCTTTTATAGAGGTAACAAGTTCAAACAGGTGCAATTAATACAGGTAGAGAGTGCAGAATAAGAGGGCTTCTTAAAGAAAAATTAACAGGTCTGTGTGAGCCAGAATTCGTGCTGGTTGGTAGGTGTTCAAATACTTATTTTATATAATAAAATGCAAATTTATTATTTAAAAATCATACAATGTGATTTTCTGGATTTTTTTTTTTTTTTAGCTCTCACAGTTGAAGTGTACCTACGATAAAAATTACAGACCTCTCCATTCTTTGTAGGCCGGAAAACTTGCAAAACTGACAGGTGGGCAAATACTTATTTTCCCCCCTGTATATGTAGTCCCAACTCAATTAAAATTACATTATCTTGTATGGATGTATTTTATTTGAGTTGGGGCAACATATATTTATTATATGGAAATCCTGCACAGAATTGAATTGAGTTCATCCAAAGAGCCTATTTTGGGTGTAGTGACAACCAGCGGTAGAGAAATGATTTCATTTTCAGTCATGCTTTTTTTTTCTTTCCTGTCATTTGCTCTAACATTTATTCAGTCATTCTCTTATTATCATTATTATCTTATTATTTATTCATTCATTATTCCAATAATGGGTCTCGCAGGAACTGGCAGGGTACAAACACGCAGAGAGCATGCAAACTTCATGTACAAAGGACCTGATGGGAATCAATCCCAGGGCTTTTTTGTTGTGAGGCAGCAGTGCTAACCTCTAGTCCACTGTGCCATCCTTTGCTGTACAATTTTGGATTTCTATCAGGACAAAATTAGAGTTTATTTGTAAATGCCATTGATGCCAAAACTGACCTGAACACGCCATGTTGCTATTTTTATTTTATTTTAGTTGTCATCGCATCTGTCATGTCCTCCACAAGGTCTAAAATACTTCACCTGCAATAAAATTAGTTGTAATTTTACTCTGTAAGACAGCAATAAAGGTACATTATTTTTACTACATTTCATGACAAAGAGAATTTTGTACATTTAGTTGAGAATCGTATACCTTTTAAAATGGGTAGAAAGGAGCAGCACCTGTTTTTGATTATCACAGGCAAAGCTATCTATTTTCTTCCTCCATTCAATTTGATCATTTGCTTAAGAACAGTAAACAACTGCAGCAAATAAATCAGCTGCTTTTCTGGCTACACCCACTGCATGCAGGCACATATTTCTTCTTGATTTAACACACGGTGCACAAGTAATCCTGATTTTGCACTATTTTCTCCTCACATTCTGCAGTGTAACTGCACACCTGCACACCGTAGACGGCTAAATTAAAAAGGCTTGGCTGGGTGAAGTGGAGTCATTGGAGCCTATCTGTTCTCATCTGGCTCCGTGTCAGGCAGACAGTCAGCAGGGAATCGCTGCGATAGACTCATCATCTTTTGATATTGGCCTTTTGATATTGACTCTAGAGGCACAGATGGACATAACGCGCAGAGGAATCAATCAGAGTATCAATGCTGTGAAAGCTATATTCTGTGTTTCTTGACCCCAAATAATAGTTTAACCTCAAATGATGCCCCTATAATATACGCCCATTAGTATCAATGCAAATAAGAATCATGTATTTTAATCCAGTCATTCCTGCTTTTAAAATAAGGAAATAAGGAAGTAATGGTGTTCAGCTACATTTTAAATTAAAAACCTAAGGCAGCTTAATACATCACAACTGAAATTTTAGTCAGTCTCTGGTGGACAAACGTAACAAGAGGGCACTCAGAGTGTGCATAAATCTGCCAGAACAGTAATAGCAAACCGTTATTACCTCAACTAACCCACCTCAACCTTCCCTGTCAGATACGTGTCACACAATAACTAGATGATGAAGACCCATTACTTATCATTGCACATACAATAAAACTTGTACTCTGTGTCATAATTACAGTCAGACACAAGAAACACAATGCTACAAAACACAAAAGCTTACCAAGTATATTTGTCTAACTTCTAGCAGAATATCTAATCTACACTTAATTTTTAAAGTAGACCTGCATTGAAATAAATGTGGTCAGATTTCAGAAAGAAATAACTGATATGTATTTATAAGACCCTTGTGAATGCAGTAAAGTAAATCTGTAAGCTCAAATTTGTAATTCAGCGGAGAAATCTTCGTTTAAAAATGACAAATTTGCAGCTAAAATTTAGCCCTCTGTGAAAACAGTTTGTATAGCCGTATCATTTCCATGACGTCAGGGACAAGACGACACGCTCCCGCCTTCAGTCTGATCCCGCACTGAAATTGATTTTATCTGTTAGTAATGTTACTTATACACATCCTGGTTTCAACATCCACAAGTAAGCTGCAATGAATGTGAGATACAGATCTGTGTGCTCAGATCAGCAACGACATCGACAGCGGGCGCCGTTCTTCCTCTCCCGCTCTCTGCCTCCGCTGTGCTTATTAAGTCTGCGGGCTCGTTAACGAGCTCATTAACGAGCTCGTCACACCGCCGGTGTTGTGTCAGATTCAGCGCACAACACCGGCATCACCTCTCTGTCTACTGAATGGAGCTGCAGCACACTTGGCACAAGTCCTGAGATTACACTCGCTGTTTTAATGCGAAGTGGCCGGTACACCTGTTGCTGCAAGGACAGACTTCTTGCGGCAAAATCCACAGCACCGCACGTCTCGGCAATCAGAGCCCCAGAGCTCCATGGACGCTGAGAGAGGTTTATATATTTTTAATGACTGGGATTCTTTGCGGGTCTCGCGCCCATATCCCGCGATGGTACCGGAGGTGAAAGACAGTAGATTTTCATTGCGACACCACTTAATCAAACGGGTGTATGAAAAAGTCCCCCAAAATAATTTTCAAGCACAAATAAAAGAAATGTGTACTCACCAAACGTGCCACAAGACAATATGAAGTTTTAAAAAAAGTAGATCCTTCCGTATAAGACAAGAAAAAGGTGCAGATGCAAACTGACGTAAATCCACAAATTACAATTGGCGCAATGCATGCTGGGAGAGGGTCTTGTCCGTGACGTCTCGGCAGCGTCCATGATGAGAGGGACAGTTTGCGGAGGGCTAAATGTTAGCAGTAAATTTGTCTTTTTCAAATGAAGATTTCTCCGTTGAATGACAGATCTGGGCTTCCAGATTTACGTTACTACATTCAGAAGGATCTCATGTGTAAATGTAAGTCATTTTTTGTTCAAAAAAATCTGACTGCATTTTTTTCAACGCAGGTCTCCTTTAAACAAAATTTCAGTTTGATATGAAGACTTGTTTTTCAACAAGAGCAATCAGAGATTTCTGACATCCATCAAGGCAGGGGTGGCCAAGTTCGGTCCTCGAGAGCCACATTCCTGACACTCTAATAAAAGGCTCATTAAAAGTCTGCTAACGAGTCTTTCATTGGATTCAGGTGTGTTGGAGCAGGGAGACAACTAAGAGTGTCAGGAATGTGGCTCTCAAGGACCGAACTTGGCCAACCCTGCACCAAGGGTTGGCGAAGACTAAAAATAACATATGTGATTCACATCGTGACCTGGACTTTACCCAGATCTGGATTCCACAACACAATGCAATAATTGCATACTGATCCAGAATGGTCCGACTGATCAAGGTGTTGCAATGTGATATTTAATTCACAAGCTGAAACAAAATAGCGTCTTCCTGATCTTGGTTTCACATCGTGATGTCGTACCCGTGAAGTAGTTTTGACATAATCCTATAACATAATAATAAGTCTACAAAGTGAAATCCTGATCCAGATCCAGATCCAAATTGAATGAAGTTTTCCAAGGCCTAACACCTATGTGTGGTGAAAATTTGGTGAGAATCTGTTAAGTAGTTTTGACATAATCCTCAAAATTTGTTGTTTCGCAGTTGTGAGTCTCGTGCCATCTTACGGTCCGTGACTCACGCAAGAGATCAGTTTCAGCAGAGTTCGGGTTCAGGTCACAATGTAAGCAAACTTTGTGAAGTATGGACAACAAGACAACATTGGGGCACAGCAGAAGTCCATCACAGGTGCTACACCTCCTCTTGATAACCCTCTGAACTTGGGAGAATGTGTCATCATCATAATCGCCCGTGAACTCGCTGGATCAACACCATCCACATCCTCGTTAGTGATTGATTACATGTGCTGTGAGACGCCGGAATTCTGCTGGGACCGCAATGCATTCTGGGAAGCATCGGAGGCTGCCAGGGGCATTATGGGAAACATTAAAGTACCGAATCTGACAAAGTGAAGCATACAAATTGAAATCCTGATCCAGAATCTGGATCTGGATCACCTCCAAAATTCAGTGGAGTCTTCCATGCTCTAATATCAATCTGGTGCAAATTTGGTGAGAATCCATCAAGTAATTCTGGTGTAACCCTCAAAGCCTATATAAAGTGAAATCTTGATCCAGAATCTTAATCTGGATCACCTCCAAAATTCAGTAGAGTCTTCCATGCCCTAATATGTATCTGTGGTGCAAATTTGATGAGAATCTGTGAAGTAGTTTTACATAAACCTGCAAAGCCTATATAAAGTGAAATCTTGATCCAGAATCCAGATCTGGATCCAGGTCACCTCCAAGATTTAATGGAGCCTTTCATAGTCTAATATCTATGTGTGGTGAAAATTTTGTCTAAATCCGTGGAGTAGTTTAACATAATCCTGCTAACAGTCAAACAGACAGACAAATAAATAAATGGCAATGATTTTATTACGGCGGATGTAATAATACATCTACGATAATCTGGTTTTAGTGAAGGAGTCTTGGAAATCTCTTGTTTTGAGTCATATCTGAGACAAAACAAGCTTTTTGCACTGACCATAAGATTATTATTATTATTATTATTTTAGTTGCCCTGTTATTTGTAAAATAGAGCTCAAAACAAGCTTTTTCTCAGATAATTGCAGAACTTTATTTTAAAAAATCTTAACAAAAATACCTTGTTTTCATTTAAGTAAAAAAATCTGTCAATGGACCAAGTGAATTTTCACTTCTCTTTGTCATAAAGGTTTGATAAAGAAATGTTAGGAATCATGGGCATTTTTATTTACGTATCAGCAGATATATTAGTATCATTATTTTTCTCCCTAATATTGGTATCGGCACATAAAGATGCATATCAATCTGATTCGAGCCCACAATCAGTTAAATGAAATACAGCACAGTAGTCCTATAAAAAAGGTTTTATTTTTTACACTGACTGCTATTTCGTGTGAGTGTGATTCAGTTTGATGTCATGCTGAGCCTGTATGGATGAGCTGCATTGGACTGCATCATATTTAAAGGTCATGCTGATGTTTTGTCTGACTCACTTTCATGGATGAATAAGCCATGTATAGTACAATATGATACAACAACCAAAACAACATCAGACTCCAGCCCTAAACATCAGGAGTCAGTGGACTCCTCGGTGAGTCAAAATCAATGTCGTTTTTGACTGTATGTTTCTGGATTAAAATAAAATATCAAATCTTTATGCATGCATGTTAGTATTTAATTAAGTCATGTTTATTTGTATCAACACATGATATTTGTATTTATTTGAAAGAAAATCCAAAGTAATTACTGCAATGTTTCATAGCCAAAAAGATAAAGAATTGTTTCTAGCATTGTCAAATAACTGTATTTAAAAAAATGCTCTCCTCAAATTAAATTAAATGTTTTTTGGGTCAGGTTTTATCCACCGCTGGGGTTGTCTTTGGTAGCGAGAGAGAGAGAGAGCGAGAGATATGAAAAAGGAATTGTAATTTTCATCAGCCGGGTGCATACTTTTAAGTAGAAATAATATATGCACATCACTCTCTCTCTCTCTCTCTCTCTCTCTCTCTCTCTCTCTCTCACACACACACACACACACACACACACACACACACACACACACACACACACACACACACACACACACACACACACACACACACACACACACACACACGTGCATATATACACAGTGCTATTGTAGTGCCTAGGGATGCATAGGTTGCCAAGCAACACAGCGGTGTCCTAGAAAATAAAGTTCAAAGGCTGAAAACTCAGAATTGGATGTGGGTTCAACACACTCTATTGATCAGAGTTAATGGGTTCACTACACCAGAAAACAGATTGTTTTTTTTCTCAGCTGTTTCTTATAACGATCACAGGGTCACATTTTTTATAACTCTTACAGCATCTTTAACCAGCAGAGAGTTGCATGAGCTTCATATGTGTGCTGCTTGTTTACTGCAGCACACACATTCTAATATTCTTTATTTCATTAACATAAACTTGATTAGTGTAGGTATATACTGTGGTGCATGTTCGTATGCAACACAGTTACTCCCCATTGTGGAGCCTCACTGTTTGTTTGCCATGAGCTCCTGAATGTTTGCAGGTGTCTAATGCGAAGATGATGAGAGTACAGAGACATCAGCATTTTAAAAGTACAAATTAACCACTAAAGAAACATTTCAGTTGAGAAGACAAATATCCACCCTTCATGACTGGTGAAACAGGGGTAAAGACTTTAGGCATAGTGGGTTAGATGGCTCATAGTGACCTTGCATCTGCTCTGTTTTCTGCTCCACCTCACTCATGCTGACACATGGCGGTTTATTTAATTTAATTTATTTATTTCATTTATCTAGCGCCAAAGCACAACAAAGCTGCCTCAAGGCGCTTCACATAAGTAAGGTCTAACCTTACCAGCCCCTAGAGCATGCACACAGTCGACAGTGGTAAGGAAAACCTCCCTCTGATGATTTGAGGAAGAAACCTCAAGCAGACCAGACTCAAACAGGTGACCCTCTGCTTGGGCCATACTACCAACACACTTGACAATACAAATAAACAGGAAATTTTGGGAGTCCATGCTGTTGTACAAGATAGGAGGCTTGTAGAAGAAGACACCAACTCCCACCTCAAGATGGAGCCGCACCTCAAACAGACAAAGAGAGAGAGAAAAAAACAGAATCAGGCATCAGAAAGACAACAAATACAGTGTAATCTTTCAGCATTAAGCAACAAGAAAAACAAAAGACCGCCAGCCACTAGCCCAACGCTTCACTGAAAGAACCAGAATTTAGATAAAGTTGAGGCCGCGGCCCGCTCTGTTTCCCAATAAAATGAATTTAAAAGGGTAAAAACCATAGTAACATACTGTGTCAGTATGCCATACGAAGGGGACAATAAATGCGTCTTAAGTCTGTACTTGAAAGTTTTTACAGAATCTGACTGTTTTATTGACGCAGGGAGATCATTCCACAGAACAGGGGCACGATAAGAGAAAGCTCTGTGACCTGCAGACTTTTTATTCACCCGAGGAACACAAACGAATCCTGCACCCTGAGAACGCAGAGCCTGGGCCGGTACATAGGGTTTAAGTATCAGCTAAGTAGGGAGGCGCTTGTCTGTGAATAATTTTATAGTTAATAGCAGAACCTTAAAATCTGATCTCACTGGGACAGGAAGCCAGTGAAGAGACACCAAAATGGTTGTAATATGGTCAAACTTTCTGCTTCGTGTCAAAAGTCTGGCAGCAGCATTTTGAACCAATTGGAGAGCCCTAATGCTGGACTGATGTAAACCAGAAAATAGAACATTGCACTAGTCCAATCTAGAAGAGACAAACACATGAATCAGGGTCTCAGCATCAGCCATAGATGGGACAAATCTTCGCTATATTTCACAGGTGGAAGAAAGCAGTCCTCGTAACATCTCAACAAATAGTGACCATGTGAGTCGGTCGGTATTTTTCACACTGCCATCCAGTAGATGGCAGTGTTCTATACATTTTGTTATTTTGCTATTTGTTGCGCTGAATCACACGTAACAAACAGAAAGAAATCACATGTAGATGGTATTCACGCCCTTTGCGCAATACTTATTTTACTATGACAGCAATTATAGCCTCAAGTCTTCTTGAATATGATGCCACAAGCTTGGTGCATTCCTCGTTGTAGCACATCTCAAGCTTCATCAGGTTGGATGGGGAGCGTTGGTGCACTCCAGAAATGTTCAATTGGATTCAGGTCTAGGCTCTGGCTGGGCCACTCAAGGACATTCACAGAGTTGTACTGAAGCCACTCCTTTGATATCTTGGCTGTGTGCTTAGGGTCATTACCCTGCTGGAAAATGAACCATCACCCTATTTCATCCAGGATGTCTCTTCCATCTGGCCACTCTACCACACAAGCCTAATTGGTGGGTTGCTGCACAGATGGTTGTCCTTCTGGAAGAGTCTTCTCTCTCCACAGAATAATGCTGGAGCTTTGACAAAGTTCTTGGTCCCCTCCCTGACTAAGGCCCTTCTCCACCAATCGCTCTTTTTAGATGGGCTGCCAGCTCCAGGAAGAGTCCTGGTGAATCTGGACTTTTTCCATTTATGGATGATGGAGGACACTCTGCTCATTTTGACCTTCAAAGCAACAGAAATGTATTTGTACCCTTCTCCAGATTGGTGCCTCGAGACAATCCTGTCTCAGAGGTCTACAAACAGTTCCTTTGACTTCATGCTTGGTTTGTGTTCTGACATGCACTGTCAACTGTGTGACCTTATATTTAGACAGGTGTGTGCCTTTCCAAATCATGTCCAATCAATTGAATTTAGTCCAGGTGGACTCCAGTTTAGTTGTAGAACAGTGTTGCCACAGTTACTTTGAAAAAGTATCCCAATTACTGATTACTGATTACTCCTTTAAAAAGTAACTTAGTTACTTTACTGATTACTCAATTGGAAAAGTAACTAAGTTAGATTACTAGTTACTTTTTTAGTTACTTTTCCCAGCTCCCGACAACAACCCTCTGCCACCTCAACATGACAATGATACCTGTTTTGCCAAAACTCACTTTATAGTCACACTTTCTTGACTTCAATGAAAATAAATACTTGTTTTATAAAAAGTAAAATAAAGACATCTTTCTTGACCTCATATTTAACTGTTGACAGCACTGTAACAGTAAAACTTGCCATTTCTAACCTACATTGTTTATAAATGTAACTATTGAATTCTTTCTAACATTTTTCTAACATTTAAATTCTCTCTAAACATTTTACTTGTCCAAATTATTATTATAAGTAGTATTAGGCTTCAAAACTGGACCTTTAATCTTGGGGTGTTGGGGGGGCACATCCCTGCCCCACGCCTCCATTCAATCTGGATTCGCCCCTGCTTTGGCGTCTGAGCACAAAGAATGGATAACATTTATTTATGCAGAAAACATGACCAGATTTACAGGTAAGAAAGTTTTATTGCGTTTTCACATCATGTGGTCCTCAGAAAGAGAGTTTAGGTGCATTTGAGTGGAAAATAGTGTTAGTTGTTGACGTGTCGCGGAGGATCAGCTGTTTTTAGCAGCAGATACGGAGCGGCTCAGCTCAGAATTCTAAATAAAGGAGAAAAAAAGCATAAAAATGTCTTGTAAAGCTCAGTGCAGATGTGCTGTTGTCACCGCGCTTTAAGAGGTGAGGACCATTCGTAGCTGCTGCAGAAAACCGTGGATGAAAAGCTCACAGCTCGCTTAAAGTGGGCAGTTCAGTCGAACCCCGACCTCCTTCCCACGGACCAAGTTTAATGCTGCTATCGACCCACAATGCAAAAATAATAGTAACGCACAGTGACTCAGAGAAGTAACTTTAATCTGATTACTGATTTGGAAAGATTAACGCGTTAGATTACTCGTTACTAAAAAAAGTGGTCAGATTAGAGTAACGCGTTACTAAGTAACGCATTACCGGCATCACTGTTGTAGAAACATCTCAATGATGATCAGTGGAAACAGGATTAACCTGAGCTCAGTTTTGAGCTTCATGGCAAAGGCTGTGAATACTTATGAGTATGTGATATTTTTTTTTAAATAAATTTGCAAAAAATTCAAAAACTTTTTTCACATTGTCATTATGGGGTATTGTGTGTAGAATTTGAGGAAAACATTTCATTTCATCCATTTTGGAATCAGGCTGTAACATAACAAAACATGAAAAAATGTGAATACTTTCCGGATGCTCTGTACAGAAAAACAACAGAAGATTACACAAAACCCTGAAATACTTCTTTATTGTTGTTGTTTTATTTGTGGCAAACTGCACAGTATTCAGTAGTGTTCAGATTAATAGTAGTGCTATGTGACTAAAAAGATTAATCCAGGTTTTGAGTATGTTTCTTATTGTTACATGGGAAACAAGGTACCAGTAGATTCAGTAGATTCTCACAAATCCAACAAGACCAAGCATTCATGATATTCACACTCTTAAGTCTATGAAATTGGGCTATTAGTAAAAAAAGTAGAAAAGGGGGTGTTCACAATAATAGTAGCATCTGCTGTTGACACTACAAACTCAAAACTGTTATGTTCAAACTGCTTTTTTAGTAATCCTGTGAATCACTTAACTAGTATTTAGTTGTATAACCACAGTTTTTCATGATTTCTTCACATCTGTGAGGCATTAATTTTGTTGGTTTGGAACCAAGATGTTGCTCGTTTACTAGTGTGCTTGGGGTCATTGTCTTGTTGAAACATCCATTTTAAGGGCATGTCCTCTTCAAGTATTTTGACATATCCAAACTGATCCATGATACTTGGTATGCGATATATAGGCCCAACACCATAGTAGGAGAAACATGCCCATATTATGATGCTTGCACCACCATGCTTCACTGTCTTCACTGTGAACTTTGGCTTGAATTCACAGTTTGGGGGTCGTCTCACAAACTGTCTGCGGCCCTTGGACCCAAAAAGAACAATTTTACTGTCATCAGTCCACAAATTATTCCTCCATTTCTCTTTAGGCCAGTTGATGTGTTCTTTGGCAAATTGTAACCTCTTCTGCACATGTCTTTTATTTAACAGAGGGACTTTGCAGGGGATTCTTGCAAATAAATTAGCTTCACACAGGCGTATTCTAACTGTCACAGCACTTACAGGTAACTCCAGACTGTCTTTGATCATCCTGGAGCTGATCAATGGGTGAGCCTTTGCCATTCTGGTTATTCTTCTATCCATTTTGATTATTGTTTTCCCTTTTCTTCCACGTCTCTCTGTTTTTTTTGTCCATTTTAAAGCATTGGAGATCATTGTAGATGAACAGCCTATAATTTTTTGCACCTGCGTATAAGTTTTCCCCTTTTGCAATCAACTTTTTAATCAAACTACGCTGTTCTTCTGAACAATGTCTTGAACCCCTCATTTTCCTCAGGCTTTCAAAGAGAAAAGCATGTTCAACAGGTGCTGGCTTCATCCTTAAATAGGGAACACCTGATTCACACCTGTTTGTTCCACAAAATTGACACTACTATTATTGTGAACACCCCCTTTTCTACTTTTTTTTACTAATAGCCCAATTTCATAGCCTTAAAGTGTGCATATCATGAATGCTTGGTCTTGGATTTGTGAGAATCTACTGGATCTACTGGTACCTTGTTTCCCATGTAACAATAAGAAATATACTCAAAACCTGGATTGATGTTTTTAGTCACATAACACTACTATTATTCTGAACACTACTGTATGTGTTTCTGCGGCTGCTCTGTTCTTGTACTGCAGGCAGAAGAACGCTGACGTAAATCACCTGTTTGCCCAGTATGTGCTGTACAGGCTGGTTGGAATGTATGACTGGCTTTGGATGAATTTTTATATTTGTTTAACTCATTAAATTGTTTATCTTCTTCCAGAAATTGATGAAGATCGTCTACCGAACCAACTGTACAAGGTCAGTTATTCATGCTCCATACTGACAACAATATTGAAAAAAGATTACAAAAGTATTGCAAGTATTTAAACTGTAATAGTCTTATTGAGTCTCTTAATGTGTGATATATGCTGATGTTATGCAGGCGGCTTTATTGAATTCTCCCCGACAGCGGCGAAAAGGGCCAAAAGGAACACCTACAATGAAAGGTAACTTATCACTTATGTGACAGTTTAAGCTGTTTGTGAGCTGTTGTTTTAGTAATGATTAACCCATGAAGGAAACAATCTACAGTATGGGAATTAACATTCTGTATTTAGCTCCTTTCACACCAAAAATTCCTGAAATAATCAAAAATTTAGGGAGTATCCGTGGCTATTTCAATCCTATTTTGACATCTCACTTCGGGAGGAAGAGCTACTTTTGAAGCAAGCAATGATGACTGCTTTGTATTTTGGGGTATTTGTTATTTTTACACACACACACACACACACACACACGCACGCACGCACGCACGCACGCACGCACGCACACACACACACACACACACACACACACACATATATATATCTATACGAGGTCTGTTACAAAACTATCCAACCTTTTTATTTTTTGCAAAAACCATATGGATTTGAATCACGTGTGATTGCATCAGCCAAGCTTGAACCTTCGTGCGCATGCGTGAGTTTTTTCACGCCTGTCAGTTGCGTCATTCGCCTGTGAGCACGCTTAGTGTGAGCAGTGGTCCACCCCTCTCGTCAGATTTTTATTGCGAATAAAATGTCTGAACGATTTGGAGCTTTGCTGCATCAAATTTTTCCAGAAACTGTGAGAGACCTCCAGGTGGACACCATTCAGAAAATTCAGATGGCTTTCAGGGACGATTTTATGGGGATTACACAGATTAAGGAGTGCTCCAGTCAGTTTAAAGACCGCCCACAGTTTCTGAGAGCGCTGCGCATCCTGACCACGCCTCTTTTCTTCCCGACTGCATCGGATTATGGCAATATTTACCGTGTCGGAATGCTTTCTCCACATTCTTGCTATGTGTGATGGAGGCTTTAAAGACAGCGTGTGTTATGTGTCGACGCGGGTTGAGGAGCGGACCTGCGTCTGACTGAACCCAGCGCTAAAATAACCAGAAAGCGGTTCCAATAACAAAACAATTTATTTTCCCCCTTTTGTGCAATACTCGGTGTACAAATTCATAAAACGCGTCTGTCTGGCGGAGTGAAGGACGGTGCGCTCTCCAGCGCCCAAAGGGATCGAAGCCCGGCGCCTCTGGACCCACGTTCACCGCCAAACACCCCCCAGATGGACACGACAAACCGACTCTGTGAAGGATAGAAAAGGTGAGGTAAGTCAGCAGCTACAACTAATATCCTTCAAAGGAACACAATATCAGCAACACATTCAGGTCTGAATTTAAGCTTTATGTAAATGAGCAGCTTCTCACAACAGGTGGAGGATCATCTGTCCGCACGCCACGGCCGTGAGAAGCAAGCTGCACAACTCTGATCAATATTCACATATACTGCGTAACAAAATACCAAATTACTGTTAACAATTATTCAGACAATCAAATCACCTCTGATGTGTGCTGACAGCATGTGTCCCTCACCCGTCCTCCTTCACAGGCACGATGTGTCAAACCCAGGCGCGGTCCTCAGCGTCTCACAAACGAACATCACAAGGTCGAGTTCCCGGCAATTCTGCTTGAATCACACATGGCTTAAATGCAGAACGCCATCTCATTATCTGCTTCAGCTGAAAGTCTTTAAGGTTGCACGTGAGCATCATCCACAGGTGCTGCATATCACGTTGATGATGGTGAAGGACTCTTCTGCCAGCACCTTCTCCACAGACAATAAATCAGTTTGCATACCACCTGGAGAGCAAAGAAAAGAAAAGAACACCAAAATGTCCAGCCAAACCCCCCAACACACAACAGCGTGTGTACATGTAAGTTTTTACTTTTTTAAATTGAAAAGACACTTATTACTGTATTTTTATGTAAAGACAAACTTTTTTCTTCAGTACTGGAGCTCATCTTGGCTGGTGACCATGTGCCCTCGAGATGAGCTCCACCGCGCAAGTCCTGCTCCTTGTACAACAAGCTTAACGGTAATAAAAACATTGCTGGAGGTAATTTAAAAAATACCAAGAAGGTTGTTAAATTACTCTTAACCTGCCCTCCCACACGAGGCAGTGCTGAGTGGTAATTAAATGTTCCTACTTTATTCAAAATGACCACTACTTTTATAAATGTTGAGTTTCTCATTGTACCTCCACCTCCATTTTTATCCATCTGTCCTACAAACTGTAATAATTTAGTTACTTTCATTTCACATCACTTTTTTGTTTGCTGCCATTTGGTTTCCGACATTCTGACGAGTGGTTCTTTCAGTTTATGTCTAAAGTACAAGATCACTTTCTTTTTTTCCAGTCCTAGCCGTATATTAACATTATTACAGATCATACCTCTGAGTGTGTCATTCACCATGGACTTTTTTATTAATTAACCCTCTGGGGCCAATCGTATATGACGGCTGAGTACAAGTTTTACTAAATTATAAATAACTTTTTAATGATATGAGATAGAAACTTACTTTTTTTTTTTGCTGAAAAGTGAACTCCAAGGACTTTCGAGCCAGTTGTCCACCATGTTTGTACTCCTCATAGAAGCTGTGTGATGACATGCGCAATGTGAGTGTCCAATCGGAATTGGTTAACCGTCACATGATTTCTCCAATATCCAATCGTAGGGCAGAGCAATCTCACATGGTATCCCAAAGATTGTTAGGATCAGTGATATGTTACTCTATGGGATGTGAATACTGTTTAAACAGCCCTCTGGCTGCTGGCTCCATGTGTAAAAGTGCAGCGTTGCACATATGAATGAAGTGATCAGCATAAGAGGGTCTCATACAATCTCACGTGATTGACCAAAGAGTGTCACTGCATGCAGTCCAAGAGGGAGTCAACTCCATAGAATTAAAAAGTTTGTGTTGTAAGCCTTTGTGTAATAGCAGACAGAAATTTCTTTGAGATGTGGCATAAAGACAAACAAAACGCATGGACCATTTTGTATATATTGTTCAAAATGTGCATTTGTGTTTATTGTTAGAACATTTATTTTGTAAATTCTCTTTGTACAAGACCCCAAACTGCCTTTATAAAGTGTCAAAATAGTTGTTTATTATAGTCTGCTGTGTTTTGAATAAATGTGTGTGAAAAGTATTTTTCGCTTTATTTTTTCCTTTCTTATTTCTGATTGTAAACCTTTATTACATTTATAAAAACACCACTATAACATATATATTCTGAAAGTACAGGTTGTCCTGAAAAACAAAAAAACAAAAACATAGCACTTGATTGTGGGATGCACGGTGAGCTCTTAACAGCAATAATAAAACATTTATGCCAGGTGAGTGAACTGTCCAAAAAATGCCCTCGGACCTCAGAGGGTTAATTAATTTATTTTTAGTATGTGGGAAATCTTTTTTTTGTGGTAAATTAGTTGAGAAAGGAGTGATGTGTCATAGAAGGGGATCAGTGATGTTCTATGACTTAGAGGCAGTGGCACCAACAGAAAAACAGCAGGCTGAGCTGGAGATGGCAGAGCTGAATATGCTGCAAGTTTTCATTGGAAGTGACTAAGATGGCCAGGATTAGGAATTAACATATCAGTGAGACAGCACAGGTAGGACAGGTCAGAGACAAAATTAGAGAGGCCAGACTGAGATGGTTTGGACATGTACAGAGGAAGGACCCAGCCAGCTTATATAGGGAGAAAGATGCTGTTGAGGATGGAGCCTCCAGGCAGGAGGACTAGAGGGAGGCCAGAGAGGAGGTTTATGGTTGCAGGTGGTTGGTGTGAAAGCAGAAGATGGAGAGGATAGGTTAAGATAGATGGAGACAGATGATCTGCTATGGTGACCTCTAATGGAGCAGCTGAAAGAAGAAGAAGAAAAAGAAGAGTTTCGGAAGGAATTAATGAGACTGAGGGGACATCTGTCTAAAAAGTAACAAAAATATGTTCTCTCCAAAAAAAAATAGCCTTGAATTAACTTAATCAACCTGTTATATAATCATTGGATGTTAATGGTACGATGTTCAGAGAAAAGTGTCCAGCTAGGTGTGTTTTTTCCCCTCACCCTGCATCAGTCTTAGACGTTGACCCATGTGAGTTTCCTTCCATCTGATGTTGCACATAAATCTTGTGTTGAATCCTCCTCGGAACATAATTGATAACATTTTTAACATGTACCAAACAATAGCATAAAAAATAAATAAAAATAAAGCATACACGTGCTAATTTTAAGAGCGGAATGATTGCTCGGTCATGTCCTCTATTAATCTTCATTTGCTCCATTCTCATCCTATGTTCTGAAAGCAGAGGTTGAACCTTCACAGGAAATGTGGAAAACAAAACCACTGACAGAGTGAGAACCCCGATAGAAGTTTAATAATATCAGGTTGGCGGTTGCGTGTGGGCGCACGCACACAGTGGTGCCAGGCATCACTGCATCTATCACACTACACAACGTTCTTGTGACCTTCATGGCAGTTACCCAAGGAGACAGCCAGTCCATCTGTCTGTTGCAACCAGAAGAAATGTGGGTGTCAGCTTGGCCTGTTGCTGTGGGTCTTCACCTGCATGCTGGATCATGCCCTGAGGAACATGCCACATGGCCAAAATGTTGTAGCAGACGTTCATTCACAATGCAAGTGATACTCCTTATCTTTATCCCCAGTCTCCCTAAGTAACTTGATACAAAGTCATTCCAGCAGTCCCCGAGGGTCCTCTAAAAAGAGGTAGTATCAAAAAATATCCCACATCATTGGTTAGCCTCACAACCATACAGTTAGACAGGAAGACCAAGACCCTAAAGAGTTGTACCTTCATTCTCCTACAAAGGTATCGAACTGAAATTGCCAAACCCCTCTGTCCAGCAACCTCATGACTCCTCAAGCTCTTCCCACTAGTCTCCCACTCACAAAGGCCGAAGACCCAGAGCTGTGAATGTCTCCAAGTTCAATGCTTTACTAACTCTCACAAACCCAGACACTCCAATTCCTCACTCAGGCTCTCAAGTTCTGCATTCAGGCTATATACTGATCCTGCAAAGCTCACACCATCATCTGTGAAGTCAAGTTCAACAAACCTTTCCTCCACATTAAAGTCACCAAAGCCACTGGTTTCCACAACTCTACAAGTACCCAACTCTCAGACCATGCAAGCATTGAACAGAGTAGGAACCAAAACATATTTCTGACAAATATCAATGTTCACTGGGAAAAATTCTGCCCCACTCTGCACAGCACTCATGAATTTCCTCAGCACTCAACACTTTTGAGATATCTTAGTGAGAGCAATACAACCAGCAACATACATATGCTATAAGTAATCATAAAATTAAAGACTGTGTAATTTTTCTATTTCAATTTTCATTTTCATTTATATAGTGCCAAATCACAACAAAGTTGCCTCAAGGTGCTTCACACAACTAAGGTCTAACCTTACTAACCCCAGAGCAGCAGTGGTAAGGAAAAACTCCCTCTGAGGAAGAAACCTCAAGCAGACCAGACTCAAAGGGGTGACCCTCTGCTTGGGCCATGCTACAGACATAAATTACAGAACAATTCACAAAATTAATATACAGGAAATGCTGTTGGTGCACAGGACAGGAGGGTCTCCAGTAGAAATACCACACCCATCTCTGGATGGAGCTGCACCATAACAGAGAGAAAAAACAGAATCAGGCATCAGAAAGACAAGAAATACTGTATAATTTGTCAGCATTAAACAACAAAAAAGCAGGAAATACTAAGGTGGCCGCCGACCACTAGCCCTAAGCTTCACTAAAAGACCCAGAATTTAAGTAAAGTTGAGGCCGCGGCCCGTTCCGTTTACTAAAGACATGCTGTGGAGGGGAGCAGAGATCAATCACTAATGATTAAATGCAGAGTGGTGCATACAGAGCAAAAAGAGAAAGAAACAGTGCATCATGGGAACCCCCCAGCAGTCTACGTCTATAGCAGCATAACTAAGGGATGGTTCAGGGTCACCTGATCCAGCCCTAACTATAAGCTTTAGCAAAAAGGAAAGTTTTAAGCCTAATCTTAAAAGTAGTGAGGGTGTCTGTCTCCCTGATCTGAATTGGGAGCTGGTTCCAGAGGAGAGGAGCCTGAAAGCTGAAGGCTCTGCCTCCCATTCTACTCTTACAAACCCTAGGAACTACAAGTAAGCCTGCAGTCTGAGAGCGAAGCGCTCTATTGGGGTGATATGGTACTACGAGGTCCCTAAGATAAGATGGGACCTGATTATTCAAAACCTTATAAGTAAGAAGAAGAATTTTAAATTCTATTCTAGAATTAACAGGAAGCCAATGAAGAGAGGCCAATATGGGTGAGATATGCTCTCTCCTTCTAGTCCCCGTCAGTACTCTAGCTGCAGCATTTTGAATTAACTGAAGGCTTTTTAGGGAACTTTTAGGACAACCTGATAATAATGAATTACAATAGTCCAGCCTAGAGGAAATAAATGCATGAATTAGTTTTTCAGCATCACTCTGAGACAAGACCTTTCTGATTTTAGAGATATTGCGTAAATGCAAAAAAGCAGTCCTACATATTTGTTTAAAATGCGCTTTGAATGACATATCCTGATCAAAAATGACTCCAAGATTTCTCACAGTATTACTAGAGGTCAGGGTAATGCCATCCAGAGTAAGGATCTGGTTAGACACCATGTTTCTAAGATTTGCGGGGCCAAGTACAATAACTTCAGTTTTATCTGAGTTTAAAAGCAGGAAATTAGAGGTCATCCATGTCTTTATGTCTGTAAGACAATCCTGCAGTTTAGCTAATTGGTGTGTGTCCTCTGGCTTCATGGATAGATAAAGCTGGGTATCATCTGCGTAACAATGAAAATTTAAGCAATACCGTCTAATAATACTGCCTAAGGGAAGCATGTATAAAGTGAATAAAATTGGTCCTAGCACAGAACCTTGTGGAACTCCATAATTAACCTTAGTCTGTGAAGAAGATTCCCCATTTACATGAACAAATTGTAATCTATTAGACAAATATGATTCAAACCACCGCAGCGCAGTGCCTTTAATACCTATTTTGACCGTTGGGGTTTTACATAATTATTGTATGGCCTTGCCTTACAATATAAAGCGCCTTGGGGCAACTGTTTGTTGTGATTTGGCGCTATATAAAAAATTGATTGATTGATTGACTAATAAAATGAATTAAAAGAGTAAAAAGTGTAGAACTATACTAACTGTAATAACTGCAATGTGAAATTTTAAGGTTCATCAATCAATCAATCAATCAACTTTTTTCTTGTATAGCGCCAAATCACAACAAACAGTTGCCCCAAGGCGCTCCACATTGCAAGGCAAGGCCATACAATAATTATGAAACACAGTCTACGTCTAAAGCAACATAACCAAGGGATGGTCCAGGGTCACCCGATCCAGCCCTAACTATAAGCCTTAGCGAAAAGGAAAGTTTTAAGCCTAATCTTAAAAGTAGAGAGGGTATCTGTCTCCGTGATCTGAATTGGGAGCTGGTTCCACAGGAGAGGAGCCTGAAAGCTGAAGGCTCTGCCTCCCATTCTACTCTTACAAACCCTAGGAACTACAAGTAAGCCCGCAGTCTGAGAGCGAAGCGCTCTAATGGGGTAATATGGTACTATGAGGTCCCTAAGATAAGATGGGACCTGATTATTCAAAACCTTATAAGTAAGAAGAAGAATTTTAAATTCTATTCTAGCATTAACAGGAAGCCAATGAAGGGAGGCCAACACGGGTGAGATATGCTCTCTCCTGCTAGTCCCCGTCAGTACTCTAGCTGCAGCATTCTGAACCAACTGAAGGCTTTTTAGGGAACTTTTAGGACAACCTGATAATAATGAATTACAATAGTCCAGCCTAGAGGAAACAAATGCATGAATTAGTTTTTCAGCATCACTCTGAGACAAGACCTTTCTGATTTTAGAGATATTGCGTAAATGCAAAAAGGCAGTCCTACATATTTGTTTAATATGCGCTTTGAATGACATATCCTGATCAAAAATAACTCCAAGATTTCTCACAGTATTACTAGAGATCAGGGAAATGCCATCCAGAGTAACGATCTGGTTAGACACCATGCTTCTAAGATTTGTGGGGCCAAGTACAATAACTTCAGTTTTATCTGAGTTTAAAAGCAGGAAATTAGAGGTCATCCATGTCTTTATGTCTGTAAGACAATCCTGCAGTTTAGCTAATTGGTGCGTATCCTCTGGCTTCATGGATAGATAAAGCTGGGTATCATCTGCGTAACAATGAAAATTTAAGCAATACCGTCTAATAATACTGCCCAAGGGAAGCATGTATAAAGTGAATAAAATTGGTCCTAGCACAGAACCTTGTGGAACTCCATAATTAACTTTAGTCTGTGAAGAAGATTCCCCATTTACATGAACAAACTGTAATCTATTAGACAAATATGATTCAAACCACCGCAGCGCAATGCCTTTAATACCTATGACATGCTCTAATCTCTGTAATAAAATTTTATGGTCAACAGTATCAAAAGCAGCACTGAGGTCCAACAGAACAAGCACAGAGATAAGTCCACTGTCCGAAGCCATAAGAAGATAATTTGTAACCTTCACTAATGCTGTTTCTGTACTATGATGAATTCTAAAACCTGACTGAAACTCTTCAAATAGACCATTCCTCTGCAGGTGATCAGTTAGCTGTTTTACAACTACCCTCTCAAGAATCTTTGAGAGAAAAGGAAGGTTGGAGATTGGCCTATAATTAGCTAAGATAGCTGGGTCAAGTGATGGCTTTTTAAGTAATGGTTTAATTACTGCCACCTTAAAGGCCTGTGGTACATAACCAACTAACAAAGATAGATTGATCATATTTAAGATTGAAGCATTAAATAATGGTAGGACTTCCTTGAGCAGCCTGGCAGGAATGGGGTCTAATAAGCATGTTGATGGTTTGGATGAAGTAACTAATGAAAATAACTCAGACAAAACAATCGGAGAGAAAGAGTCTAACCAAATACCGGCATCACTGAAAGCAGCCAAAGATAACGATACATCTTTGGGATGGTTATGAGTAATTTTTTCTCTAATAGTCAAAATTTTGTTAGCAAAGAAAGTCATGAAGTCATTACTAGTTAAAGTTAATGGAATACTCAGCTCAATAGAGCTCTGACTCTTTGTCAGCCTGGCTACAGTGCTGAAAAGAAACCTGGGGTTGTTCTTATTTTCTTCAATTAGTGATGAGTAGAAAGATGTCCTAGCTTCACGAAGGGCTTTCTTATAGAGCAACAAACTCTTTTTCCAGGCTAAGTGAAGATCTTCTAAATTAGTGAGACGCCATTTCCTCTCCAACTTACGGGTTATCTGCTTTAAGCTACGAGTTTGTGAGTTATACCACGGAGTCAGACACTTCTGATTTAAAGCTCTCTTTTTCAGAGGAGCTACAGCATCCAAAGTTGTCTTCAATGAGGATGTAAAACTATTGACAAGATACTCTAACTCCCTTACAGAGTTTAGGTAGCTACTCTGCTCTGTGTTGGTATATGACATTAGAGAACATAAAGAAGGAATCATATCCTTAAACCTAGTTACAGCGCTTTCTGAAAGACTTCTAGTGTAATGAAACTTATTCCCCACTGCAGGGTAGTCCATCAGGGTAAATGTAAATGTTATTAAAAAATGATCAGACAAAAGGGAGTTTTCAGGGAATACTGTTAAGTCTTCTATTTCCATACCATAAGTCAGAACAAGATCTAAAATATGATTAAAGTGGTGGGTGGACTCATTTACTTTTTGAGCAAAGCCGATAGAGTCTAATAATAGATTAAATGCAGTGTTGAGGCTGTGAATAGAGTTTGAGTTGAGTATGAGCACTACAGGTTCCCCCTAGATTTACTTTGCTACAGTTTGTCAAAAAAAGACATTCTCTCATATGACACAATTGCCAGAGACAAGTCAAGCACTCAAAGGCTTAACTGCCAACAGTGTTTGAATATGTCTCAGATGGTTTAAAAAACTGACTTGTCCTTTCCATTTCTTGCTCTTTCTCTTTCATGTCTCCATTCACATCCTCACAGAGCTGCAGTTTCTGGTTGAGCACCACCTTTACCTACAACAGCAAGGCGCCGGGGACGAGTGCTCCTCAGAGAGCTGCTTGTCCGATCGGCCCAGCCCCGACTCTGTTCCCACCGGGGAGGAGCTCCCACACGACGATGAAGCCACTGCTGAGGCCTTCGAAAAACTGCGCTGCCAAATGGAGGGTATGACCAAAAATCCAGAATGAAAAAGTAATAACGAGTGACAGAAAGAGGGAAGGGAAAGAGCTGTAGCTTCTATTTCCACCAGCACCAATTGCCTTGAAAATACATTATTGCTAATTTAGTCGAAGTCAAGGCACAAAGGGAATTACTAAAGAACGACTTCATTAAAGTAAGGCCAGTTCTATATTTAGGTTGCATATCTCTGCTACTCATTAGGCAGTCTACTGTGTGAACGTCTGCAACTTTGAATCAATGATCTGCAAAAAGACATTTAATTAACTTTAAGGAACTAATAGGGATGAAGATTACGAATGGCTGTTTGCCCAGGAAGGGGGGGGGGGATCTGACAGATTATGTGAACAGAAGGCAGAGAAAAGATGGGAATTTAACGAGTGGGAAGGATGAGCAAAAGAATACCTGAAGGGACAACATGGGACAGATAAGGAGGTCACTGATGTTGGGGCCTTTGAATAATGGATGGTGCAGTTTCGTGGGAAGAGTGCAAATGGAAATCGAAGGAAAGAAGGAGCAGACGTAGAAGAACATCAACAGATGACTGAAGCCAATTGCAGCAGATTAAAAATGAAGGAAAGGAGGAAAACTTGGGGGAAATGGGAATGACTGTGTTAGCTAAACTGTAGGATTGTCTTACAGACATAAAGACATGGATGACCTCTAATTTCCTGCTTTTAAACTGAGATAAAACTGAAGTTATTGTACTTGGCCCCACAAATCTTAGAAACATGGTGTCTAACCAGATCCTTACTCTGGATGGCATTACCCTGACCTCTAGTAATACTGTGAGAAATCTTGGAGTCATTTTTGATCAGGATATGTCATTCAATGCGCATATTAAACAAATATGTAGGACTGCTTTTTTGCATTTGCACAATATCTCTAAAATTAGAAAGGTCTTGTCTCAGAGTGATGCTGAAAAACTAATTCATGCATTTATTTCCTCTAGGCTGGACTATTGTAATTCATTATTATCAGGTTGTCCTAAAAGTTCCCTGAAAAGCCTTCAGTTAATTCAAAATGCTGCAGCTAGAGTACTGACAGGGACTAGAAGGAGAGAGCATATCTCACCCATATTGGCCTCTCTTCATTGGCTTCCTGTTAATTCTAGAATAGAATTTAAAATTCTTCTTCTTACTTATAAGGATTTGAATAATCAGGTCCCATCTTATCTTAGGGACCTCATAGTACCATATCACCCCAATAGAGCGCTTCACTCTCAGACTGCAGGCTTACTTGTAGTTCCTAGGGTTTGTAAGAGTAGAATGGGAGGCAGAGCCTTCAGCTTTCAGGCTCCTCTCCTGTGGAACCAGCTCCCAATTCGGATCAGGGAGACAGACACCCTCTCTACTTTTAAGATTAGGCTTAAAACTTTCCTTTTTGCTAAAGCTTATAGTTAGGGCTGGATCAGGTGACCCTGAACCATCCCTTAGTTATGCTGCTATAGACTTAGACTGCTGGGTTCCCATGATGCACTGAGTGTTTCTTTCTCTTTTTGCTCTGTATGCACCACTCTGCATTTAATCATTAGTGATTGATCTCTGCTCCCCTCCACAGCATGTCTTTTTCCTGGTTCTCTCCCTCAGCCCCAACCAGTCCCAGCAGAAGACTGCCCCTCCCTGAGCCTGGTTCTGCTGGAGGCTTCTTCCTGTTAAAAGGGAGTTTTTCCTTCCCACTGTCGCCAAGTGCTTGCTCACAGGGGGTCGTTTTGACAGTTGGGGTTTTTCTGTAATTATTGTATGGCTTTGCCTTGCAATATGAAGCGCCTTGGGGCAACTGTTTGTTGTGATTTGGTGCTATATAAATGAAATTGATTTGATTTGACTTGATTTGAATGTGTGCACCGGAAAATGCAAATCTATTGTTTTTTTTTCTTAGATTGCTTACATGTAATCTTAGAAAGAAAAAAAGGAGATGTGAAGAAGAAGAAAAAAAGGTGCTGGTCCATGGGGTAGCCTTAGGTAGGTCAAGGTACCCCTGGACTCTGACTGGCCACCCTAGGCATCACTCCATGATTGTAAACTGTGAGTGGTTATCTGCCCAGTGAGAGATGAGACTTGGATTCAATTATTCATTTATGGTCCAGAGGTTAGAGTGGTGGGCTTGAGACCACAAGATCATTAGTTCAAGTCCCTGTCAGTCTGGAAAATCACTAAGCTCACTTGGGCAAGGCCCTTCAACCCTAAGATGCTTCCAGCATAGACCTGAGTGCCTTGGATGGCAGCACACTGACATTGGTATGGGGGAATGTATTGGTATGGGTCAATGTTGAATGACGTATCAACATGTAGCATCTCCTTCAGATGGAGAAGTGCAGTCCATTTAGTCATGATGGTATTTTATTTCTTTGAGTTAGGTATCATACCACTTAAACTACTTAGAAAAAAATGACTGCTTTTATTCTCACTTAGATGACAATGTCAAGATTCAAGATCCAAGATTCTTTTATTTGTCCCCAAGGGAAAATTTGTCTTGGACACACAGGCAGCCACATAAAATACACTAACCAAATACAGACATGACAAGACAGACCCAGACAATACAAAACAATCACAATGTTACATTAACGACCTGCTCTTTGGTTTGAGTTCAGGAGGTTCACTGATATAGGGAGGAATGAGTTTTTATACCTGTTTAGGTATCTGTTTTTGTTTTTAGATGGAACTCAGTAGCGACGTCCAGATTGAAACAGCTCATATTGAGAGTAAAGAACATGGTCAGAGGTTATTTTCCTCACCTGTTTACAGATCATCAGCCTTCAACCTGGATGTTGAGTCTAGTTTTTAATCAAATAAGCTCTTGTGATATGTGTGCACACGTGTGTGTATACGAGGTCTGTCCGTAAAGTATAGGTCCTTTTTATTTTTTTCAAAAACTATATGGATTTCATTCATATGTTTTTACGTCAGACATGCTTGAACCCTCGTGCGCATGCGTGAGTTTTTCCACGCCTGTCGGTGACATCATTCGCCTGTGAGCACTCCTTGTGGGAGGAGTCGTCCAGCCCCTCGTCGGAATTCCTTTGTCTGAGAAGTTGCTGAGAGACTGGCGCTTTGTTTGATCAAAATTTTTTCTAAACCTGTGAGACACATCGAAGTGGCCATGGTTCGAAAAATTAAGCTGGTCTTCAGTGAAAATTTTAACAGCTGATGAGAGATTTTGAGGTGATTCTGTCGCTTTAAGGACTTTTCACGGTGTGAGACGTCGCGCAGCGCTCTCAGGCGGCGTCATCAGCCTGTTTCAAGCTTAAAACCTCCACATTTCAGGCTCTGTTGATCCAGGACGTCGTGAGAGAACAGAGAAGTTTCAGAAGAAGTCGGTTTCAGCATTTTATCCGGATATTCTGAATGAATGAATGAAAGAATGCTGCAGCTAGAGTACTGACGGGGACTAGCAGGAGAGAGCATATCTCACCCGTGTTGGCCTCTCTTCATTGGCTTCCTGTTAATTCTAGAATAGAATTTAAAATTCTTCTTCTTACTTATAAGGTTTTGAATAATCAGGTCCCATCTTATCTTAGGGACCTCGTAGTACCATATTACCCCATTAGAGCGCTTCGCTCTCAGACTGCGGGCTTACTTGTAGTTCCTAGGGTTTGTAAGAGTAGAATGGGAGGCAGAGCCTTCAGCTTTCAGGCTCCTCTCCTGTGGAACCAGCTCCCAATTCAGATCAGGGAGACAGATACCCTCTCTACTTTTAAATTAGGCTTAAAACTTTCCTTTTCGCTAAGGCTTATAGTTAGGGCTGGATCGGGTGACCCTGGACCATCCCTTGGTTATGCTGCTTTAGACGTAGATTGTGGGGGGGTTCCCATGATGCACTGTTTCTTTCTCTTTTTGCTCCGTATGCATCACTCTGCATTTAATCATTAGTGATCGATCTCTGCCCCCCTTCACGGCATGTCTTTTTCCTGGTTTTTTCCCTCAGCCCCAACCAGTCTCAGCAGAAGACTGCCCCTCCCTGAGCCTGGTTCTGCTGGAGGTTTCTTCCTGTTAAAAGGGAGTTTTTCCTTCCCACTGTTGCCAAGTGCTTGCTCATAGGGGGTCGTTTTGACCGTTGGGGTTTTTCATAATTATTGTATGGCCTTGCCTTACAATATGGAGCGCCTTGGGGCAACTGTTTGTTGTGATTTGGCGCTATATAAGAAAAAAGTTGATTGAGTTGATTGATATTCCACTGTTAAAGGAGATTTTTTTTAATGAAAGACGTGCGGGTGGATTGCAGCGTCGGCTCGCAGCCGCCGCGACGCTCCGCCACAGGAAAAACACCTCTGTTGGAAGCCTTGAGGACAAGTTGGAACATCAATAAGAATAACCTCAGGTTTCTTTTCAGCACTGTAGCTAGGCTGACAAAGAGTCAGAGCTCTATTGAGCTGAGTATTCCATTAACTTTAACTAGTAATGACTTCATGACTTTCTTTGCTAACAAAATTTTGACTATTAGAGAAAAAATTACTCATAACCATCCCAAAGATGTATCGTTATCTTTGGCTGCTTTCAGTGATGCCGGTATTTGGTTAGACTCTTTCTCTCCGGTTGTTCTGTCTGAGTTATTTTCATTGGTTGCTTCGTCCAAACCATCGGCATGTTTATTGGACCCCATTCCTGCCAGGCTGCTCAAGGAAGTCCTACCATTATTTAATGCTTCAATCTTAAATATGATCAATCTATCTTTGTTAGTTGGTTATGTACCACAGGCCTTTAAGGTGGCAGTAATTAAACCATTACTTAAAAAGCCATCACTTGACCCAGCTATCTTAGCTAATTATAGGCCAATTTCCAACCTTCCTTTTCTCTCAAAGATTCTTGAGAGGGTAGTTGTAAAACAGCTAACTGATCACCTGCAGAGGAATGGTCTATTTGAAGAGTTTCAGTCAGGTTTTAGAATTCATCATAGTACAGAAACAGCATTAGTGAAGGTTACAAATGATCTTCTTATGGCTTCGGACAGTGGACTTATCTCTGTGCTTGTTCTGTTGGACCTCAGTGCTGCTTTTGATACTGTTGACCATAAAATTTTATTACAGAGATTAGAGCATGTCATAGGTATTAAAGGCACTGCGCTGCGGTGGTTTGAATCATATTTGTCTAATAGATTACAGTTTGTTCATGTAAATGGGGAATCTTCTTCACAGACTAAAGTTAATTATGGAGTTCCACAAGGTTCTGTGCTAGGACCAATTTTATTCACTTTATACATGCTTCCCTTAGGCAGTATTATTAGATGGTATTGCTTAAATTTTCATTGTTACGCAGATGATACCCAGCTTTATCTATCCATGAAGCCAGAGGATACACACCAATTAGCTAAACTGCAGGATTGTCTTACAGACATAAAGACATGGATGACCTCTAATTTCCTGCTTTTAAACTCAGATAAAACTGAAGTTATTGTACTTGGCCCCACAAATCTTAGAAGCATGGTGTCTAACCAGATTGTTACTCTGGATGGCATTTCCCTGATCTCTAGTAATACTGTGAGAAATCTTGGAGTCATTTTTGATCAGGATATGTCATTCAAAGTGCATATTAAACAAATATGTAGGACTGCCTTTTTGCATTTACGCAATATCTCTAAAATCAGAAAGGTCTTGTCTCAGAGTGATGCTGAAAAACTAATTCATGCATTTATTTCCTCTAGGCTGGACTATTGTAATTCATTATTATCAGGTTGTCCTAAAAGTTCCCTAAAAAGCCTTCAGTTTGTTCAGAATGCTGCAGCTAGAGTACTGACGGGGACTAGCAGGAGAGAGCATATCTCACCCGTGTTGGCCTCTCTTCATTGGCTTCCTGTTAATTCTAGAATAGAATTTAAAATTCTTCTTCTTACTTATAAGGTTTTGAATAATCAGGTCCCATCTTATCTTAGGGACCTCGTAGTACCATATTACCCCATTAGAGCGCTTCGTTCTCAGACTGCGGGCTTACTTGTAGTTCCTAGGGTTTGTAAGAGTAGAATGGGAGGCAGAGCCTTCAGCTTTCAGGCTCGTCTCCTGTGGAACCAGCTCCCAATTCAGATCAGGGAGACAGATACCCTCTCTACTTTTAAGATTAGGCTTAAAACTTTCCTTTTCGCTAAGGCTTATAGTTAGGGCTGGATCGGGTGACCCTGGACCATCCCTTGGTTATGCTGCTTTAGACGTAGATTGTGGGGGGGTTCCCATGATGCACTGTTTCTTTCTCTTTTTGCTCCGTATGCATCACTCTGCATTTAATCATTAGTGATCGATCTCTGCCCCCCTTCACGGCATGTCTTTTTCCTGGTTTTTTTCCCTCAGCCCCAACCAGTCTCAGCAGAAGACTGCCCCTCCCTGAGCCTGGTTCTGCTGGAGGTTTCTTCCTGTTAAAAGGGAGTTTTTCCTTCCCACTGTTGCCAAGTGCTTTTTTTTTTTTTTCATAATTATTGTATGGCCTTGCCTTGCAATATGGAGCGCCTTGGGGCAACTGTTTGTTGTGATTTGGCGCTATATAAGAAAAAAGTTGATTGAAGTTGATTGATCTCCAGCTGATAAACAATTTCTCATATACTCACTCCACTGAAAGCCATCAAAAGCCAACTGGATTTTAACAAATGGTTATCAACACGGAGGTGTTTTTCGTGTGCTGCACGTCTTTCATTAAAAAAATCTCCTTTAACAGTGGAATATCCGGATAAAATGCTGAAACCGACTTCTTCTGAAACGTCTCTGTTCTCTCACGACGTCCTGGATCAATAGAGCCTGAAATGTGGAGGTTTTAAGCTTGAAACAGGCTGATGACGCCGCCTGAGAGCGCTGCGCGACGTCTCACACCGTGAAAAGTCCTTAAAGCGACAGAATCACCTCAAAATCTCTCATCAGCTGTTAAAATTTTCACTGAAAACCAGCTTAATTTTTCGAACCGTGTCCACTTCGATGTGTCTCACAGGTTTAGAAAAAATTTTGATCAAACAAAGCGCCAGTCTCTCAGCAATTTCTCAGACAAAGGAATTCCGACGAGGGGCTGGACGACTCCTCCCACAAGGAGTGCTCACAGGCGAATGACGTCACCGACAGGCGTGGAAAAACTCACGCATGCGCACGAGGGTTCAAGCATGTCTGACGTAAAAACATATGAATGAAATCCATATAGTTTTTGAAAAAAATAAAAAGGACCTATACTTTACGGACAGACCTCGTATGTGTGCTTGTACTTCATGCCATCTCACATAAATCAATAAGTCTGGACTCACCACTGGTGAAACAGAGGAATCCATAATGAAAACACATTTTCATTGTGTCACCTTGGTAGATCTGCCTCCTCCTTCGTCAAATGTTTCATCTCCTGACAAAAAGCAGAGGTCATGTTGTCTGATAACATGGCAGATGAAGAGATAATTACACAACATTTGTCCTGAAAACCAATAAGCTGCATGTAATAATGCTGTCCATTCAGTGGGATGCACAGCCTGAAAGCTCAAGAGAAAAAAACACATAACTATGTGTTTGGTCAAATGTTAAAAGAGGCCACTAATTAATTACTCAGCAGATATTATAAGGAATCAGCAAGCTGAGCAGAACAAATCAATGACCATTAACACCAGTCCAGTCTAGTGTGGTTCACTTACTGGAAATATCAGCCTCAATGTGAGTAATCAGCATGCAACTGCAAATGTCAGTTTGCACTGACTGATGTCAGTACGCAGACTGGTTCTTGCTGGCAGACGCTGTGGCAAATCTTTCCGGTGGTGTACTGTACCTGTACTAGCTGTATCTTCTTGGTTCATTCATTCATTCATCTTCAACCGCTTTTCCGGGTTCGGGTCGCGGGAGCAACAGCTCCAGCAGGTCAAAATTATCCCCACATATAAAAATATTTATTTTCTACATTACATCACCGTAAGTTGAAAAACAGTTATTTGTCTTTGATTATTAACACTGTGCTCGGTTTAACTTAGCAGCATGGTGGATTAGTGTTTAGCACTGTTGCCTCACAGCAAGAAGGTTATGGGATTGCTTCCCACCTGGGCTTTTCTGTGTAGAGTTTGCATGTTCTCCCCGTGTTTGCGTGGGTTCCCTCCATGAGCTCCTACTTCCTTCCACATCCAAAGACATGAAGGTCACAATAAGTGAATTGGTAACTTTAAACTGACTGGACTGGTGACCTGTCCAGGGTGTACCCCACCTCAAGCCCTATGATTGCTAGGATAGGGTCCAGCCCCCCCACCCTCCCACCCCTCTGTGACCCGTAATTGGAGTAAACGGGTAAAGAAAATAGATGTATGGATGAAATTAAAGATGTTCAGTTGCTGAGCTGTTAAGGGTCTTTTTAGTGCAAGATTGCTAGAACTCTAGAGGTTCCCTTCGATCAAATCAAAACTTGGGGTCATTGAGAAATTTAAAGCTACAGTGTGTATGATTTAGGGGTGTTTATTAGCATAAATGGAACATAGCATTCATAAGTTGATAATTAATAGGGCAGCACAGTCTCATTTGAACCCTGCGTGATATTGCCGGATTTGGCCACTTATGGGGGCAGCCACTCCCATTGCGGAATATATAAACAGCATAACTTCACACAGGAAAATGGTGTATTGTTTTGATTTTGGCTCACCGAAGCAGTCGCGAAAAGTGAAGGTTTTTACGGTTCACAGTGAAGAAGGGAAGATGAGGCAAATGGGAAAGGTTGTGTCGGTAAGTGTTAGCCTACACAGCTAACCAGAGTAGCTACGTTGTCTCGCCTGCACAACCGCCTCAACACATTTGAGCTCTGGTTCATAAACAAACCACAACACACGTCCACTTTCTACCTCATCGTCACTTTTTCTTTGTATTTTCACTTTTTTGCATGTAATTTGCCCAAAACCTCAGAGAAAGTGTTATGTTTCTGTCCCCGGAAGTAGAGAAATTACATCGTATGCGTCACATTTTACCCCTTTAGCGCCCGCCCTCAAACGAGACTGCACTGTCCAGTTACCTGTATCATATCTACATGGGAGTGGGCCCCCTCATGGAGGTCGCCATGTTGTTTGAGTTGCCCAAAAGGGACATAAGTACTCCATCTTTCACATTTTACAGTCCAGCCGGAAGACTGAAGAAAAAAGATCAGTGGTTACTCTCCTGTACATGGTGTAGTGGCTGCTAGTGCAGACTAACAAGTTTGGGAACCCCCATTTTTGTGAAATTGAGTATCATACATGTTCCTTACCACGAGAAGGCAAGAGTGCACGAATCCCTGTTGCTAAAGAAGTAAAAACGTGGATGGAACTAATATTGTGACCTGCAATGCCATAATGCAGCCTGTGACTTCACCACTAGAGGGCACTATACTACACACTGTAGCTTTAGGACCAAAATTGTCTGTCAGACTTCAGTGGTTTCTGAGATCAGAATACTGGGTGGATTTTTGATTTTGTTCTTTTCTGGCCATTGCTATTCCAACACTTGAGTTTTAAAGTTATATTTTGCAAATAATGTGATGGTGTTAAGTCAGTATGGCCAGCTATTCCTGAGGTATAGTATAGTGTTCAGAGACACACAGATGGGTGGACAAACAGGTTTAATAAAGCACACTGTCTGAAATTTTTTGCCTTCAATCAAATTTGTTTTAGTTATTATTTATCCTTCCGCAGAATTTGTTGTTGGTGAGTAGCACAATATAACAAAGCACATTTCCTACCCCTTTGTCTTTCCCAGTATCAGTCACATCCTCCATTTCCTGCACCATTTATCTCTCTTTGCCCTCAGCAGAATTCTCGCGGGAGAGTCTATTAGAGGCTGCAGGTGGCCTGGAGTGCCCCCTCTCCAAGGAGCAAGCAGATTGTTCCAGTGGTGCCAATGTAGCAGATTGCTCGTCGCAACATAACAACTCAAAATCAGGTCTGTTTGAGTCCAGGTTCCCACATCTACAGGGTTTGGAGAGTCCTGCTCTTCACTTTAGTCATTGTTTATTTAAACAATTCAACAGGCTTGACTTGATGTCAGTCAGGCAATCACGGCTCATCTGCAAACATCAAGAACAAGTAGCTTTAATTTCCATTTCACAGAGTGGGCCACCATGGCTGGGTGGCAGATAAGAATGGAGGCGGAGGGGTGGGGAGAGGTGGTAGAGCTGGTACTGTGGAGTGGTGTGATTGATTTCCAGAAAGAATCACATCATCATACCAGCTAATTGTTTTTTTAAAATTTGTTCAGTTATCTTATTTGCAATAAGACCAAGTTTCACCCTAACCTTAACTAAACCTTAACATATCGTTAATGTTACCCTGTCTGTACCATAACCTGAATGTAATCGCAATCAGAACCCAACCTTAACCTCACAATAACCAACTGTAAACGAAAGGCCCCCTGACACTTGCACGACTTTGATCTGCTCACTTACATGCACATCGTCGTGACGATCCCACCCACTGAGCTCCCAGCTGGACACCACGCTTTGTTACACCGGCTGCCACGCGTTGTGTGCTGGACGCTGCGTATATAAAATAATTATTTTGTAGCGGATTAATCATTTGCTCTGCAAGTTGACTGTTGAAAACAGCTGTAATCGCTTCCTGAATCACAGAGGACTGCTCCAGCCGCAGCTTTCACGCGTACGTGTGCACATGCGCCGAATGAGGTGGAGAAAGTATTTGGAGCCAACTAAAAAGGTAATTATTTAGCAAGTTTATATGGTAAAGGCTTGGTAAAACAGTTGCATATTCTTTCCTTCTTGTGTGCAGCTGTAAAAGTATGTTTGTGATAGATTTAACATCTCGTTATAATTGTTCAGATGAGCTGCGGTGTACTGACGCAACCACTCGCACTGTTCACTTCTTTACTCAACTTCACTAGCTGCATGTAGTGTTGGTGAGTAGATCGTGCAATGTTGCATGACATTTATGAGTGAAAGATTTTTGGAACATTTCAAAATTCTCTGTGCAATTGCACGCCCCGGCACCCCTCTCTCATTCATTCTACACCCGTTAATGACAAGTTTACTCTCCTGTATGACATAGTGCGTACAAGTGCGTGAATCAAAGTCGTGCAAGTGTCGGGGAGCCTTAACCCTAACATGAACTCACTAGCTCCCAAATGTTTTCTGCAGGGTCCTCTTGTCGATAAGAATGTTTTGTTATTTAATGTATAGATATTACATGTATGATATTTTAATGAAATATAAATAAATATTTTAACTGTCCTAGTTGTATCATAAAAAACAATGTAGCCAAAGTATACATAAAAATCCTTCAGCAACAGACTGTGCCTCATTCATTTGCTTTGCCCCCTAACCCTAACCCGCTCTATACCCTCACTCTAACCTTAATATAATCCTGCATGTAACTTTAAATGAATCCCAACACTAACGGTAACTTAAACTTAATCCTAAACATAAACTGCTTTAATCTAACCTCAACCTAATATAATTTAACCAAATCTGAGTTCTAATCTAACTTTAAACATAACATCACTGCCTAACCTAATGTAACATAACATAACCTAACATAACAAACTTTATGTTGTAAAACTGAGGAGAGGGTTTTTCCAGAAAAACAGGATGTTGGTCATGAATATCCACAAAGTGAGGTCTTACGTAGGCGTGTTACTAGAATGTTGGTAGGGATTTTCAGTCACCCTCCGTGATCACACAATGGAAACAACATTTTCCTGTTTGGGTGTCACTCATGAGCCTCCCAAACGCTGTGTAATTCTCTGTAGGAGGAGCGTCCCACAAACTCTATTGTCCCTTTTTTGCCCCTCAAGGTAAATCGCCATGTCTGGAGATAAAAGTGAATTGAAAATGTGCCTCAGACTCTGATCTGTGTAATAAAGCTTCATTAATGTCTTTCCGAGACCTCTGTTTGAGACCGAGCATGATTGTAGACCCCCGGGTGGGATGCAGGATTCTTTTCCAACCCCCAAATCTGCCTCTTTTCAGTCTCATTGTCTCTCAGTCTTTTATGTTTCTGTCTTTATCTTGCAGACACAAAAGCGGCAGCATCCAGTGAGAGTCAGCAGGCAGAGGAGAAGACAAAGAAATAGACCGGCCTTTTCTACAACAAAATGCTGCTCAGTCTGCTCCGCCAGCTCAACACAATGACAGAAGATTGTGTCTGCAGATTCACTTTTTAGAAACGTCAGGGCATCTACTGTACAAATATTCCTCTATAGTCAGGCCTTAGTTATTAGAATAGCAAGGGTTTCTTCTCTTATTTTGTGTACAGAAGCTGAAAGGACGGGATAGTTCTTTTATTCTACCAGATTTGTTTTCTATAGTTTTCCCTGCACTATACCCAACGAGCCTGTGATGGGACGAGATTATGACTCGTTTCACAGTCAACATCATGTAACATCAGCCAGCCATTCACTTCACGATGATGCGTTATGAATGTGCGTTTGGTCACGGCCGTACAGAAACACACGTCGTACTGCAGTGTGTGCTACAAACCTGCATTATGAGAATGTGTCAGTCCGCAACGCAACATTTTGAACATTCAGAATTTCTGCGATGGGACATTTGACACATCTCCTCTATTACATCACAGCATGGATTGCGTATTGTTGCCAAGTGACAACACTCGAGCCCGTATTTTGACCCTAACACGGAAGTGAAGAACCTTAACTGGCCGCTTGAGGCTGGCTTCAAAACAGAGCACATTCCCATAGAAGCTCATTTTAAAATGTCAAACTTTAGAGCAGAAATAAACATGTTTACAGCCTGGTACATACAAAAAATGTTTTTGGTCTCTATAGAGAGTTTCCTCCTCCATGGCAAGTGTACAAGGGGTGAAATGTTTTTCTAACTTCTCTTTTTAAAGATGTTTTAATCTGTACAATTCTGTATAATTGTGGGCGTGGTTACTTTGAGTGACAGCGGCTGAGTCCAATGACTCCTCCTCTCATATCCCTCGACTGTAGCTCAGAGTCGGCGTGATGTGGAGCCACTGGCTGTTGTGTTGTTGCTGTGTCTGTTTGGAATATTTTATGACAAACACGTGTAATAATACAGCTTGTTGGGTGGTGAAACATCCTAACGGATCAGCTAAGACGTCTCTGTTGCAATATTGACGCTGAGTGAAACTATGCTACCAATGCTAGCACTTTTAGCAGCTTCTGTAGCTTCATTCGTTATGTCCACTTAATGCACGATTACTGATAAAATAAGTGGCTCATAACTTTTACTGTCAACACGAAAGTAAATCACTCGGAAAAATATGACTTAATAAACACCCAAACGGAGGTTAGCCTGTTAGCTGGTGATTCAGATTCTAAAAGTTTGGACTCTAAATGTTCAGTGTTTTTTTTGTCACACACCGAGCCACCCATGCTCCACCCCTTTATGCACTAAGAAGTTCATTGTGAAATTTCGGCTGTTTCGGGCTTTGATAGAAAACCAATGGATCCAGGTCCTATATATATATATATATATATATATATATATATATATACAAACACACACATGGACAAAATTGTTGATACCCCTATATTTATGTACACATTTTAATATATGGTCAGTAATAAATGTAAACAAAGCAAGTTTGTTTAATCAAAATGTCCAAAGTTATTTGGCAACAACAATAAAACCAAAGGCTTGACATAAAATGTATGCTGAACACAATTATTGGCACCCTTTGATAAATTTACAGTAAATTATCATTTTTACAGACAGTTTTCTTGAGACAAGTCAGCGGATGGATACATGAACATTTCCAAGTCACTGAATATGTCTTGGACTTTATTTACACCAATTATGAAGAAATACAAACAGTATGGCACTCTGTGGTAAATTTGTGTGAAGCAGAGAGTTCTCAAAAACTAAGGGACCATGCACGAAGAAGACGAGTGAAGAAAGCCACCAAACACCCAGACAATTTTGAAGAAGTGATAGGCTTGCGACTGGAGAAAATGTGCACAGTACGGCTTGTGTGTTGCACCACCACTCAGCCTCACGGTGAAGTGGAGGAGAAAAGGATTTCATACAACAAAACAGATCTAATCTAGATTTACATCTCTCATGCACTTTCTGGAAATCTGTAGCTGAAATTTCACATTTTTAGGAAAATCATTGTCTGTACCACTGCACCATGAAGATGTATGTATAACTAGTAATGCAAAATTCAAAACTTGCATTTTGTAAATAATGTCCAAGACACAATGAGTGACTTGGAAATGTTCATGTATCCATCCTCTGACATGTCTAAAGAAAAATGGCTGGAAAAGTGGTGATTTACTGTCATTTCATCAAAGGGTGTCAATAATTGTTTTCAGCATAACTCATTGTCAGAATTTTTTGTTTCACTTCATGAAAGCTTTTTTTTTTTTTAGTTCTTGTTACCAAATAACTTTGGACATTTTGAAAAATATTTTGATTCAACAAAACTGCTTTGTTTGCATTTATTTTTGACCATATATTAAAATGCATGCATAAAACATAGAGGTACCAACAATTTTGTTCGCACCTATACATGCATATATTCCAGAATATATATACAGTCTATGATTGTTACATAGATCTTATTACAAGCAGTGAGACAGCTGCAGTTATTAAAGCAGTTTACACAGTTGTGCATGCCATGCACACACACACACACACACACACACACACACACACACACACACACACACACACACACACACACACACACACACACACACACACACACACACACACACACACACACACACACACACACACACACACACACACACACACACACACACAGAGATAACCATGCTGTTTAAATATTGTATCCAACCTTTTTGGATGTGCTGTGTCAGTAGTGGTATACTCCACTACACCACTCCCAACCCATATCCTCTTCCCACAGCCATACGCAAAGTGCATCACATCATCATGTAGTGAATGGCCAGCTTTACAAATTATTTTATATTCTTACAATACTATATTTTATTTTTTTAGTCATTGAATTTGTGCCATGACTTCTGCAAACATAGTTCCGTCTCAAAGCAATAAAGCTGTACCTTATATGTAAATGGAATAGAAAAGATCACTCTTAAAATTCATATCATAACTTTCTCCAAACTTAGAAGCAAAATTTTAAAGAAGAAGAAGAAAAGAGCTACATTAACATTTGGGTTTATTTGGGTTGTTTGACAGTTCGTATGTTTACAGTATTTGATTGGTCACATAGATAAATGATCCACTTTTTAGTATAAATCATAGCTTTTCAGTAGATCTAGTTAATACATTGGGAACTAGATTATGAATTTCTCATTAGTGGGATGTGTTAAGTGCTGAATTTGCATTTATATACCTTGAATTATGTTGCACATGCAGATATGGATTAATGCATTGACTGAAATTTGGGAGTGCCAAGCAACATGGGGCCCAGCACAAAAAAATATTGTGAAGAACACAAATAATATTATCACAAACATAACTGCTTGAGTGGTTGCTAATCAGGACCCAGGGACATTCAATAGTACAGTGTTCACAGACCTAACACAAAATTTAATATAAGACAAAATTATAAATATTATAACTAGCAACAAATGGCACCAATGACTGCCAACAGAACACTGCCTCAGGACAATGCAATATTTTATGTTGATTAAAGCAAAAAATTAAAATTATTTACTATGTTTAATTTAAAGAAAAAACCTATTAAGCTGCCTGATCATTGGGATAAGGAGTTGTGTTACCAGTAATGGTAGAGAAGCTTGAATCTTCGACTGGACTGGGTTGCTTGACGCGAGGACATTTCGCTTCAAATCGCAGAAGCTTCCTCAGCTAAAATTCTTGCTCTGGTAGTCTGACTTCTGTCTTGACTCTGGTAGAGAAGAACAAACAAGCCACAAAAGCTGGAGTTTTAAACCTAACCAGACCCCTCCTACAGAGAGGCAGGCTGCTGTTGGCTAGTGACTAAACAATTGCTTTAATTAGCACCTATTGTGCTCTAGTTAGCACCCTCCTAATGACAGGGCAACTGTCCCTCCTAATGATGGGACGGAAGTCTCTCCTGATGGCTCTCCTGATGACGTGAATGACTCATTGCCATGAACAAAAGACTGAAACTGCTTTGACCTGAGTACCCCATTGTAAACAGGGGACAAAGCGTGTCTCAGACCCACTCTCCTGTCTGTCTGGTCTCCAGACAGACAGGAGACAGAGCCAAGAAGAAGAGTGTCTCTCCCTTATTTAGCAGGAGTAGGGGGAAAACTACAGAGGATCCTCAGACAGCACAAAATCCCAGTTTACTTTAAACCTGTTAACACCTTGAGACAGAAATTAGTTCACCCTAAGGACAGGATCCCTAGTTACAAACAGAGCAATGTAGTGTATTCTTTCAGATGTCAGGAAAACTGTAATGAACACTACATAGGTGAGACTAAGCAGCCATTACACAAAAGGCTATACCAGCACCGCAGAGAGGGCGCCGGTGGACCTCAGTCTGCAGTTCATCTCCACCTTAAAGACACTAACCACACATTTGAGGACAAGGAAGTTAAAATCTTAGCCAGAGAGAAGAAATGGTTTAAGAGAGGGGTGAAGGAGGCATTGTATGTGAAACAGTTGAAACCCAGCCTTAACCGGGGAGGGGGTCTGAGACACGCTTTGTCCCCTGTTTACAATGGGGTACTCAGGTCAAAGCAGTTTCAGTCTTTTGTTCATGGCAATGAGTCATTCACATCATCAGGAGAGCTGTCAGGAGAGGTGTCAGTCCCATCGTTAGGAAGGACAGCTATCCTGTCATTAGGAGGGTGCTAACTAGAGCACAATAGGTGCTAATTAAAGCAATTGTTTAGTCACTAGCCAATAGCATTCTGCCTCTCGGTAGGAGGGGTCTAGTTATGTTTAAAACTCCAGCTTTTGTGGCTTCTGTTTGTTCTTCTCTACAAGGGTCAAGACAGAAGTCAGACTACGAGAGCAAGAATTTTAGCTGAGGAAGCTTTTGCAATTTGAAGCGAAACGTCCTCGCATCAAGCAACCCAGTCCAGTCAAGGATTCAAGCTTCTCTACTATGGAAGTCACCTGGACAACTGAGAGCCTTCACAGAAACGTTACCAATAATGGTAACACAACTTCCTATTGATTCTTTCTCATGCTACCTGTGTGTGTCCCTAGATGTGACACTTCATCTGCAGCCCCCCCAGCTGTAAATGGGTACCAGCCTTGGCTGGGGAAGTAACCAGTGATGGACTGGCACCTCGTTCCAGGAGGAATCCTTAACTCCCAACTGCTTCAGTGTAGCCAGGAATGAGCACTCGTACTAATGGGCCTCAAATCTTACTGCATTTTTCGGAGTACAACTCGCACCTGCCAAATACACACACACGCACACACACACACACACACACACACACACACACACATATATATATATATATATATATATATATATATATATATATATATATATATGTCACTGTGGAGTAGGGATGGGTATCGAGAACTGGTTCCTTTCGGGTATCATTAAGAAATTATTCGATCCACCGACATCAATAAGCTTTGTGCTTAACGATTCTGTTATCGGTCCTTCAGAGTGGCCGTTGTTTTGGGGGGTGTTTGTCAGGAAAATGATAATATCTCTACATTGATTACAGACCCTGCAGCGGGTCCGTAATCAACTTTTCTGCAGCGCGGCTTTGCTTTGAACCTTGAACCAATCGAAGCAGTAGTTCGCAGATTGAAGCAATGCTTCGATCTATTGCTTCGTTTATTCTTTCTTTCTTTCGCTTAATTTTCCCCCGCTAAAACCCTAAAGAGCATACATCTGTGAGTATTATTTACCTTTTCTATGTTAAACTGACGTGTTATGGTCTTCTGAAACAGTTGATAGATGTATTTTATAACTTAAAAACGGGAGCGATGCTAACGTGTTAGCATGTCTATGGCGTTTTCAATGTTAAAAGTTAGCATTATGCAGTTGCAGCTGTCATCACGTTCGGGTGCATTTGTTTTCAAATTGTAATATTTCTTAAATTTTTTTTGTTTATATATTAATAATGTAATGATTATTATATACAATTTTAGAGAGACAAAAAGAACCTGAATAGAAACACAACAGAAAATATAAAAGCTTCACTAAATGGATGCTGCACTCACTCCAGTTTATTGTCTGGAATAGTCCCAGATTGCATTTCAGAGCTTCTAGAATTTAAACATTTTCGTGCAGGTGGTGTTGGGGGTAATTTTGGGTTTCAGCTTTTTTTATTTTTCACCACTTTCATCCTTGAATATGTGAAATATGTGTGAAATATGTGAGTCACTTTTGTGCGGATTAAAGTTACTAACTGGGACTCCTGTCTTGTTGTGAGAAAGAAACGAGAATCGTCCTCCGTTCTGTTCACACAGCTCCAAACATTGCGCGGCTCTCTGACGAGTCAAGTTAGAACGATAGAATCCAGTCGGAATTAATAACTTCAAAGCAAAACACTGTTTTGTTTATTTTTATTTATGTCCAGAGATCAAGGATACAGTGACCAATTTCATATTTATTTACTTTAAGACTCAATGAAATACATAGAAAACCTGTAAAGCCTACTTTTAGTACAAAATTCACGAGGTATCGATAAGGGAATCGGATCGATAAGCAGAATCGATAATGGCATCGATATCGATAAAATCTTATCAATACCCATCCCTACTCTGGAGTATAAGTCATTTGACTTCCCAAATGAGTAAAAAAAAAAAAAAAAAAACAAAACAAAACAAAAACCTGTGACTTATACTTGGAAAATGCAGAATATCAGATTTACTTCTTCTCAGAAGTGCTATTTGCATTATTTTAATTTGCTTCTGTGATTATATTTGATATTTTAGGGCCATAGTGTAGCACAGTTGCCCATGAAATTTTGAGTCCACCCCTGTACAAATTAATCCTCTGATGAGGGAATCATATTCTTAACATCTGATTTTTGGCACTTACGATTTCAGGAGTCTGAAAACAATTTCTTTCATGGCACTGAATGTTTCAGTGGCACCTGTTTCCTTTGATCAACAACTGCCCCTCTGTTTGTAGTAGAACTTATTATAACAGCAAATCAAACATTATAGGCAAACTGTAATTACGGCGTTTCCTTTTAATTCTACTTTTGTGTATAACAAGAAGTTTAGCTTTTCTCATTTTATCTCCATTCTTTGTATTAGTGAAGCAGCATTACTGTGTGACAATCCTTACATAACATTCATGTCGGAGCAAAATAAAATCAGTAAAACTAAAATATAAGATTAAATCCACCCCAGTATTGATGTCAGTTGAGCTGATTTAATATGAAAAGATAATTTCCTCATTATCCTCAAAAATGAATGAGACAAGCAGTGAGAAATTCCTGTGCAAGCATTTGTTTTATTCTGCAGTGTATTTACAGCATATGTGATGTTACTTTGCTTTTTATTTGTAATAGTTTTAAATAGATTCAATCCCAGGAGGGACTCTTTTTTGTTTTGTTTTTGTCCAGTTTTAACCTGAATTGATTGATGATTACATCTATACATCTAAGTTTGTTTGATATAATAAAACATTGAAATTGGTGACTGGTTAGTTTTCTTTGGCACAAATGCAGGAAAATGTGAACTCTGCAGCATCAGCTTGAGTTGAAACATCAGTATACACACATCAGATGTCAGCTGAACAGTCATACTTTACAAAAAACAACAACAAAGTCTTCATTCTTACTCTAATAGATTGTTAAGTGCCCATAAATCATTACACTATAGATCACGTGTGTCATTCAGGTTAAATTTGGTTGCCTCCTAAAAATAGACAGGCTGATGATAAATAATTCACCGGACCAGAAGCCAAGAACATAAAAATACATACAGTTTTTATAAAGAGGATTAGCTTCTACAACCACTCTTCATTATATGACGTGTGGGAAACAGGCTGACAGTTAACATGTCTGTGACTGAATATCTCTACAGCATACAGGCTACCTTTAAAAGCCCACATGGTGGAGAGTGAGAGACAAATTATGGTGATACATTTACACATTTTCTCATAGGTGTATTAATTAGGTCAGACAGCGACACATCCAGCTGGTGCAACTGCGTGCCCCCGACACTAAATTTAGACATGCAGAGTGATATTGAGTGTTCTGCAACATCCCATAATGCCTTGCACATGCAGGAGTTCCAGTGTGGCAGATTGTTCTTTGTTATTCTTTTGTTTTGTTTTTTGAACAAGAGTGATGGAGGATAATATTCCAAATGATTATGTGGCTACATCAGTACGTGCGCTCTGATGGGATGATTTCCGGTCTGATATTTTCCCATATCAGACCGTTACCATGGAAATTGGTCCGTATCATGTATCAGATTTGCGACTTTGTTTACAATTTTGACGGTGCGAAATAAAACAAAACAAATAGTGAACAAAGAAATTATGAGCGACAAAGAGGTCCATTCTGCAAGCAAATTTATTACACTGACGAGTTTAAATTGGAGGAATTAACAACAAATGAACTCGATGTGGACATGCAAAACGAAGACCAACAAAATTAAAACAGCCATATAACTAGAAGCACTCAGAGAGTGCAAACCTCCGCCAAGGCCATGGGGTCACTGATGCCATAACATCTACACGCTGTGGAATCATTGAACCTAAAAAAGTCTAACAATTATGTTTGCTAAAAAAGTTTCATCTGCTGTGACTGGATAGCATGTATCCTTAGTGCTTGGCATCACAGTTTATTGCAACTTGCACCTTTCCCAGAAGCTACTGTCATCTGAGCACTGATATTGATATTGCATGTGCTTATAGACAAAAACAAATAAGAGACAAAATTCTATTTATTATTCAACAGGCTCCACAGCCTGTCTAGTGGATTTTTATTTTGTTTTAGCACTGTTGTCGTGCGTTGCCTGTGCTGCTCCACACCCTGTCCAGTGGATTTTTATTTTTATTTTATTTTATTTTTTAGCACTGTTGTTGTGCGTTACCTGTGCTGCTCCACAGCCTGTCTAGTGGATTTTTATTTTATTTTTTAGCACTGTTGTTGTGCGTTACCTGTGCTGCTCCACAGCCTGTCTAGTGTCGGATTCCCTGTTTGGGAATCCGCTAGCTTAGCGTAGCTACTAGCTCTTAGCCGTTTTAGCATGGCGGCTTCTCCTGTCTCTCCCGTACTTTTCTGCTCTGGGTGTGAAATGTTTAGTTATTCCTCGGCCTCTTTTAGCAGTAACGGTACATGTAATAAGTGCAGCTTATTCGTAGCTTTGGAGGCCAGGCTGGGCGAATTGGAGGCTCGGCTCCGCACCGTGGAAAATTCTACAGCTAGCCAGGCCCCTGTAGTCGGTGCGGACCAAGGTAGCTTAGCCGCCGTTAGTTCCCCCCTGGCAGACCCCGTGCAGTCGGGAAGGCAGGCTGACTGGGTGACTGTGAGGAGGAAGCGTAGCCCTAAACAGAAGCCCCGTGTACACCATCAACCCGTTCACATCTCTAACCGTTTTTCCCCACTCGACGATACACTCGCCGAGGATCAAACTCTGGTTATTGGCGACTCTGTTTTGAGAAATGTGAAGTTAGCGACACCAGCAACCATTGTCAATTGTCTTCCGGGGGCCAGAGCAGGCGACATCGAAGGACATTTGAAATTGCTGGCTAAGGCTAAGCGTAAATTTGGTAAGATTGTAATTCACGTCGGCAGTAATGACACTCGGTTACGCCAATCGGAGGTCACTAAAATTAACATTGAATCGGTGTGTAACTTTGCAAAAACAATGTCGGACTCTGTTGTTTTCTCTGGGCCCCTCCCCAATCAGACCGGGAGTGACATGTTTAGCCGCATGTTCTCCTTGAATTGCTGGCTGTCTGAGTGGTGTCCAAAAAATGAGGTGGGCTTCATAGATAATTGGCAAAGCTTCTGGGGAAAACCTGGTCTTGTTAGGAGATACGGCATCCATCCCACTTTAGAGGGAGCAGCTCTCATTTCTAGAAATCTGGCCAATTTTTTGGGATCCTCCAAACTGTGACTGTCTAGCGTTGGGACCAGGAGGCAGAGCTGTGGTCTTATACACCTCTCTGCAGCTTCTCTCCCCCTGCCATCCCCCTATTACCCCATCCCCATAGAGACGGTGCCTGCTCCCAGACCACCAATAACTAGCAAAAATCTATTTAAGCATAAAAATTCAAAAAGAAAAAATAATATAGCACCTTCAATTGCACCACAGACTAAAACAGTTAAATGTGGTCTATTAAACATTAGGTCTCTTTCTTCTAAGTCCCTGTTGGTAAATGATATAATAATTGATCAACGTATTGATTTATTCTGCCTAACAGAAACTTGGTTACAGCAGGATGAATATGTTAGTTTAAATGAGTCAACACCCCCGAGTCACACTAACTGTCAGAATGCTCGTAGCACGGGCCGGGGCGGAGGATTAGCAGCAATCTTCCATTCCAGCTTATTAATTAATCAAAAACCTAGACAGAGCTTTAATTCATTTGAAAGCTTGTCTCTTAGTCTTGTCCATCCAAATTGGAAGTCCCAAAAACCAGTTTTATTTGTTATTATCTATCGTCCACCTGGTCGTTACTGTGAGTTTCTCTGTGAATTTTCAGACCTTTTGTCTGACTTAGTGCTTAGCTCAGATAAGATAATTATAGTGGGCGATTTTAACATCCACACAGATGCTGAGAATGACAGCCTCAACACTGCATTTAATCTATTATTAGACTCTATCGGCTTTGCTCAAAAAGTAAATGAGTCCACCCACCACTTTAATCATATTTTAGATCTTGTTCTGACTTATGGTATGGAAATAGAAGACTTAACAGTATTCCCTGAAAACTCCCTTTTGTCTGATCATTTTTTAATAACATTTACATTTACCCTGATGGACTACCCTGCAGTGGGGAATAAGTTTCATTACACTAGAAGTCTTTCAGAAAGCGCTGTAACTAGGTTTAAGGATATGATTCCTTCTTTATGTTCTCTAATGTCATATACCAACACAGAGCAGAGTAGCTACCTAAACTCTGTAAGGGAGTTAGAGTATCTCGTCAATAGTTTTACATCCTCATTGAAGACAACTTTGGATGCTGTAGCTCCTCTGAAAAAGAGAGCTTTAAATCAGAAGTGTCTGACTCCGTGGTATAACTCACAAACTCGTAGCTTAAAGCAGATAACCCGTAAGTTGGAGAGGAAATGGCGTCTCACTAATTTAGAAGATCTTCACTTAGCCTGGAAAAAGAGTTTGTTGCTCTATAAGAAAGCCCTTCGTGAAGCTAGGACATCTTTCTACTCATCACTAATTGAAGAAAATAAGAACAACCCCAGGTTTCTTTTCAGCACTGTAGCCAGGCTGACAAAGAGTCAGAGCTCTATTGAGCTGAGTATTCCATTAACTTTAACTAGTAATGACTTCATGACTTTCTTTGCTAACAAAATTTTGACTATTAGAGAAAAAATTACTCATAACCATCCCAAAGATGTATCGTTATCTTTGGCTGCTTTCAGTGATGCCGGTATTTGGTTAGATTCTTTCTCTCCGATTGTTCTGTCTGAGTTATTTTCATTAGTTACTTCATCCAAACCATCAACATGCTTATTAGACCCCATTCCTGCCAGGCTGCTCAAGGAAGTCCTACCATTATTTAATGCTTCAATCTTAAATATGATCAATCTATCTTTGTTAGTTGGTTATGTACCACAGGCCTTTAAGGTGGCAGTAATTAAACCATTACTTAAAAAGCCATCACTTGACCCAGCTATCTTAGCTAATTATAGGCCAATCTCCAACCTTCCTTTTCTCTCAAAGATTCTTGAGAGGGTAGTTGTAAAACAGCTAACTGATCACCTGCAGAGGAATGGTCTATTTGAAGAGTTTCAGTCAGGTTTTAGAATTCATCATAGTACAGAAACAGCATTAGTGAAGGTTACAAATGATCTTCTTATGGCTTCGGACAGTGGACTTATCTCTGTGCTTGTTCTGTTGGACCTCAGTGCTGCTTTTGATACTGTTGACCATAAAATTTTATTACAGAGATTAGAGCATGTCATAGGTATTAAAGGCATTGCGCTGCGGTGGTTTGAATCATATTTGTCTAATAGATTACAGTTTGTTCATGTAAATGGGGAATCTTCTTCACAGACTAAAGTTAATTATGGAGTTCCACAAGGTTCTGTGCTAGGACCAATTTTATTCACTTTATACATGCTTCCCTTGGGCAGTATTATTAGACGGTATTGCTTAAATTTTCATTGTTACGCAGATGATACCCAGCTTTATCTATCCATGAAGCCAGAGGATACGCACCAATTAGCTAAACAGCAGGATTGTCTTACAGACATAAAGACATGGATGACCTCTAATTTCCTGCTTTTAAACTCAGATAAAACTGAAGTTATTGTACTTGGCCCCACAAATCTTAGAAGCATGGTGTCTAACCAGATCGTTACTCTGGATGGCATTTCCCTGATCTCTAGTAATACTGTGAGAAATCTTGGAGTTATTTTTGATCAGGATATGTCATTCAAAGCGCATATTAAACAAATATGTAGGACTGCCTTTTTGCATTTACGCAATATCTCTAAAATCAGAAAGGTCTTGTCTCAGAGTGATGCTGAAAAACTAATTCATGCATTTGTTTCCTCTAGGCTGGACTATTGTAATTCATTATTATCAGGTTGTCCTAAAAGTTCCCTAAAAAGCCTTCAGTTGGTTCAGAATGCTGCAGCTAGAGTACTGACGGGGACTAGCAGGAGAGAGCATATCTCACCCGTGTTGGCCTCCCTTCATTGGCTTCCTGTTAATGCTAGAATAGAATTTAAAATTCTTCTTCTTACTTATAAGGTTTTGAATAATCAGGTCCCATCTTATCTTAGGGACCTCGTAGTACCATATTACCCCATTAGAGCGCTTCGCTCTCAGACTGCGGGCTTACTTGTAGTTCCTAGGGTTTGTAAGAGTAGAATGGGAGGCAGAGCCTTCAGCTTTCAGGCTCCTCTCCTGTGGAACCAGCTCCCAATTCAGATCAGGGAGACAGATACCCTCTCTACTTTTAAGATTAGGCTTAAAACTTTCCTTTTCGCTAAGGCTTATAGTTAGGGCTGGATCGGGTGACCCTGGACCATCCCTTGGTTATGTTGCTTTAGACGTAGACTGTGTTTCATAATTATTGTATGGCCTTGCCTTGCAATGTGGAGCGCCTTGGGGCAACTGTTTGTTGTGATTTGGCGCTATACAAGAAAAAAGTTGATTGAAGTTGAAGTTGATTGAACTAAACTGCAAATATATGAATTTTTTAACATTTATGAAACACTTCTCTAAATAAATAACAGTAAATTCTGAAATAGAACTATTTTTTAAGTGTTGCATGTGATACACAAGGCCATAGGGTCACTGACCCTAAAGAGATTCCCTCCTTGGCTCAGTGATCTATTCAACAATTCAGTGTTACAACCAAAACTATGATACATACACTTTTCTTTCCTTTATATTTGACATCCTTGACCATGAAAACATACCACTAGAACTTGGAATCACTTTTATGTCTTTATTAGTTCAAAAGTTATTGTATAAAAACAATTTTTCGGTAATGGCGGTTTTCTTCTGGATCTAGCTCCATAACATTTGAAGCTACATCAAATCTGATGACACCTTACTGAATCAGTACAGATTCAGCTACAATTTGGTGTTAGTTGTGCATCTCTAGCTTCATTTGTCACCTCACACTGACATATTTTCTATTTTCCCTATATTTTTACATATTCTGGATCACCAGATCCGGAATCCGGATCCGATCATCACCAAACTTTGTTGTTTGATAGAACATTTGACTGTGTTACACCCTAATTTTTTTCAAGCCTTTCTGCCTTGTTTTTGTGGAGTTAGAAACTAGAATGTCAAAATTCCCCCTATCCCGCAATGGTGAAGAATCCTTTAAAAAATTCCTGGATCCGGATTGTGATCCGGATCACCAGTAAAATTTAATCACTTGTTCCTCTTGTCATTTCCAACCACTCCACAAAATTTCATCAAAATCCGTTTGAAACTTTTTGAGTTATCCTGTTGACAAACAGACAGACAAACAAACAAACAAACAAACTCGACCGAAAACATAACCTTCTTGGCGGAGGTAATAAACAAATCATTAACCTCGCTGGCTCGGTCTGTACTAAGATCTCGGTCTGATATTTTCCCATACAGACCTCATGCTCGGTTAATAATCCTTTATTATTCTTCAAAAGTGTTGTATAATAAAAGCTGATTTTTATTCTGTGCGTCAGTGTAGCAATGCATTAATGAAATGAAATGTATGGCACAAGAAAAGAAGATAACATTCTACAGACTTATCAGCAAAAAGCTATCAATGGGAATGAGATGAAGAACAAGAGTCTTTATTGTCATTGTACATTTGAGGAAACCCACACAGACAAAGGGAGAACAATGCAAACACCACACAGAAAGGGCGGGAAGTGATCCCACAACCTTCTTGCTGTGAGGTACCAGTGCCAACCACTCATCCACCTTGCCGCCCAAATGACAGATGAGACACCTTGAATTCCCAATAAGCATTCAAGGCTCCACAAAGGTGTGCTTTTATAAAATTCATCTTCCAAGATGGAATATATTAATTTTTTCCCTCAAAATTCTACTCACAACACCCCGTAATGATAACATGAGAAAAGTTGTTTTATATATATATATATATATATTGCAAATTTATAAAAAAAAAAAAAAAAAATAAGAAATCACAGGTACCTAAGTATTCACATCTTTTGCTCAATACTTTGTTGATACACCTTTGGCAGCAATTACAGCCTCAAGTCCTCTTGATGCCACAAGCTTGGTGCACCAGCCTTTGGGGAGTTTTGTCCATTCCTTTGGGCCACTCAAGGATGTTCACAGAGTTGTCCTGAACCCACGCCTTTGATATCTTGGTTGTGTGTTTCGGGTCATTGTCCTGCTTAAAGATGAACCATTGCCCCAGTATGAGGTCAAGACTGCTCTGGAGCAGGTTATTATCCAGGATGTCTCTGTACATTCCCTCAATCCTGACTAGTCTCCCTATTCCAGCCGCTGAAAAACATTCCCACAGCATGATGTTGCCACTACCATGCTTCACTGTAGGGATGGTGCCTGGTTTCCTCCAAACATGACGCCTGACTCCATGACTTCAAATATGATGCGTGACTGACTGTGTGACAAAGAAGTCTGAATGCACCCCTCTCTTTGAGTCTAGCCACCTATGCTAACAGGCTAGCCTTGGTTCAGGTGTTTATTCAATCATATTTTTGGGGACTGTGCAGCGGTTGTCCTAACAGTTTGCTTTGGTGTGGACATGAAAACTTATGAGTTGCTTATTTTGTAAGTAATTGTGCTCTAAAGGGACCTAGCGGTTGAAGCTGCTGACAGCTGCTAAAGTGCTAACTCTGTTAGCATACAACACTAAATCCGACGAGTTTCTCTGTGTGCTATGATGTTTCACTGCACAGCAAGCCGTATTGTTCCAGGTATTTGCAACTTAATGCAACCACGTCCTCAAATTTATAGAACTTTATGTCTTTAAACTTCTTAAACTGAGACGTTAGACTCACTCCCTGTACAGCTGTCATGGAGGAGGAGACTATCTATAGAGGCCTAAACCGTTTTTTTGTACCAAACTGTTTCTGCTCTCAAATTGAACATTATAAAACTGATTCCTGTGGGAATATGCTCTTTGTTGGAGTCTCAAGTGGCCAGTCAAAGAACTGCAATTTTTTGCACTTCTGGGAGGGCCTCATGTGAGGCCATCGAAGCTTACCACTTGGCTGTAAATAGCAACATTTTTAGGCCTTAGTCCCTCTCGATGTGAATTGAGAAACATCCCCTCCACAAGTAGAAAAAAACCCAGTCCTTTTTAAAAAGCAATTTCAATAATCCAGAAATCCCAATAATAATAATAATAATACACAAATAATTAAATAATACACAAATCCCACTACATGATGAAGCTAGCTTTCTAAGCCTTTTCACTCAACCGCCAGCCTGGTACTATGTGAGCAGGGAATTTTGCGACACTGCAAAATTAACTCTGGCTCAAAGATAAAATTCTTTACAGTTGTAATTATGTCTGCCAAGGATGTAATAAAATCATCTGCGTTTATTTATTTATTTGCCTGTCTGTACACAGATTTTGATGAAATTTTCACCACAGATTTATATTAGGGCATGGAAGACTCCATTAAATTTTGGAGGTGATCTAGATCCGAATCCAGATTCTGGATCAAGATTCACTTTATATAGGCTTTGAAGGATTACTGTTAATAGGATTACATCAAAACTACTGCATGCTGTTGATGAAATTCTCAACACAGATACATATTAGGTCATGGAAGATTCCATTAAATTTTGGAGGTGATCCAGATAAGGATTCTTGATCAAGATTTCACTTTGTATCGGCTTTATATCAAAAACTACTTCATGGATTTTCACCACATTTACAGATACGTACGTAGGCCATGGAATAGTCCACAGAATTTTGGAGGTGATTTGGATCCAGATTCTGGATCAAGATTTCACTTTATATAGGCTTTGAAGGATTACATCAAAACTTCTTCACGGATTCTCACCAAATTTGCACCACAGATTGATATTAGGGGATGAAAGACTCCGTTGAATTCTGGGCGTCATTTGGATTTGCATCTGGATTCTGGATCAAGATTTCACTTTATATAGGGTTTGAAGGATTACGTAAAAACTACTTCATGGATTCTCATCACAGTTGCACCACAGATCAATATTAGGGCATGGAAGACTCCACTGAATTTTGAAAGTGATCAGAAATCTCTGATTGCTCTTGTTTTCTTCTGATATTCCCACCAAGTAATGATCTGTTTACTTCAGCAAATTTATTGTTCCTTACAAGATTGTGTTTGAAATTATATGGTTCATTTGCATTTATTTTTGAAGATATTTTAAATTCTGTACTGTATTAAATGGACTGCATTTATATAGCGCTTTTCCATCTGCATCAGACGCTCAAAGCACTTTACAATTATGCCTCACATTCACCCCGATGTCAGGGTGCTGCCATACAAGGCGCTCACTACACACCGGGAACAATAGGGGATCAAAGGCCTTGCAGAACGGCCCTTAGTGATTTTCCAGTCAGGTGGGGATTTGAACTCATGATCTTCTGGACTCAAGCTGAACACCTTAACCACTAGACCATCACCTCCCCTACTGTATTGTCTCTATGTATGTGTTTGTGTGTGGCGTGGGGTGGGGTGTTTACATGCAACTCTCTGTCAGGGTTTGAGATTTTGTTTACTTGTCTATTTTATTTTCCTTTGGTCTGTTGTGTTATTTTCTTTGATTCATTGGTTCTCTGTGTGTTTATTCTCTTGCTGGGTTTTTCTGCTTGGGTCTGTCTGTTTCTATCTCTATTGTCTGTCCCTGGGTTCTTGGTGGTGGGCGTTTCTCTCTCTCTGGCCACGTCTTTGTTCTGGTGCTTTCCACGTACACCTGTTGCTAATTTGCAGCTCATCACCTGGGATTATATAAACTCAGTGGGTACTGTTGCTCCTTGCCAGATTGATATGCCTTGTGCCTTCTCTCCAGCTCTCGTTCTCGTGTTCCATAGTCCTGCCTGCCTCAGTGTGTTTGTGGACCTCCTGCCCGTTTTTCCAACCTTGCCAAAGCCTGATGGTTTTTGTACTGCTGCTGTGTATTTTGGACTGCCATTTTATGTACCGACCTCTGCTATCCTCCTTACTAAAGCCTTTACCAACCAGAGCTGTTTGTGTGTCCAAATGTTTTTGACAAACCCGCCTGTCACTCTCAAGCCATGCATTTTATTACAAGTGTGATCATGTATATTTAGGTAGGGTTTTAAATCTATTTCATGATGGCACAAAGGTGCAAGCCAGACTCTGATTTGCTTGAAATGTTTGGAGAGTTTGAATGTGATCAGATCACCATTTAGATGCATCGTGGGTGATGTGTCTGTCCTCAACAAAACATACACTGAAACAATATATCTGCTTCAAAAACTGTATTTGGCTTCAGTAGTACCACATTGGTTCAATAGTGCTCTTATTGTCAGAGAACTGCACTGTAACATATAGCCTTTCATCAGGGCTGGACTGGCATCTGAAAAGGGCCCGGGCACTTTTTGATCACCTGAGGGCCCAGCGCCATTATATATACGATATATATATAGGCCTATATATGATGTCTGGAAGCATATGCTAAAGAAGAATGTATGTGAAGTTCTGTGTATGTATGTTTTTGAGGGTGAGAGATAGAGAGAGAGGAGGATAAGGTCACTAACTTTTTTTTCCTGATTATGAGCCCTGGCCAGTGAATCTCACTGTGAAAAAAAAAAAAAATATTCATACCATTTTCCTTAAGCAAAAACTGAAAACGGGTCCCACAGACCCAAACACCTTACGAGGGTTAAGCAAAGCAATATTTCACTAACACACACAACACTGTTGTGAAAGTGTAGGTACACGGACCCACAACAGGGGACGCAAATGAACGGACAATGGAGGAAGTCAAATCACAAAGCTTTACTGTTGTGAACACGCACAACAAACACAACAGATTACAATTATAGCAGTAAGCCGAATTCCAATGGTGTCGTGGGGGCAGGCTCGACGATAGGAGACGTCTGTCCGAGTCGAACCGGAACCACCCGATTTCCTCTGCCACCGAACCCCGGGAATACTGGAGCCGCCAAGTCCCGAACTCCCAGGTGGCCACTGCCTCCGCTCGTCGGATCCGGTACTGCTGGCAAGGAACAGAAACAGTCAGGTGTGGGTGCGGCCGCACCCAGCAACACACAGGGTGGAAACACCACCTCCACCTCTACTCAAAAATAGCACTGTAGGATTGGAATGTGAGTACTTATCCAACCACGTCCAATACGGTCTTCAGCTGACCTAAGCACAAGCAACAAAGTATTACTTCTCTGAATAACACAACTGGCTGAGTTCGTTACCTCCTTAGTAGAGCGATATCTCGGCAATGAGGTGGAGATGCCGTCCTGCTGATATACCTCCCTGGTGATTGATATCAGCTGTCTCAGGTGATGGGTGACAGCTGTCACCCTGGCTGCTCCTGTGAGGCGGCAGCGCCCTCCGATGTCTGGAGCCCGCACTCCAGGCAGGGCGCCCTCTGGTGGTGGTGGGCCAGCAGTACCTCCTCTTCAGCGGCCCACACAACAAAACACTGTAAGTTGGACACCAAATCTAGTCAGAGCATTATTTGACACCAAAGCTAAGGCACCACACACACACACACACACACACACACACACACACACACACACACACACACACTGGTGCCCCAACTCCTAATTCCCTAATGTATTATGTCCTTAAATATAGATGGTCATATGAATAACATGGAAACAGTAGGGAAATGGTGCTGCATAGGCCATGAGGTAAATATGATTTCTGTTCATATACAGTAAGAAAAGGGCTGTGTTGTGCACAACTCCATCTGGGCCGCTATTGTATGTTCTAAGTCTTACTGAATAAAATTAATCCCTTAGTAATAATTTCCTAGGTTAAACATTTTCATACTTTCAGCTTACAATTGCTCCAGTTGAGAGATACTGTCAGTGAGCTTACTGAATGGAATGTTAATAACAACCAAAAATATTTTAGGCCAATTCCACAGCGTATCACACGTCTTTCTGCCCCTTCTCACCAGGCTGGCAGTAGCTACTCCACCTTGGAACAGCTACCAGCGATTGCTAAACAGTAGCACAGCTAGTCGGCTTCTTGCCTATCCATCTAACACGCCACGAGGCAGCCAATACTTAATACGAGATGTCTTGATAATGACATGGCATGCCATTACAGAAGGAAAAGATTACAAAAATACATTTTGTATAAAATCATAGTTGCACAACACATGACAATCAATCAATCAATCAATCAATTTTTTTTTTATATAGCGCCAAATCACAACAAACAGTTGCCCCAAGGCGCTTTATATTGTAAGGCAAGGCCATACAATAATTATGTAAAACCCCAACGGTCAAAACGACCCCCTGTGAGCAAGCACTTGGCTACAGTGGGAAGGAAAAACTCCCTTTTAACAGGAAGAAACCTCCAGCAGAACCAGGCTCAGGGAGGGGTAGTCTTCTGCTGGGACTGGTTGGGGCTGAGGGAGAGAACCAGGAAAAAGACATGCTGTGGAGGGGAGCAGAGATCGATCACTAATGATTAAATGCAGAGTGGTGCATAGACAAGCAGTAGAGTAGAAATAAGATATTAGTTGGATTTGTGAAAGTGAAAGGGGGGGATGCCATAACTAACACGCACTAGCAGTTACTTTAGACACACAGCACAGGTCGTCCTTGTGACAGTTCAAGACAAATGGAAGAGTTCTATATGCTGGCGCAACAATACAAGAGAAGTCAAAGTGTATGAAAATAAATCAAATGGGTACATGTTTGTGACTGATTTGAGAAAGTCAGGATGACAACTTAAGCCCAGGTTACACATAGACAGTTTTGTCGGCGGGTAGTACGTAGACCGAAGTTCGCAATAGTTCCGGGTGTTTTTGCGGTGGAAAGGGGCGGAGCATTTCGCCGGCGTTTTGAGCGCCGTACTAGCCGCAAATACGCGGATAAAACGCCGCTAAATCTGCCGAATAAAGCAGCGTTTTGACGCCGTAGCATCCGGCACACATCAGGCAATGGGGGTTAATACCCAGTTCTATCCTTTACAATCGCAGGTTAAGACGCGCGTGAAAATGGCGGTGTCCTGCTGCCGCCGATAATGCCCTGTGTACTGCTGGATTTATCCAGGCAAATCCTGCGTTACTCCAGGAACTTTTGCATATAGGCACCGCCCCAGAGTATAATAGGCTGAAGCAGCTGTCACTGCAGGGGGAGGGAGCTCATCTCTGAGCCTTTTCTTCTCCTTTCCTTTTCCCCTCTTCAACGTGTTGCTCGTCTCCACCACAGGCCTCTCCTCTGCTTCTGAACCAGATCTCTTGGTAAGTCCTTGCCGCTGCCAATTTTCTTTTAGGAGGCATACTGGAGCTTCTCTGCAAAAATATCTGGAGCTGGCCACGAGTGAGAGGCCTGCATGCAGCGCACTAGAGTTTTTATACTGACCGCCGCCTATCGGCTGTTTGGAACACCGTTAACCGGGAGGTGGCGTTTAGAACGTCGTACTGTCCGCTAGCGCCGCCGTTTTGTGTGCCTCTGTCGCCGGTTAAAACACCTTTGAGGACGCCGATGTGGGCTCTATCACCGTTTTACACGTTGTTGGTTAGGGATACAATGCCGGCTGCCAATTATGGCAGTGTAAACTGCGGCACTACAGGAAGGGGCAGGATGAAACAACGATTAAAAAGTATCAAACACCGTTGTTCGCGTTGTCTCCGTCGTCACGCGAATTCTCCGGGAGTGCTCCCGGAATTATTCAACATGTTGAATAATTTTTTCGACGATTCCCGGTAAAGCCGGAACTAAGCCACGCCCCCTAGTGCCCCTAGTCTTAGTTTCAGGCAATAAATGGGAAACGAAACGCCGAAGCGGTGAATAGCTACACTGCATTGGCTAGCTACTAGCAAGTGTTGAGATGAATTCTAACCTCAATCTCTCCCTGCTGGGTCACGTCTCTCTCCGTCTCCGTCTCCTCCTCCTCCTGCTCACTCTCCACCACCTGTGCTCTTGACGCTGGTCCCAGGCTAGTTTGAAATGACGGACCGGCGGCCCCACTACCCGAACCCGAGGTCGAGCTTGTGGTTTTAAACATATCTGTGATTTTGGCACATTTTGCTGTGTCATATTTTAATTACTGTTTTCTTTTTTCCTTTCGCTTCTCAGCTCCACTCTTTTGCTTCTCCATTTTGCGCACAACTCTCCGTTCTCCACTCGAGCTCGGATCGAATATCCAAAACTTTGAGTGATGACTTGGGTCAGGTGGGGGCCTGTAGGGAGGGGCGGGCCTTCGAGAACCAAGGAATTTCATGGGACTAGCCCAATCTGCCTCAGGAGAAGCATCCAGTGGGCGTCTATGTGTCATTTTTTACCATCGCAATCAATAAAAAATATAATTATATACATATATTTTTTAATGACAGACCTGAGGGGGCCCAAAATGCGTGAGGGCCCGGCGGGATTTGCCGGGTACGCCAGATAACCAGTCCAGCCATGCCTTTCATGTAATTATAGTTAACGGTCATATCAAATCAAATCAAATCAAAAGCGCCAAATCACAACAAACAGTTGCCCCAAGGCGCTTTATATTGTAAGGCAAGGCCATACAATAATTACGTAAAAACCCCAACGGTCAAAACGACCCCCTGTGAGCAAGCACTTGGCGACAGTGGGAAGGAAAAACTCCCTTTTAACAGGAAGAAACCTCCAGCAGAACCAGGCTCAGGGAGGGGCAGTCCTCTGCTGGGACTGGTTGGGGCTGAGGGAGAGAACCAGGAAAAAGACATACTGTGGAGGGGAGCAGAGATCAATCACTAATGATTAAATGCAGAGTGGTGCATACAGAGCAAAAAGAGAAAGAAACACTCAGTGCATCATGGGAACCCCCCAGCAGTCTAAGTCTATAGCAGCATAACTGTTGTGTGGGCTGCCAGAAGAGGAGGTACTGCTGGCCCACCACCAGAGGGCGCCCTGCCTGAAGTGCGGGCTTCAGGCACTAGAGGGCGCTGCCGCCATGACAGCTGTCACTCATCAACTCATGACAGTTGTCACCCATCTCCACTTCATCAATCTACTCCATAAAAGCCGGACGTCATCTCCAACTGGCTGCCGAGATATCATCTACCTGTGAAGGTAATTTCTCTGCTGACTTAAACTTAAATAATAGTCTGAACTCTTTTGCAGCCGTTTTCCTGTGGTGTGCCTTATCAGCTGGATTGGCGTTTGGTGTGAACAGCGACGGCTACGCTTCACACCCAATCCAGATAAGTGGTTTAACAGGAGCTGCACGAGTGTTTGATTAGAGGTGGAGGTGACTTTCCACCTTCTGACTGTTTTGTTACTGGGTGTGCACACACCCACATCTCACTGTTTGTGCTCCTCGCCAGCAGTACCAGATCCGACAGTCGGGGACGGTGATCACCTGGGAATTCGGGACTTGGCGGTTCCAGTATTCACCGGGTTCTGTGGTGGTGGAAATCGTGTGGTTCTGGCTCTTCTCAGGACAGATGTCTTCTATCCTCGAGCCTGCCCACACGTCACCTTTGTGTATTGACTGCTATCAGATTCTGTGATTGTCTGTATAATCGTTGTGCACATTCACAACATTAAATTGTTACCTTTTGGCTCATCTATTGACCGTTCATTTGCGCCCCCTGTTGTGGGTCCGTGTCACTACACTTTTTTTCACACAGTTTGTCAGCATCACTCTGAGACAAGACCTTTCTAATTTTAGAGATATTGCGCAAATGCAAAAAAGCAGTCCTACATATTTGTTTAATATGCGTATTGAATGACATATCCTGATCAAAAATGACTCCAAGATTTCTCACAGTATTACTAGACATCAGAGTAATGCCATCCAGAGTAAGGATCTGGTTAGACGCCATGTTTCTAAGATTTGTGGGGCCAAGTACAATAACTTCAGTTTTATCTGAGTTTAAAAGCAGGAAATTAGAGGTCATCCATGTCTTTATGTCTGTACCCAATTGTAATCTATTAGATAAATATGATTCAAACCACCGCAGCGCAGTGTCTTTAATACCTATGGCATGCTCTAATCTCTGTAATAAAATTTTATGGTCAACAGTATCAAAAGCAGCACTGAGGTCTAACAGAACAAGCACAGAGATGAGTCCACTGTCTGAGGCCATAAGAAGATCATTTGTAACCTTCACTAATGCTGTTTCTGTACTATGATGAATTCTAAAACCTGACTGAAACTCTTCAAATAGACCATTCCTCTGCAGATGATCAGTTAGCTGTTTTACAACTACCCTTTCAAGAATTTTTGAGAGAAAAGGAAGGTTGGAGATTGGCCTATAATTAGCTAAGATAGCTGGGTCAAGTGATGGCTTTTTAAGTAATGGTTTAATTACTTAGGGCTTCCTTGAGCAGCCTGGTAGAAATGGGGTCTAATAGACATGTTGATGGTTTGGAGGAAGTAACTAATGAAAATAACTCAGACAACAATCTGAGAGAAAGAGTCTAACCAAATACCGGCATCACTGAAAGCAGCCAAAGATAATGATACGTCTTTCGGATGGTTATGAGTAATTTTTTCTCTAATAGTTAAAATTTTATTAGCAAAGAAAGTCATGAAGTCATTACTAGTTAAAGTTAAAGGAATACTCGGCTCAATAGAGCTCTGACTCTTTGTCAGCCTGGCTACAGTGCTGAAAAGAAACCTGGGGTTGTTCTTATTTTCTTCAATTAGTGATGAGTAGTAAGATGTCCTAGCTTTACGGAGGGCTTTTTTATAGAGCAACAGACTCTTTTTCCAGGCTAAGTGAAGATCTTCTAAATTAGTGAGACGCCATTTCCTCTCCAACTTACGGGTTATATGCTTTAAGCTGCGAGTTTGTGAGTTATACCACGGAGTCAGGCACTTCTGATTTAAAGCTCTCTTTTTCAGAGGAGCTACAGCATCCAAAGTTGTCTTCAATGAGGATGTAAAACTATTGACGAGATACTCTATCTCACTCACAGAGTTTAGGTAGCTACTCTGTACTGTGTTGGTATATGGCATTAGAGAACATAAAGAAGGAATCATATCCTTAAACCTAGTTACAGCGCTTTCTGAAAGACTTCTAGTGTAATGAAACTTATTCCCCACTGCTGGGTAGTCCATCAGAGTAAATGTAAATGTTATTAAGAAATGATCAGACAGAAGGGAGTTTTCAGGGAATACTGTTAAGACTTCAATTTCCATACCATAAGTCAGAACAAGATCTAAGATATGATTAAAGTGGTGGGTCATATGTGTCAATTGAAGAAGTTTGCACTTACATGTGTGCGGAAATGTCCTGGCATGCATGTACAGATCAGTAGTATATGGCCACCGATTTTGTAGTCTTGTCATTTCAGACATAAAGTTGTGTTTTTTTGTCCAAGTGCAACAGAAATACACTAATGCAAAGCAATGGCAAGGTGAATATGAAGTTTTCTGTGAATATATTGAAGTTCTGGCCATGAGTGCAGCGTATGGAGCACGCTGAATTAAAATAAAAGTTTGTCATAAAGACTATAGGTTAAAACGTGGGGCTAACTGCAAGGTGGATGTCTGATAAAAAACACAACAAAACAAAATCTGAGGAGCCTGAGAACTCAGATTTATGCTCTTTGTGAATCAATCATACCCATAAAAAATAACTCAATGCTAAAATTCCCTTGTATGACCATTGTTTTCTTTATAATTTGCAGTTGTTTAATTGGTATTGCAATGCAAAGCATATACAGTGTGTGTGTATATATATATATATATATATATATATATATGAGTATATATGTATATACCTATATATATATATCTTAGACAAAAAGAACTTTCACTTTAATTCTTTATGGTTACTGGACTACTAATGCTTTAATCTGTTCTCTTTGATTCTATATTCTCTGTGATTCATTAATATTTACATTTACTGTTACTTATCTTTTATGTGTAATTTTGTTATAAATTTGATTGCATAACAAAGTTTGCATGAAGGACTTCAAATGCGTTTGTCTTTTATCTAAATATTTCCACTTAGTTTGGGGAGTTCACCTTATAGTTCGCCTCTTCACCTCTTATAGTTCTGCTGGACAAACTTTAGTCCATTAAATATTACATTTGTAAGACATCAGCATTAGAAAAACAACTGTTGGGCAATTGTTTTGGTCAAAATGATTGGCATTTGGCCTATGTCTAAAACAGGTTAACCCGGGCAGCGCTGGGTACCCCAGCTAGTGTGTGTGTATATATATATATATATATATATATATATATGTATATATATATATATATATATATTCATTATTAAAATCCTATTGATTTATGTACAATTTGTACATGTTCAATAAAGCCCCTCTATTTTGTTTTTGTTTTAATGGCGTCTGCAGGAGGGTGTGCATATATGAGCTTTTGACAAGATTGGAAGTTAGCTTTGAGTTAGCGGAAGTTAGCGTGCACGTTGATGTCCGTGAAGGTGTTTTACAAGTGTTTAATTCTCGCTAGCTTTTACATAATATATGACAAAGAGGTTATATTTACACACAAACAAAATGGAGTTTGCAACTAGCTCGACCAGCCACTGACGTCATCACGGTATCTCTCTACTCTGTTTGGCTGCCCCATCCCCCCCCACACCTCAAAAAAAAACAAAAAAAAAACAAAAAAAAGAAACAGAATATGACATTTTAACCTCTTAAAATAGGTCTTGGTTAGCCATCTTTGAACTTGTCCAAGGTCTATGTCCCAAGAATGCACCTTGTGAATTTGAAGACACTGGCACAGACAAACAGACACATGGATGGACGCAAGCAAAGTTTTCGCAATACCCAATGACCATATTTGATGCCATAGGGTAGTTAGTGTGTGTGGCCTGACACTACACCAAGTACACTTTAACCTTTACTAAAGTGCTTCCATCTTGGCTCCAATCTTCAAAGGTGATGGGACCAATAGAAAGGTGATATATAATTGTGTTTAATAGTAACCATATGGTGCCATTAACCAATTCCACAAAAATGTCATTGTAAATAGCCCCTTTTATAAACAGTGTACATGCTCATGCATGCACACAGCCTGAACTAACTGTAGCCTTTTAATTTGAAATTCATAAATCAATATATGCATGGACTTTGTGAACCATCCAACAGGTGTCAGTGTTCATCAGGTTACAGCACAACATGCGATGAGATCTGTCAGCTTCTTAGTGCTGCGTATGCATTCACATTGAATTATGGGTACAAATGTATTCAAACCAAAGACGTGCTCCATTTTTTTTCTTAAAGAATATTTCATTATTTTTCCTGTTACCGCATAAGTATCGCAACTACAACTGTGTGGTTACTACAATGTCATCTGAGCGAGTACCTCTGTGCAAAATTATTGTTGCCAAACTTCAGTTACGTGGGAACTGCATTGGGATATAAGCTAGACCACAATGTATTGTGCGGCACAGCAAGCAGGAAGCAGACGTCTCTGAAATGGTCCATGCAGACTCTGGAACAATGTTCAACAAATGTTTCAAAGGTTTCAAAACACTTCAGAGTGGTGTTTCGAGCACCATCTCCAAGCCGCACATTCTTTAATTTCAGTTTTACATTTTGTTGTGTTTATGGTTTTGTATTTGTTGAGGCATGATGTTTCTTCCCATGAAGACCTGAGTGGTCTCTAAATTCACCCACAAAATAAAGTAAGACTCAAACATCACAAACACAGAAACATTTTCCAGATTTAATGGACAGTTAAATGTGGAGTTATAAAAGGTAAAATACCCCTTACAAGTGTTTCAGTGTCTTATTAAATAATGACATGGATTGTACTGCATAACATGGCCAGCATGTTAAATGTGCATTTAAATTATCATACATCATAATTAAAATAAGACATACTCTTGTTTCCTTGGGAACATGAATTTCATTTTCCTGTTTGTCAATAAAAGAAGGCATCACGGTTTTCTTACAGTGACTTAACGTTAACCTCAGTTACACCTCTGCTTTTAAAAAAAATTACAATCAATGTTCACTATGGTTTTGTGTCATTATTTGGGTTTTGCAGGATTTTTTCTGACAGGTCCTCTTGTCTGAATGGCTGCTCTTTGGCCACACTGGGATCTGAAAATCCTGGAAGAAAAAGAAAATGGGACAGTTTCATTGAGCCAAGCAATATTTACTTGAAACCTACATGAGATGAACAAAACATAAAATCCAGTAGGAGACCGGATGTATTTATCGAATAAAAGAGAAATAAATCAGAAATGCATTAAGGAAAGAAAATCTTTCTTACTGCGTGTAATGATAGTTTGTCAAACTTAAAATAATAATTTTAAGTTTAAATTGTTAAATCAATGCAATTTTTTTTTATGATTTATAATAATGATTTATACAGGAAAACCATGGAAATCATCAGGGGTGCCCAAACCTTTGCATACAACTGTATATCTGGTTTCAGTCTTGTTTCCAAGTGTTATTAAGGCTTAGATTTATTTCTAAATATTCTACTTTGATTTTATTCTAATGGATTGTCAGGTTTACCCTACTTGCTGTTTTACTTTGGCACATTTTTCTGTGTTGTTGTTTGGTTTGCTTTCTCCCTGGTTGTGCTCACACCTGATCTCATTTAGCCATGAGTGCACCTGTATTCAAATGTAATCACCTCCCAGTTTATTTAAACTCTGCCTTTCAGATTCATGGTTGTTGGTTTGTTAGTTGTTTTTGCCCTAGTGTTTCTGTGTGATTATGTCTTCCAAGTCAGATGTTCTAGCTTAGACCTGTATTTTTTTTTTATTTTTTTTTTTGGGAGGGGGGAGGGGTACTTTTGACCCTGCTGTTTCATTTTTGGACTTTGTGCTTTGAACAGTGAGCACCTGTGTATGACCTTGGACTGCAATTGGCTTTGATTAAAGTATACTCTTTGAACAGGTCCTGCTGGTTCTCTGCCATGGTCCGGCCCATCCAGAGCTCCTAGCTGTTATAGTTTTGTCTCTCTTGTTGGTATCCATGACTGCCCTCTTCAAGCTTCTGTCTTTCATTTTCTGTTTATGATTTGGTCGTCCCTGTTTTTATTTAGTTCTTTCAAGTTAAGCCTTTTTATTTTATTTCTCATTTATTAGAACTTGGGTTTTGTACATCTGTGGTTTTGGCTTTTTGTTTAGATCACTGTGGTGTTAGGTTCTTCGTTAACTTGGGTCCTGTTCGCTTTGCTTTTGTCTTACTGCACTCTCTTGTCTGGTGTTCAGGGTTTTGGTGTGGGTGTGTCCTGTTTCTTCTGTTGGCCACTCTCTCCTTCCAGACTGTTCCCCACACCTGCGTCTTGTTCCCCTAATTACTACACCTTTCCTATTTAAGTTCTCTGTGTTTGCCCACTCACTGCATGCTCGTTTAATTACATTCACGTTTTGGCTTTGTTCCACAGTCCCGTTTTTTTGCCTTGGTCCGCTGTTTGCTCGTTTTTTTGACTCTGCCTTGTTTTGACCTTGATTTTTGTCTCTGCCTCTGATACACCACCACACTGTATGTTTTTGACCTCGGCTTGTTTACTGAGCCATGCCTCAGTCTCTCGACTGTTTGCTACCTCCACCTCGCTGCTTGACCTCCTCTGTACCGAATCTCTGCTGGCTTTTTGTATTAAACTTTTTTTTTTTAACTGTATCTGCTTGTGCGAGTTTGCATTTGTGTCCTGTTCTGGTTGTGCCACGCCTCTGTCCATCCTGACATTCTCTGCATTTGGAGTCACATTAGAACCCCACCACAACAGTTTAGAATTTCAGAAGATAAGTGAATCACAGGGGATATGATGGCAAAAAATATAACTAGCTAGTGCATCTATTAACCAATAATATGACAGCTTAGAATTTTATAATAATATTGCCTACACCTTTAGGCACCATGTACATTTTTTTTTTTCTCTTACTGTCTTTTTTCTTTGACTACTTTGTTTATGAGTTTTGTTGTATATGAGTAAATTTTGTTGCATGGGTGTCTAATAAATTCAGATTCAAAAATTCAAATATAATATGCAATGCTAAAATACCCTCGGCCGTATGAGCATTGTGTTCTTTATAATTTATAGTTGTTTAATTAATTATTAATATCCTATTGTCTTGCATACAGTTTGTACATGTTCAAATCATCATTTGTTCATGTTGTGTAAATGGAGTATGAACCCTCTGTGCATTTGAAGTAAGTAAATAATGAGACAAATTTAGCTCCATAGGAAGTTAGTTTTGAGTTAGTGAAAGTTAGTGTGGAATATAATGTCTGCAAAATGTCTTGTAAATGACTCCAGAGGTGTTATTATGTTACAAAAACAGCATTTTCAGTTTTAGAAGTGTTTATTTCTTGCTAGCTTTTGCATAATATACCAGAAGCTAAGCTGTTAGCAAGTAGCTACACCAGGAAGTGATGTCACCATGCTAACCTCGGCAAAATGTCTTGTAAATAATCAGAGGTGTTATTAGGTGTCATGCTCTGCCCCATACCTGGTCTGTGCCATGGTTTTTTCCCTTTCTTGCTTCATCATTGTTTGCTTATACACTGTCTGTGATCACCTGTTTGTTTTACTTTTGTCTTATGCTGAATTATCTGTTTATTTTTCTTCTGCCACATGTGAGTTTAGTTCTAGTTTAGCCTTTATTTTCTTGTTGAGCTCTTTTCAGTTCTTACATTTGTTTCCTGGTTTAATTCTTTGTTCCTTTATGTTGGGTCTTCTTTATTTTGTTTCTTATTTATTAGGACTTGGGTTTTGTTTATCTTGAGTTTTTGGTATTTTATTTTGATCACTGTAGTTTTAAGGTAATCTTCTTGTCAGGCCCTGTTCACTTTGCATTTGTCATACTGCACTATCTTGCACCAGCTTCTCTCACCTTCAGCCTAATTCTGTCTGCTTTGTCTCACTGCGCTATCTTGTTCTCTACACCTGTGTCTAATTTTCAATTTATTTTAATTTATGTAGCTCCAAATCACAACTAAGTTGCCTCAAGGCGCTTCACACAAGCAAGGTCTAACCTTACCAACCCCCAGAGAATTTTCCCTAATTACCACCAGTGTATTTAAACCCTGCATGTCCTTTGTTTTCTGCCAGTTCAGTTGAACTCTATGGGCCCCTTCACACATAGTGTGAATTTGGTTGAAGTGCTCATGAAGCAGGAATCGTATGCAAAATGTGCAAATTCGTAGCTGCTTTGAATGCCTCCAACACCTGTTGCTACAATTATTTGCACACACCAGTGGACAGAGTGTGCGCTGTGAGAGCTCATCGAACCCTCTCGCGGCAGGTGTCAGCCAAATTCCAGCTGACACACACAAACATCTAACACCACTCGTTTGGCACTTAGTGCGCATGGCCACACATTTTCTATCATCAGGAAAACAGTCAGCAGACGATCATTGTCAATGTGAAATTCGTCTAAATGCTCCACGACTGTGGAGTTGCCAAGTGCACATGTGACGTGTCAGCTCCCCCCACAATACGTGTGCGTGTCACGCGCTCCCTACTGCTCTCCCTCCCCAACATATGCATGCGTGTGGTTCCCCCCCCAGGCGAGGCACCTCTCATCTGATCACAGAGTGACACTTTGGTCTGTGCGCTGAACGGACGGGGGCGTGGCAGCTGTTGACAACTCTGCTCCTGGACATCAGAGCTGCAGAACACGCACCGTGTTTTGATGGACACACGCGTGTTTATGCTTGCTGTCCTCACAATGAAATACATAAAAACATATCTCGCTTCTGCGACGGGCTGGAGAGCGTGCACATTGACACACTGTTCCAGCTGGACCGGAGGGCCAGTTCATGTGGACACGCAGCAGGCGATCTGAACATCACGTCTGTCTGACAGGACAGTGAGCGGCGCACCGCAGGACCATATGACAGGCCAACAGTACAACAAATACACCACTTTCAGTCACGTATCAGCAGAAATACGCTGCATCAAACATCAGTTATCACAGCACTTTTTTTCTTTTTTCTTTTTTTTTAGAAAATACATTTATCTGCTTATTGATTTTAACCATTTCATGCTCCTGTTATGAGACAGTGATTATGGTGCAGTGGTAAAGTTTCTTTCTGGTAATCAGAGTGTGTGGGTTTAAATCCTGTGAATGCCATTTTTTAAATTTATTTTATTTAACCGTGGGCTTCTGTATTGTGTCCCCCTTTATGCATTATGTATATCAATCAATCAATCAATCAATCAATTTTATTTATATAGCGCCAAATCACAACAAACAGTTGCCCCAAGGTGCTTTATATTGTAAGGCAAGGCCATACAATAATTACGTAAAAACCCCAACGGTCAAAACGACCCCCTGTGAGCAAGCACTTGGCGACAGTGGGAAGGAAAAACTCCCTTTTAACAGGAAGAAACCTCCAGCAGAACCAGGCTCAGGGAGGGGCCGTCTTCTGCTGGGACTGGTTGGGGCTGAGGGAGAGAACCAGGAAAAAGACATGCTGTGGAGGGGAGCAGAGATCAATCAACCCAGTGATATTCACTAATTATACTGCTGGTTTTTATTTTATTTTCCTCCACATCAGCAGCGCGATGTGGTGGAGCTCACACTGTGTTCCTGCTTGAAAGACACCATTGCGTGCACGAACCGTCACACTGGATCATGCACGCCTGCCCGTCGGTGTGATGTTTCGACTGTCTCACCATAATTTGACCAAATTCGCACTATGTGTGAAGTGGCCCTATGTCTTTGTTCCAAACTCTTATCACAGCCCTGTTTTAATATTTGTTTCATTGCCTGTGTGAGTTTGACCACACTTTGCTTTTTGGACCTTTGCTTTTTGTCTCTGCCCACAAACTCTGCCGACCTGTGATTTTGAACCCCGCTTGTTGTTTGACCTCGCCTCTGTCTGCCGATCATCTGTACCTCTGCCTATCTATGTACTCTACTTTTGCCTGTGTTTTTTTTGGATAAAGCCTTTTTATTACTTCACCACCAGAGACTGTGACTCTGCATATTGGGTCCAGCAATCTGTTCATTCCACACCATGAATCCTGACATTAGGTTCCAAAAACAGCATTTTCAGTTTTAGAAGTGTGTATTTCTCGCTAGCTTTTACATAATAATAATAATATATGAGAAATATGTACATATATACACACATAAAACGAAGTAGTTTTGAAGAGACCAGTGACCGACGTCACGGTGCAGCTCTACTGATTGTCTGTCACCCATGTCACTCAAACAAAATGGATCAGATGGAAACCCAATGAGACTTTTTAAACCTCCTAAAATACATCAAGGACCCATCTTTGAACTTGTCCAAGGACTGTGTCCTAAGAATGTTCCCTGTGAATTTGAAGGGTCTGGCAGTAATAGGACTGGACTTATGCTGAGCACAGACGGACGGATGAAAAGCTTTTGCACTACCTGATGGGCTCGGGTAAAAATGAGAGCTACAGCACGATAGCATAAACTAACACCAGGTACATTCTGAGTACGCTGGAATACCTATCTAGCTCGGATGTATTAGCCGATAATAACATAACGGTTATGTAATGGAAATTTATTCTCTTCATCACTATTGGCTTACAATGGACTGAAATGATCTGTTTTAAGAACACTTACGGACAAGAAAAATGTTATAAAATCAGATGGGTAGGTCATATGAGAGTCATTGCCATTTAGACATTTCTTACTTTTGCTTATTCTCTTTTTTTGTAAACTTACAGCACCTATTGGACATGAAAGTGATTCTAAGAAATGTAATTACCCAAAGGAACGTGAGCCCTTGGGGATGTAATAATGAAGGACCACCTCAAGACAGTGTTACAGCAAACAAATATACAACATACCATTGGAGCCACTTTCCTTCCATTTGAGCTTGTTGTCTTCAGTGTGCCGTGTCCAAGTCGAGCGGAAGCTCACCAGCTCAGCTGTGATGTGGGCCAGACTCCACTGTAAACCTCTGGAACTCTCTTTCCAAAGATTACTGTGGACAAACAAGTCAAACTGGGTTTCACTTCTTTAGTTTAGATATTGAGTTTTATCAGTGTTGTATAAAGTACCGGAAAATCACACTTAAGTAAAAGTACAGATACCCATTAAAAAATGACTTTGGTAGACGTTCAAGTAACCAATTGAAATGCTACTCAAGTAAAAGTCTTAAAGTATCTAGTATTTATTGTACTCAAGTATTCAAAGTACAAGTAAATGTTAATAATCAAAAACGGACTGATTTTTTTTTTTTTTTAATAAAAGTTTATCTAGGCTTGTAAATGACTGGTAGTATTAGTCAAAATACTGAAAATTGTGCACATCACACAAAAACACTTCAGAAACAAGGCTTCAAAACCTAAACGAGAGTAGGCTACTCACTAGGTGTTCACAGGAAACAGTTATTTATTTCTATATGTATTTATTTATTTTCATTGTTACATGGTTTTATCTTTTCTGTTGTGTTTTGTTTCATTAGGTTCTTTTTGTCTCTTTCTCTAAAATTGTATTGTAACATTATTAGTCTATTATTATTGACTATTATTGTCTATTATGTAGACTATTATTGTTGTTGCAATAATATATGAATAAAAATAAATTTAAAAAATACAATTTGTCTCTTTTACGACAACGAACACAAATCAACACAAACGTGCTGATGCGAACAGCTTAATGCTACCTTTAACATTGAAAATGCCATAGACATGCTAATGCGTTAGCATCGGTCCCGTTTTTATGTTATAAAATACATCTATCAACTGTTTCAGAAGACCATAACAGGTCGGTTTAACATAAAAATATTAAATATTACTCACAGACATATGATCTTCAGGGTTTTAGCGGGAAAAAAATTAGGATAAAGCGAAATAAAATCCACGAATCGTAGATCGACGCACTGCTTCGACCTGTGAATCACTGCTTCGATTGGTTCAAGGTTCAAAGCAAAGCCGCACAGCAGAAAAGTTGAAGGTCTGTAATCAATGTAGAGAAATTATCATTTTCCTGACAAACACCCCCCAAGTGCGCAACTGCAAAAAAGCCTACCGGACATGCCTCATGACAAATCGGCCTGACATCATTGCAGTCACTAGTAATCAGTGGTGTCTATGGGTGAAAACACGACTATTTTCGTGTGTGTGTGTGTGTGTGTGTTTGTTTTTTTTGTAACGAGTAATGGCATGGTGCACAGAAAATGTATCGGAGTAGAAGTATGCAATTAAGGTCGGAAATGTAGTGAAGTAAAAGTGAAAGTAAGCTGAATTTAAAAAACTCAAGTAAAGTACAAAGTCTCTCAAAAACATACTTAAGTACTGTAGTGAAGTATTTTTACTTTGTTACTATACAACACTGATTTTTATATAATCATATTGTGACCGCAGGATCTTTGTGGCCGGGACGGCGGTGGGATCGAACCCGAATGGCTCGCATGAAAGTCCATTCCTCTGCCAGGTTAGCCAAGGTCTTATGGTCACAATATGTTATCATGTTCTAAATGGCCAGATTTGACAACATTAAAGCAGAGAGAGCATAGAGAGGGCCGACTCCCACAAAATGCTGTAATCTGGATGCCATTTTGATTGTGTGTAACTGGGGCAGCTTGGCTGCTGCAGTGGAGTGACGTTTTGTAAACAAAATTTCTCTTGCGTGTACTACAAGCTACTGTAATGCACTATTTGACTTTAGAACACAAGGAACACAAGGAACTACTATTACAAATGTTTATTTAAACAGCTGTTATGATTGTGGAGTGTACTGAGTGGAAAATATGGCACTGTAAGTATATTATAACCGAGGCAGCCTGATCTTTTATATTTTTAATTTTATATTTTATATTTAGTTTTATATTTTCTGTTGTGTTTTTAATCAGGTTCTCGTTCTCTTTGTCTCTTTCTCTAAAATTGTATTGTAGCATTATTAGTTATTATTGCTATTATTATTGTTGTTATTAATATATAAACAAAAATAAATTTAAAAATATTAAAATTTGTAATACATTTGACTCTTTTACGACAACAAACGCTGAGCCATTATTATTCGCCCTATTGACGTTTCAAATCCCACAAAACTTCGAGGAGGTCGCCGCGCTGTGAGATCTCAGTAACATTGAGAACTGCACTGAGATGCTCTAATCGGGCTGCACTTTAACCACTGCACACGGACAACAGCTTTAACATCGCAACATAAAACTATTTTTATATTGTGCCTAAAACTCTCATGAATATATTCTCTGGGTTTATAGACATTGTTATTGCATTTGTTTTATGTAAACATGTGAGAATCACAGGCTGTCTCTCTGTTATTTTCAGTGGGAGCTGCTGTGAGCTACGCTCGCTTCCTGATCATTCGTTCTGGGGGAAAGTGAAGTTTGCTCTTTAACGTATTGATTATTGTTCTTTACAACACTGTTTGTCCTCTTTGTTCCAGACTAATATATATAATATGTCTGAAATTCGGTTTGTGTTTATTAAATACCACGCAGATTAAACGTAGCACACACGGATTATTTGTTACAATTGTTTTAGCAAGTTTTCATGGTATCATGCATGCAGTCTCTTATTAATGTGACGAAAAGCATAAAAAATTACATTTTTTGTGGTATATTAATTTACAATTGTCATCATGTGGATTCTCTATGTTGTTTGACTGCAGCGACTCTCTGGCGCACAAGGAATTATGGGATATGTCAATAGGGCGAATACAGAAAACAAATGTACACAAACATGCTGACAGCTGCAACAGCTTAATGCTAACTTTAACATTGAAAATGCCATAGACATGCGAATGCGTTAGCATTGGTCCTGTTTTTAAGTTATAAAATACATCTATCAACTGTTTCAGAAGACCATAACAGGTCGGTTTAACATAAAAAAGGTAAATATTACTCACAGACATATGCTCTTTAGGGTTTTAGCGGGGGAAAATTAAGATAAAGCGAAATAAAACAATGAATCAACGAAGCATTAGATCAAAGCACTGCTTTGATCTGCGAATCACTGCTTCGATTGGTTCAAAGCAAAGCCGCGCTGCAGAAAAGTTGATTACAGACCCGCTGCAGGGTCTGTAATCAATGTAGAGAAATGATCATTTTCCTGACCAACACCCCCCAAAACAACGGCCACTCTGAAGGACAGATAAGGGAATCGTTAAGCAAAAAGGTTATTGAAGTCGGTGGATGGAATTATTTCTACTCCTTTGGAAAGGAGTAGAATGTCACGTCCTTGTTTGTTTTAGTGTACTTGGTGCAATTGATAACCGAACACTCAGTTCCTTTAGATCTTGATGTTCTTCTGATGTTGCTGGTATGATAGTTATGATCCATGGTCATGAAAAATGCACATTTGTCTCTAATATGACTATCTAGAGTGGCACAAAGAAAGCCATTGTGCATCTATAGCAACACTCTGCAGTTACACACATTCAAAATGGCGGCCAGCGCTCAGCCAATTACAATGCAGCATATAGGAAGTTCGGCCCTCTCTATGTTTTCTCTCTGATTAAAGTAAAAATATATGGGTTTCTTGATGGTGTCATCCTTTACCTTCAATCAGGGCCGTATGCACAAAGACACCAATACTCTATACATTTTTTAAACAAGTTTATTAGTTTAGTTAGCGCCAGTATGTGAGTTTTTGGACTCGTATCCTGAAGTGAGTTAAAGGTATGTCAAAAAATAGGGGTATAATGGTACACAAAGTATGGTTTGGTACAAGTTTATTGCAGTGGAATCAAGAAACACCACATTAAATGTAATATGAAATATGCCTTGCAGTGTGACACAGTAGTAGCTCACCCATCAGCATCAGTTGGGTTCCCTGATGTGTTCCAAGGATGTAGGCACACAGGGGACTCCCGCCAACCCCAACTAACAGCCCAGTGTCGTCTTTTTTTCATGATATTGTTTCTAAATGTAGTTGATTTTTCATTAATTTGGCACTCTAACCCTAACACTCCCCAGTCACATGTCTTTGTGTGTGTGTGTGTGTGTGTGTGTGTGTGTGTGTGTGTGTGTGTGTGTGTGTGTGTGTGTGTGTGTGTGTGTGTGTGTGTGTGTGTGTGTGTGTGTGTGTGTGTGTGTGTGTGATGCCATCAGAAACTAATAGATTAAGCCACTTTTCATGATGCCACCATGAACTGGCATGAGATTACTACAAGGGCCATAGCTACTGGGAAACAAACCTAGATAAGGCAGATAAATAACCAACCCAGACATGGGCCAAGCTCATAATTGGCCTGTTGGTGTTACGCGCCTCCGGCTTGCAGTGTTTCTGAGCTGTCAGCAAGACTTTCCCTATAGTTCTTTGCACTTATGTTTGTTACACTACTGTACAACTGAATAATCTTTCCTGATTGTATTAAAAAAAAAATATGGTTTCAATTCAATTTATATAGCACCAAATCACAACAAAGCTGCCTTAAGATGCTTCACACAAGTAAGGTCTAACCTTACCAAACCCTAGAGCAGGGGTGGCCAAGTTCAGTCCGAGAGAGCCACCTTCCTGACACTCTTAGTTGTCTCCCTGCTCCAACACACCTGAATCCAATGAAAGACTTGTTAGCAGACTTTTAATGAGCCTTTCATTGGATTCAGGTGTGTTGGAGCAGGGAGACAACTAAGAGTGTCAGGAAGGTGGCTCTTGAGGACTGATCTTGGCCACCCCTGCCCTAGAGCAACCACACAGATGACAGTGGTAAGGAAAAAGATATAGAAAATGTCAGTTTCAGAAATAAATGTGAGTTCTACTCTGGTGCAATATGTTTTTTTCCTCTTCATGATGCATTTTTTTTGACAGATGCAACTTGTACCCTGACATACAGTCTGAAAAATACAGTACTTTCTTCACTGGTATCCCTGTTTAGTACACAACATTGTATATCACCTGTGCCTGTTGCAGGGATCGAGTGGTCCTGGGTTCTCCTCCACCAGAGGAATAACGATCTTTTCAGCCATGTCCGTCAGCAGAGAGAATGTAGGATACACAATGAAATCTATGAAGCCTGCAAAAATAAAATATAAAAATATGACAAGAAGGTGTTTGAAGTGTAAAAACATCAGTGAGGAAAAAACAAGTGTGCAAATCCAGTACCTAACTAATAACTAATAACTAAAAACTAATAACTCAGAATAAACACCATGACTGACGTGTCTGAATCCATTTTGTCAGACTTACCAATTTGGGACTCAGCTACCAGGGTGGTTTTTCTATCGCACAGAGGAGAGAAGGGCAGGCCGAGCTCTGCCTCTCTATCACCCTCACAAAGACAGAAACGAGAGATGGTATCTTAGCCACATTTGCTGAGCATAACCTTGCCAAGGCTACAGTCTCCTGTATTCAATCCCGGCCTTTCACACAGTGCAAAGAACATCACATATGCTTTTCCTTTTGAAAACAACAGTATCCAAAGTGCACTTTACATTTTAAACTGAATTTCTTTTGGTGAACTATTGCATAGTTTTACGAGAGTATCATCATGAGCAATTAATTCATTACTCACTGAATATATAACATTTTTAATTAATATACTACTTTGATAAAATAGACAGTTTTCTGTATTATATGATTTTATTTTGAAAATCAATATTTGCAATTTTTCAATTTGATCATTCACCAGCAAACTAATGCACACTAAAATATCACAAACCCCATCTATATAAAGACATCTTGGGGTGCACAGCACTGATGGAAGGACACGGTTGACGCCCGTCAGTGTCTTCAACACTCAGCCATCAACTTGAAGGTTTTGCCCGTCTGTTTTCTTGTTTCACTGACATTTTCCTTAAGTGTGGGTTTTCAAACTGGGAGAGCCTGCCAGGATTTCTCCTAAACTACCTATTAAATGTCAGACTCTGTGCATGGGGTGCAGTAATAAAGTAATGCCAAAGTTTTGTGACACCTATGTTAAATAGATTTTTAAAGTTAAGAGATTTGACAGGTGACGCTGTCTCATATGTTGCATACATGACTGGTCCAGATTTTATTTGGCCCAGTATCAGGTAGATGTTTTAAAAGCTTGCATCTTTACTGAATACTGAGTGTGTGACAAAAGGTCTGGATTTGTCAGGTCTTAAAGAATGTGTTCAGTCCACACTGTGACAGGTCATCTCAGGCCACCACATCACAGATCCATATCAACCTCTTGAAAGTAATCCGCTATCAGTCACAGCCAGGTGAAACATGGAGGCCTCCTTGGCCTTCTCCAGTTTCTACGGTGCTCAACACCTGAGCCACCTGAGTGCACTGCTGGATCATGCACAGGGAAATGCACCACATGGCCAAAATGTCACAGCTGATGAGTGCAAGTGACACTCCTCATCTGCGTCTCTGTAAGTAACTGTTAATTTGAAAGTCATTCCAGCAGAAACCAAGCATCCTCCAAAGAGACCAAAGACATTTAGAGCTCCTCACCATAGGTCACTGTGTAGTGCCCAAGTCTTAACAATCATATGGTAAGGCAGCACCAGGAACCAAAAGACTTGCAAAATTATGGACATTGCCACATACATCTGGCACATGACCACAGGACTCTATAAGCTCTTCCCAGGCTTATGGCAAGCCTGGAAAACAGCAATATCAAAGGCTGAGGAAGCAGAGACATGAATATCTTTGCAAGTTCAACACTTTCACTGCATACAGAGTCTCTGAAGTTATCGAAAGCCTGGATCTGTGTCTTGACCCGGGACAATCTCACAACCAGATACACTGACTCGTCATTCAGCTTCTCGGGTGCTGCAACCTCACACAATCAGTACATCAGTTTCCATTACCTTCCAAATTGGGCAATTTGAGTGAAACACACTTAATGGAAATGTGTCATGTGTTTCAATAAAACGCTCAAATTTCACACACACAAAAAAAAGTTTTTATGCTCACAAGGTAGTTTTTTTTAAAGGTGATTTCCAAAAAGCCATATTTCACAAACTGCACTGGAACCACTTTTGTTTTTACTTTTATAAGTCCAACTCAGTTACATGACATTCAAGAACACATGGTATGTTATGTATGGGCATGTGGTACGTATGAGTGAAAGACAGAGAGCTTGTTAACTCTTACAAGAGATGATGTTATACTGTATACTGAATTTGAGGGAAAAACAAACAAAAACAAAATGGCAATATTCGCCCTATTGAGATATCCCATAATCCCTTGCATGCCAGAGAGTCGCTGCAGTCTAAACAACACAGAGAAATCACATGACAATGGGAAAATGTAATTTTGCTTATGCTTTTCATCACATTAATAAGAGACTGCATGCATGAGACCGTGAAAACTTGCTAAAAGAAATATTCCAAATAATCCGTGTCTGCTACGTTTAATCTGCGTGGAATTTAAAAACTGAATTCCACACATTTTATGTCTAACTCTGGAACAAACAGGACAAACAGTGCTGTAATGGACAATAAGCAGGACGTTAAAGAGCAAATTTTCCACCAGAATAACATGAACAGGAAGCGATCGCGGGTCACGGTGATTCCTGTTGTATATAACTGAGAAACAACATGAGCTTCTCTTATGTTTACAAAAAACAAACACAATAACAACTTCTAAAAACCCAGATCATATATTCACGAGAGTTTTTAGGCATAATATACAAAGAGTTTTATGTTGCGATGTTAATGCTGTTGTCCGTGTGCAGCGGTTAAAGTGCAGCCTGATCAGAGCATCTCAATACATTTCTTAATATTCCTGACATCTCGCAGAGCGGCGACCTCGAGATTTTGCGGGATTGGAAACCTCAATAGGACGAATTTAGCAGAATTTACACATCCACCGCTATGACTATCGGCATTACAATTCTTGTGAGAGTCTCGCTGAATGACAGTTACCACAAAAGGAAAAAACCCAGCAGTCACATTTCACTACTTAAAGGAAAGATTGTCATTTTGCTTTACTGTTTGGTCAACATTTGGAAAATATTGCTTAACTTTTGCACAAATCTGCAATGGAAACCCAGCTGCTGTCTACAGGGACCAGAAAGAAACAATAAAGAAATAAACAAACAATTCAAGATATTTTTTGGAAACACGTAAAAATTGTAAACTGAAGGTGCATAATTTATTTTGAAAAAAAAAATCTGTTGTTGTGTAGAGATGTTAAAAAGCCAACATCTTTTAATGGAACATGAACGCTCCTTTAATAAGCCCCTCCCCTCTCAGTCCTGGGTTTTGTAAAAGCAGTGTTTATGTAAAACAAATAAAACAGTTTTGGCATGAAATATATTTTTCTGCAGCTTTCTGGGTAAGTGGGGGTACTAACCAGGAGGGCTTTGGTGAGTTTAAAGAGTGTTCTGCAATACACACAAAACAAAAACGGTACTAAAAATGGTTCTTTAGCTCATAATCATAGGGGAACTACTTTGCAGCAGTCCAGCATTAGGGGTCACCAATTGGTTCAAAATGATGCTGCCACAATTTTGACAAGAAGCAGAAGGTTCGGCCACATTACACCAGTTTTGGCCTCCCTTCACTGGCTTCCTGTCTCTCTGAGGTCTGACTTTAAGGTTCTGTTACCAACCTATAAAAGTTTTCATGGACTAGCACCTCCCTACCTAGCTGACCTAATTACACCCCAGGCTCTGCGTTTTCAGGGCACAGGATTCTTTGTATCCCTAAGGTTAAAAAATGTTGGCAGGTAACAGGGACTTCTCTTATTGTGCACCTGTTTTGGGATTATCTTCCTGTAGCGATAAATGGTCAGATTCTGAAGAGACATTCAAGTCTAGACTATAGACACATCTATGTACTGTATTCTCCCTCTTGTATGACTAGCATACCAGTGTAGTATAGAACTGTGCTTCCTTTTAATTCATATTATTAGCAGCAGAACAGGTCTCAGTCTCATTACAACTAATTTCTGGGTCTGTTAGTGAAGTACAGGGCTAGCTACCAGTGGCCACCTTAGTATTCTTTCTGCTTCCCTGTTGATTTACATCTGGTAAATTAATGCCTTGGGTACAGCTATTTCGGGCTGACTGATTCTGCTCTTTTCTCTGTTCCTTTTAATGGATGTTGGCCCGGCACCCCAGTACGTTGCATTGATCCCAGGAGGCCCTACACTTCCAGAAATGACCTATTCAACTACTAGAAGACCCATGATGGACTACTTGTTTTATTTCAAATAAGAACTCAGTTTTTGGTGCTCTTCTGTTTTTGTTTTCTGTTTGTAAGGAAATTGTTTTAAAAAAGCTTGCAACTGTTAGAGTGGCCTAAGCAGTGGGTCACCCCTATGAGTCTGGTCTGCTTGATGTTTCTTCCTCTTTATCATCAGAGGAAGTTTTTCCTTTACCACTGTCACCCGTGTGCTTGCTCAGGGGAATGGTAAGGTTTGACCTTACTCATGTGAAGCACCTTGAGGTAGCTTTGTTGTGATTTGGCACTGTACAAATAAAATAAACTGAAGTGAAGGGAAGAAGACTCAGCTGCCATTTTAACTCAGTGAAATATTTTTCTTTTTACTTGTGCAAGGACCAGTGGCAGATCCTTGTCAAATGCCTCAGGAGGGGTAATTGTTGTGATTACAACTAATGTGAACTGTTCAATGGGTAAATTCATAGGCAGCTAGACAGTTGTCACAATTTTTTTTCTATTCAACTCACACAAAAATATCACACACAAAGATTTTTCCCATTAGCTACTTCAGCCACAGTATGCCTATACTGTATGTGTAAAGTTGCAAGCAGGAGACTTTCTAAACAAAATGATTTTGACTCTACAATGAAAGATCAATCCAGCATGGTCTTCAATAAATACATTTTCATCAATTATTATTATTATATAAATTATTTTCATCAGTGATTTACCATTAATAACATTACATTTATCTTTCTACAAAGTCAAACAAGTTCAATCATCAAAACCAAAGGTATGAAGAACTGCAATTCACCAGTTGCAGACACATTATTTCATTATGTAAAATAGCTCCCCAAAAAGTATGACCAACAATGATAATGAAGAAGAGGACTGCCTGTTGGTGCAAGTGGATTCTGGAGGCTGAAGTGGATGAAATGGTAAATGGACTTCATTTATATAGCGCTTTTCCATCTGCATCAGACAGTAATGCCTCACATTCACCCCAGTGTGAAGGTGCTGCCATACAAGGTACTCACTACACACCAGGAGCAACTAGGGGATTAAGGACCTTGCCCAAGGTCCCTTAGTGATTTTCCCATCAGGTCGGGATCCTATGGTCTCAAGTTCAATGCTTTAACCACTAGACAGTGGTGGGCACAGTTGTCTTCTGATAAGTTTTGGCCGCTAACATATTTTTAGAGGCGTGGTGAACAATGCTTTACAGTTAAATCTAAAATCAGTTGAATACCTACCTGTTAAAAGTTTTGTAGTAAATGTGCAGTTCTATCCTCTACAAACAGAGAAGAGCTGGATCAAGAAGAAACCGTTCTATTCTCTGCAGGCAAAGAGGAACTGATCACAGAAATGAAAAAAAGCTAATTTCTTTTGACCTGTACTGATATTCTGGCAATATCAACCAAGTCATCCAGAGGCATACAGTTTTAACTTATGGTTAAAATTTTAACCAAACTAGTTTCAGACAAGTTATTTAAATTAACATCACATCTGAAGTTTTATAAAGTGAAAATATCAGATATATGTTTTAGTTTTAAAGTAATGCACTAATTTTGAAGGTTTTAGTGTGGACATGCTGTGTCCAGGTGCATTATGGGTAATCTCAATACATTCATGACAGGAGAAATGCATTTGAGACACCCTGATCAGGCTCCACATGGACAACAGCATTAAACTCTTTGTATACTGGCCTAAAACTCTTGTGAATATATTCTCTGGGTTTATAGATGTTGTTATTGTGTTTGTTTTATCTAAAAATGCCAGAATAAGCCCAGGTTGCTTCTCCATTATTTTCAATTGGAATCACTGCAATTGATTCCTGTTTGTTATTTAGAGTCCTGTTTATGTCAAACACTGTCTGTGGTCTTTGTTTCAGAGTAATATATATAAGATCTCTGAAATTCAGTTTGCGTTTTTTAAATTCCACGCATATTAAGTGTAGCAGACACGGATTATCTGGAATTTTTGTTTTGACAAGTTTTCATGGTCTGTACTGCCATCTACTGGCCAGTAGTGTTCATGGCAGTATGAGCGTCTGGACGCCAGTAGATGGCAGTGTTCTATTTATTTTGACACCGGTTATATCAGACGGTTGTCAAATAACTTGACTTTTTGGCTTTTTGCAAATGGCTTTTTTTTTTTTTTTTTTACAAATAAAAAAGGCATATTTTACAAAAGTACATTTATATGTACATACCAACACACACACACACACACACACACACACACACACACACACACACACACACACACACACACACACACACACACACACACACACACACACACACACACACACACACACACACACCTCACATTAACGTGTTGGTTTTTACACAGAATGAATGAGTCAACCAATCGTGTTAGATGAGGCACATTATGTACCGGAGACAATAATGGAAGTTATCGGTTAGCTGTAGCTTCTGATAAATTTTTGGGTGGTTTATCGGTTTAGCTTTAGAAACGATAACCTTGCAGTTAGCTGATTATCTGTTATAGGCGCTAACTTTTTGGTTAGCTGTGCCCACCACTGCCACGAGACCATCACCTCCCCCGTCGGACTCATCCCGTCTCCTGGACAGGATGCCAATCCAACACACAGTACTTCTCCCAGCCAAGAATGGACTGACTGAGACAATGTAGATTAAGTGTTTTGTCCAAAGACAGGTACAAGGAGTGACTGAGAAGTTTTGAGCCTGACACAGAAAAAGTAGGGTGTGGTTCGCCATTTTTTGCACACTGAGAAACCAATATTTCTAGAGAATGTGTGAAATTTTGACCCACTGGGTGCAATGTTGAGAAACGGTTCCTCAGTGTGCAAAAAATGGTGAACCACAACCTACTATTTCTGGGTCAGGATCAAAACTTCTCAATCTCACCTTGTAGCATGAGCGAGACTCCAACCCAGGTCTGCATATTGCCCAACCAACTCTTTTTCAAGGAGGTGCTTTTGCTGACATCTGTATCAGCTAAATGATTAAATTTTAAAAAATGAACATTACCAAAGACACATGATGGGGATAGACTGAGCAGTGATGCAATACAAATGCAACCCGGTGTAGATACACACACTCCTGACTGCTGTATCTTGCATGTGCCCAGCGTGACATGCACGTGACTCTTACGGTGTGTTGTAAGACTTAATAATATACGGATACATCCTGGGTCAGCCATGCTTCAGATGCATGGTGTGAGTGGGTCAGGCACCAAATCCACTTTGCAAAAGTGGACTGAGACAACGTGAAAGACAAGGTGGTGCGCCAGTTTGTTTTTACAAGTATGCTATTCCTCCTCGCTCCAGCCAAAATCCTTCTACTCTCACTCCGTGCTTGTTCCCGCTCTACTCACATGCCCTTGTTCTACTCTATGCGTCAGTATGTACGACAGCAGGTTTATTGATGCATCATTTCAGGAAAAGCTGCATTTGACAGCCACGGGAAAATCACCATAAGTAAATCCTCTGTCTCTGTCCAGCTTTTCTTCTCATTAAAGCGAAAACATACAGTTTGTCTGTGTTACTGCTACAGGTGGCAAAAGCAAGTGCAGTGGATTCAAAGAACTCAACATCTGGATGTGAATGCAGCATTTGTGCAAACCCTCCTGGAACCCACAGAGATTGCATTGTAGGTCCTGAGATTTCTATCATTGCAATCTGGTCACCTGACTGAAATACAGTAGTGTTCAGAATAATAGTGTAGTGCTATGTGACTAAAAGGATTAATCCAGGTTTTGAGTATATTTCTTATTGCTACATGGGAAACAAGGTACCAGTAGATTCTCACAAATTCAACAAGACCAAGCATTCATGATATGCACACTCTTAAGGCTATGAAATTGGGCTATTAGTAAAAAAAAAAAAAAAAAGTAGAAAAGGGGGTGTTCACAATAATAGTAGTGTGGCATTCAGTCAGTGAGTTCATCAATTTTGTGGAGCAAACAGGTGTGAATCAGGTGTCCCCTATGTAAGGATGAAGCCAGCACCTGTTGAACATGCTTTTCTCATTGAAAGCCTGAGGAAAATGGGATGTTCAAGACATTGTTCAGAAGAACAGCATAGTTTGATTAAAACGTTGATTGGAGAGGGGAAAACTTATACGCAGGTGCAAAAATTTATAGGCTGTTCATCTACAATGATCTCCAATGCTTTAAATTGGACAAAAAAAAACAGAGATGCGTGCAAAAAAACAGAAACCAACCATCAAAATGGATAGAAGAATAACCAGAATGGCAAAGGCTCACCCATTGATCAGCTCCAGGATGATCAAAGACAGTTTGGAGTTACCTGTAAGTGTTGTGACAGTTAGAAGACACCTGTGTGAAGCTAATTTATTTGCAAGATTCCCCCGCAAAGTCCCTCTGTTAAATAAAAGACGTGCAGAAGAGGTTACAATTTGCCAAAGAACACATCAACTGGCCTAAAGCGAAATGGAGGAATATTTTGTGGACTGATGAGAGTAAAATTGTTCTTTTTGGGTCCAAGGGCCACAGACAGTTTGTGAGACGACCCCCAAACTATGAATTCAAGCCACAGTTCACAGTGAAGACAGTGAAGCATGGTGGTGCAAGCATCATTATATGGACATGTTTCTCCTACTATGGTGTTGGGCCTATATATCGCATACCAGGTATCATGGATCAGTTTGGATATGTCAAAATACTTGAAGAGGTCATGTTGCCTTATGCTGAAGAGGACATGCCCTTGAAATGGGTGTTTCAACAAGACAATGACCCCAAGCACACTAGTACACAAGCAAAATCTTGGTTCCAAACCAACAAAATTAATGCCTCGCAGATGTGAAGAAATCATGAAAAACTGTGGTTATACAACTAAATACTAGTTTAGTGATTCACAGGATTGCTAAAAAAGCAGTTTGAACATAATAGTTTTGAGTTTGTAGCGTCAACAGCAGATGCTGCTATTATTGTGAACACCCCCTTTTCTACTTTTTTCTAATAATAGCCCAATTTTATAGCCTTAAGAGTGTGCATATCATGAATGCTTGGTCTTGTTGGATTTGTGAGAATCTACTGAATCTACAGGTACCTTGTTTCCCATGTAACAATAAGAAATATACTCAAAACCTGGATTAATCTTTTTAGTCACATAGCACTACTATTATTCTGAACACTACTGTATGTTATTCCACTGATGCTGATTGGGCGGTGACATTCAGAGGCAGGTCAAACTCTCAAGAACAGTCGCATCTACAGTTACACAGTGGTAGAATTAAAAAAAAGAAACAAAAATCCCTCTTTTTCCACATTTAGTTGTGTATCAGCCAATCGCCATTATGAGTATTCGGTGATTATGAGTAAGTGTATTCATCAAGTCAGTAAGTGGATGTACCAGAATTTTGTTCAGCTCAATCCAGATGAGACGAAAGTGATTGTTTTTGGTCCCAAAATGAAAGGTTAAAGAGCAGCGCTCACCTTGACTTCACGTTGAAATGGGCAGGCAGCACAGTGGATTAGTGGTTAGCGCTGTTGCCTCATATCAAGAAGGTCATGGGTTCGAGTCCCACCTGTGGCCTTTCTGTGTGGAGTTTGCATGTTCTCCCTGTGTTTGCATGGGTTTCTTCCGGGTGCTCCGGTTTCCTCCCACATCCAAAGACATGCGGGATAGGTGGATTGGAAACTTTCTAATTGTCCAGGTCTTCCTGGCAAAAGAGATCTCGATCCCAGTGGGACTAACCCGGTTAAATAATTGATACCTTAAATGTTATTTGAAAGCTAGAAATCTGGGTGTAACTACTGACTCAGACCTGAATTTTAACAACCACTTAAATGTGATTACTAAATCTGCCAATTAACCATTTGAAAAACATAGCTCGAATTTCTGTCTAAACAAGACACAGGAAAACTTGTTCATACTTTTATTTTCACTAGGCTAGATTGCTGTAATGTGTCTTTACAGATCTTAACAAAAAAATCAATTAGGCAGCTGCAGCTGATCCAGAATGCTGCTGCTAGAGTCCTCACAAACACTAGTAAATTGGACCATATCACACCGGTTGTTAAATCATTACACTGGCTTCTTGTGAGTCAAAGGACGGATTTTGAAATCTTAGTGTTGGTCTATACAGCTCTGAATGGTCATGGACCAAAATATATGCAAGATTTATTAGTTCCCTACGAAGCATCTAGACCCCTCAGGTCATCCGGGACAGTTTTATAGTGTGTTCCCAGAACAGGAACCAAAGTGAAGCAGCATTTAGTTATTACGCTCCTCACCTGTGGAACAAACTCCCTGAATTCCTGAGATCTGCTCAAACTGTCAGTTCATTTAAATCAGGGCTGAAAACAGTATTGTTTACTGCAACTTTTTCATAAATTACTTTTATAATCTCTTCACTGTTCTACGGAAGCGTATTGCATTCATTGGATTTTAAAAAAGTAGACTCCTGATCTCGAGATCAAGGGTCTATTTTTTGTTTTAATCCAGTGAATGCAATACGCTTCCATACTGTTCGGAATGCACTTTTATTCGTTTTTTGTTTTAATTGCCTTTTGTCTTTTAAATGCTTTTTATTGTTATTTTAATTGTGGGTTTTTTATTTTTATTTTGGTAAAACACATTGAATTGCCTGTGTATGAATTTGTCTTGCCCATGAACAAGTTGCCTCTGAGAAGGACTAGTATAAAAGAGAATTCATTTTATTTTGTGGGCTCATGCAGGCCAGATTTTCTTCCCTTACCTGAGAGAACTTTCCATCTATTGCAGTCGGATTTATTTGGGGCTGTGGGAAGCAACAGCCAACCCAACTTATCTGCCAGGAAAGCAAGAACGATGCGGAGCCTGGATTACCTACATTCATTTGGGTAGGACTGTGGATTCTTTTCTTTTTGCTCATGGAGCTGAATTTGATCAATTGAAGCACTGAGCTAAACTGGAACTAAAACGGATATCCTGCTAGGCTGTTTATGTGAGTTTAGTGGTGAATTTTGATTGTATTGTAAAGCTTTTTACAGAGACATTACCCTTTTAAAAGGTTTTGCAGTCTCTATTACAGAAAATAAAGCCCTTGTCACACATAGCAAGAATGTGCTGGAAGCATGCCCGACACGGCAAACACTGCCATAATCCGATACAGTAGGGAGGAAAAGAGGCGTGGTCAGCCGTGTCAGAACGCAGGACATTATTATATGCGGCACTGCAGGTCATACCAGCAGGCATACCGTGCCAGATCTATCTTGACGTTCCCTCGTATGCGCTCAAATCATTTCAGATCCCGTTTTGCCGCCATCGGAATATGTAAATTGCAGTTAGATGGTCCTCAGATAACACATGGACCGCTGTCAGATAGGTGTCCCATCTGGACCACACCCAGAGAGTTTTGAACATGCGCGTCACACTTGGGGCCGGCGGACAATTTTGACCAACCGTGTCGACTTCCACAGATGGCTGTCAGAACATTTTGGAACTGAAATCCGACACCTTTCAGACACCTTTTCACCTTTCGATTCATAAGTCCAACGCCATTCTGTGTGATTCTGGCTATGTGTGATGGGGGTATAACAAATCAAAGTTATTATTGTGCGTCCAGATTTTTGAATATCAGTTATATTAAAGAATTTATAGATCAGAGCAGACAGGAACATACAAAGTGTCAAGTGATAGGTTTCTACCTGTCGGAAAAACTCTTCCATCAGGGCTTTGGTCCAGCGAGAGTGCAGCGTCCAGGGTTTGGATGGATGGCTGATGTCAGCCGTGTGCAGTAACAGTGAAAGTGCTTTGGGTTTGTCAATCCTGCAAGAGAAAAAGGTACACACATTAAAACATGATGCACATCTAAGTTTTTGGACTTATCCCTTCAGAGAGCGAATAAGTGATTCCTGCAGTCCCCCCATCCATTTATGTCCTAGAGTTTCTCCTTGGCTTGGCAAAGCTGAGGCATGTATGAGTGTAACCTGTTCAATTTAATGTTATCCTCTTGCTGGCCATGTCTGGGCTTGTTACAGGAGGTTATCTCATCATCACATGCATGAGGGAAGTTAGGAGCAGGTGTGATTGAAGTTAGTTGTAGCTTGAAATGAACTCATCAGTTTCTTTCTCAAATCTTGGACTGGTGGCCATCAAAGCCATTGCTGCTTGTTTTCAGCAACATTTTACCGTTGAGAAAATCTTAGCTAAAGGGTTTTCACCATCCAAGTTTAGACCTTGGTCTGGAAAGGTTTCCAGATTTCATTCTATTGCATTATCAGATTACGTTTTCTGGTGCTCATCAAGGCCGACACTGGTTCTGTTTTTTGTTTCATAATGATGGGTAATAGTAATGGTGTCCAATGTACAATGGTTGTTGTGTTTTTGTTGTTTTGTTTTTTTGTCTGTCTGTTAGCTTGCAAGAATAATAACCAATAACTCACTAACAAACAAACACATCTTGCACTAGCATGTTGCCAGCTGGCTGTATTTATTACATGAACTCATCAGTATGCACAGCTGTGCGCACACAGCAGGACAGTTGGGTAGCATTACCGTTCTTGTTGTTGTAGACAGGACTTCATCGCTTTTACTTGGACAAGGTGGCAGGACATGTCTGTTGACAGAACCATTTCTATAACCAAGGACCGCAGTTCCCTAATAAGGCACCACACAAACACACACATAGACATAAATGACATACTGACTTGGAGAATACAGGAAGAAGACATACATATTAAAAATGGCAGGTAACAAGTCTCAGTTGTATTTCTATATACATGTGCTGATGGGTGTTCTTGTTCCCATGGCAACACTGGATAGAAAAGCCCACTGTGCTTCTGGGATTTATTTCCCAAAGCTCCACCATGTATAACAAAAATTCTGCATAATAAAGTCTGCTTGAAAGACAAAGGAGAACATTTTCATATTCATATTGGAAACATTTGAATGAATTTATTAGGGGCACACAGGTCCAGAACAACAAAAAAACTTACAAAGAAACAGAGAAAGGGTGTAGGCAGAAGCAAAAGCTTGTAAATGTCTACCCCTTTAACCAAAAATAAAAATTATACATATGTATATAAAATTATGCATAAACCCATCATAACTAATACAAAGTGTACATAGATCCATGAATAGGAATTTTAAAAAATCACAAACACGCAAGCAACAGTGCACCAAAAAAAAAACAAAAAAAAACAAAACAGAATCAATAAACCTAATTTAACATGCCATAGCAAGTAATCAAATAATTTTTATAGAGCCTTTTAAAACCAACCAAACTAACGAGTGATTTTATATTATCCGGGCAATTATTCCAAATATTTACACCTTTAACAGAAATACAATGACTTTTTATGGTAGTTTGAATCTTTGATTTCTGAAATAATAATGTTCCTCGTAAATTACAACTGGAGTCCCTCATTTTAAACAGGTGGATGTGCTGTGGCATAAGTCTATTTTTCACTTTGAACATAATTTGTATTATGATGTAATCAATCAAGTTCCAAAATTTCAAAATATGCAAAAGGACAAACAAAGGATTAGTTGGCTCATGATAAGGTTTCTTACTAATAATTCTTATAGTAAAAATATAAGATTTGTGTTAGATTTGTAGGTGATTCCCAAAATTTCAATACAGTAGATAATGTAAGGAACAAGTAATGAGTGATATAAAGTAACTAATGAGTGTTGGGGGAGGAAGTCTTGTGCTTTGTACAAAATGGCAATGATCTATGACATTTTAGATTTAACATCATTTATATGTTTTCCACCTTAAATTTTCGTCAATAAAGACCCCAAGAAAATTACTTTCATTAACGAGTTCAATTTCAACATTGCATATTCATAAATTTCTACATGCGTTCCTGGGTTTATTACCAAATAAGTTGCACTTTGTTTTACCAAAGTGAAGCGACAATTTATTAGAATCAAACCATTTCTTAAACTTCTGTAGTTCCCTCTCCATTATGTCCAGAACCTGTCCCAAATGATCCCCACTACAAAACACAGTTGTGTCATCAGCAAATAAAATACAATTCACAATCTTAGAAACTAAACATATGTCAATGATATATAAAAGAAACCGCAAAGGCCCAAGGACTGAGCCCTGGGGCACCCCACAAGTGCACCTCAAAAATCCAGAATTTATCCCACCCAAGTGAACATACTGATACCTATTGTACAAGTAGTTGGCTATCCAATCATGTGCTAATCCTCTGATGCCATACTTCCATAATTTATCCAATAATATGGTATGATCTATAGTATCAATTGCTTTCTGTAAGTTGAAAAAACCCCTACAGTGTATTGTTTGTTTTCAATTGCATTTGTGATACGTTCCACAAAGTCCATTACCGCCAGTGAAGTGGTACGATTTTTCCTAAATCCATATTGCTGATCATTTAGTATGTGCTGTTTGGATATCAAATCATCCAACCTCTTAATGAATACTTTCTTCCAGAATTTTTGAGAATTGAGGTAGCAGCGAGATTGGCCTGTAGTTTGAAAAAACATGTTTATCACCGGATTTGAACAGCAGTACCACTTTAGCTATTTTCATTTTGGAAGAAAATCTCCCAGTCGTTAATGACAAGTTACAGATATAAGTTAAAGGTTTAATGACACAATCAATTATATTTTTTATCAAAGTCATATCAAAATTATTGTAATCAGTTGATTTTTTTCCCCTTTTAGTTTGTGTGCAGTCAATTATTTCATATTCATCGGTTTCTCTGATAAATATTGAATCTGAAAGGTTATTGCTCGTTGTCCTGTTATCCCAAGAGCTCATATTAGAAGGTACAATTTGATTTGCTAATTTTCTCTCCATATTGGCAAAATAATCATTAAAATGATGTACTACAGCTTTCTTTTCCTTCACCACTGTATCAGTATTTGAGTAAAAATATGTTGGATAGTCTTTGACAACTTTTTATTTTTGATGATTTCATTTAAGAGCTTCCATGTACCTTTTGATGTTTGTTTTTATTTTTTTTTCCAACAAATCACTGTAATACTGCCTTTTCCAAGATCGCATGATAGGTTAGCTTGTTTTCATTTATGCCTTGTATATAATCTCACCCTCAATAGTTCTATGCTTTAAAAATTGCTTATACATTTTTTTTTCTTTTTACATGCATTCAGCAGTCCCTTAGTGATCCAAGGTTTGTCAGTATTTCACTTGTGTCCAACATTTAATATAAGTGGACCATATTTATCATATAACTTGGAGATAAATGATTCATATTATTGGTCAATGTCTTCAATACAGATGCCACGCCAATCTTGGTGCGATAAATCTGTTCTGAGATTGGCCATAGATTCCTTAGTTATTTTTCTTTTGAAATTTGCAGAGTCAACATGATCAACTAAAGAACTGTAAACAACAACAACAACAACAAAAAACGACAAGTGATCACTGATGTCACTGGTTTCATATCATACACTGCATTTTTTGTAAACTTAGACACTATATAGTCTGATAAAATAGCAAGGTCATAAAGAAGGTGAGGGCAGATTTTTTTTTTTTTTTTACGTTAGTCAGGACGTATAAATTTGATATCACATCAGAGAAGAGTCACAAAATATAACATTTGTTTTGCTTCATAGGAAAAACTGACAAGTGACTGTGTGTACATGTATCATTTGTATCGACAAACATTGTTATCTTGTAGCCACCCACAAACCCCTCCACACCCACTCCTTCAGAGTTGGGAAGTCCAGTGCAATAAGGTAAACAATTAATTGTTTTAAAAATATAGATTTATAATGTATTAATCATTATTACAGGTTTAACTAAAAACAAACACCACACTCATACACAGTGCATCTGGAAAGTATTCACAGTGGTTTACTTTTTCCATATTTTCCCCTCCAAAAGTGTACTCACAACACCCCATAATGACAACATGAACAAAAAGCTCTTTTTTGACATTTTTTGGGAATTTATTAAAAATAAAAACTAAAATCAAGCGTACATATGTATTCACACCCTTTGCTCAGTACATTGTTGATGCACCAATTACAGCCACAAGTCTCTTGAATATGATGCCACAAGCTTGGCGCACCTATCTTTGTGCAGTTTTGCCCATTCCTCTTAGCAGCACCTCTCAAGCTCCATCAGGTTGGATGGGGAGAGTCGGTGCACAGCCATTTTCAGATCTCTCCAGAGATGTTCAATCAGATTCAGGTCTGGGCTCTGGCTGGACCACTCAAGGACATTCACAGAGTTGTCCTGAAGCCACTCCTTTGATATCTTGGCTGTGTGCTTAGGGTCATTGTCCTACTGAAAGATGAAGCGTCACCCCAGTCTGAGGTCAAGAGCGCTCTGGAGCAGGTTTTCATCCAGGATGTCTCTGTATATTGCTATATTGCTGTATATATTCATCTTTCTCTCAATCCTGACTAGTCTCCCAGTTCCTGTCACTGAAAAACATCCCCACAGCATGATGCTGCCACCACCATGCTTCACTGTAGGGATGGTGCCTGGTTTCCTCCAAACATGACGCCTGGCATTCACACCAAAGAGTTCAATCTTCGTCTCATCAGATCAGAGAATTTTGTTTCTCATGATCTGAGAGTCATTCAGGTGCCTTTTGGCAAACTCCAGGTGGGCTGCCATGTGCCTTTTACTAAGGAGTGGTTTCCATCTGGCCACTCTACCATACAGACCTGAATGGTGGATTACTGCAGAGATGGTTGTCCTTCTGCAAGGTTCTCTCTCCACAGAGGAATGCTGGAGCTCTGACAGAGTGACCATCGGGTTCTTAATTGGTCACCTCCCTGACTAAGCCCCTTCTCCCCGCAATCGGTCAGTTTAGACAGCTGGCCAGCTGTAGGAAGAGTCCTGGTACATCCAAATGTCTTCTATTTATGGATAATGGAGGCCACTGTGCTCACTGGGACCTTCAAAGCAGCAGAAATGTTTCTGTACCCTTCCCCATATTTGTGCCTTGAGACAATCCTGTCTCGGAGGTCTACAGACAATTTCTTTGACTTCATGCTTGGTTTGTGCTCTGACATGCACTGTCAAGTGTGGGACCATATATGTAGGCAGGTGTGTGTCTTTCCAAATCATGTCCAATCAGCTGAATTTACTCCAGGTGGACTCCAATTTAGCTGTAGAAATATCTCAAGGATGATCAGTGGAAACAGGATGCAGCTGAGCTAAATTTTGAGGGCCATGGCAAAGGCTGTGAATACTTATGTACGTGTGATTTCTTAGTTGTTTTTTTTTTATAAATTTGCCAAAATCTCAAAAAAATGTTTCTTCACATTGTCATTATGGGGTATTGTGTGTCAAATTTCAAGGGGGAAAATTAATTTCATCCATTTTAGAACAAGGCTGTAACATAAAATGTGGAAAAAGTGAAGCACTGTAAATACTTTCCAGATGCAGTGTGTGTGTGTGTGGGGTTTAAGAAAGTAAACTGGAATTTCAGTGAAAAAGCAGCAGTTGGACAGTTTTCTTCCTGTCCACATAATGAATAAATAATCTATCTGCAGGTAGCTTTTGGTGCCTTGTCATAATCAAAATATGAATGAATATGTCAATAAATTTCACATATAATTTACAATAATACAGGACTTGCATATAAAATTGAAGTGAAGGTGTGTACTGACACCTTATACATACGTATACCTTCTATATAGATGGAAATAAATATACAACAAAAGTGCACAACTTCACATAATGAATAAAACAACCCAATTACACACATTTTACCCTACATTTTATAATAAACATTGTGTAAAAATATGAAACCACATGTGAGCACCGATCTGACCACTTATATGTTAACATTTCAGCCATAAATAATAGTATCATTGAGGTACTGCAAGTGAGAGAAACAGTCAAAAACCACTTAGTATAAATGAATAATCTGTGTGCATCAATTGTAATATGCCCCTTTTAATAGTTTTGTGTGCTTTTTACAAATTTCATTTTCTTGTAAATTATTTCAGTACAGTATTTCATATTGTTTTAAAGAGTGAGTTTGTTTTTGTTTTACACATATATGAAAATAAAAAGTATTAATTTGAAGGGGCTCAGGGATACTTACAGACCTTTGAGAATACTAAGACTTTAAAGTTTAGTTGAAACTATTCAGTAATCCAACAACACTTTGGTTTTTATCAGCACAACCAGAGCACACAGAACTTTTATTGTGAGTGGGCCAAAGTGGCCAGTGAACACACTGCAGTGGATGCAATAAGTGTGAATCCAAGTCTTGTAGTAGTCACTACAGCTGGCATGGCTTCCAGATTATTCTGGTAAAGTGTCATGGTCATGTTCTGTTGCTTCCATGGGTGCTTTTATTTTGGCGACACCATTGCTGTTGTTGTTTATTTCTGTGGCTTTTTCCCTGTTCACATACACTTGTTTCCTTCATTAATTGCTTTATTAAATTAAGTTGGAAGTTCATCTCATCCTCTTTGTTTTTTCCTTCCATTGCCAGAACGTCTTGCTCCCTTCAAGTCTACTCGTATTACTCATTTACCTCCTGTGTGTTCTCTTCATTGCCAATGAATTGCTGCCCCATTGGATGCCACCCATGCCCAGTCTCTGTGTAACGTGGAGTTGCATCAAGAAGGGCATTCGACATAAAAATTGTGCCAAATCAGCATGCAGATCCACCTCGGGTCTGCTGTGGCAACCCCAAGTTAAAACAAGGGAGAATCCAAAGGAACTTACTTACATCCATTCTTCTCTGGTCAGATTCATGAAGATATTCTTTTGATCATCTTGCAGTAGGAGGAACGCTGCGCTCAGGTGATGGCTTTCCTGTACTGACCGGTCATTATAGATCATTGCAAACTCTGACCTGATAAAGAGAAAATACAAACACAAAACAGAAGACAAAGATGATAAGGATCATTTGTGTATCAACTGCCAGAAAACTATTTGAAATTTTCAGGAAAAGAGTTGGCTTCAAGGTTGGACCTTTTCAGGTTCAACAATGATGACAAAAACATTAAAATATTTAGTCAAACAGGATTGTATCTCATGTCATACATTTTCAAAATGATTATTTCAGGAACACAAGAAACCAATCCTTCCTTGAATTGACATTTGTGATGTTGCTGCTGAATATGTAAACTTGAAATTGAACTGAAGATTTGGGTTTACTGAACAAGCTGAAAAGATGATTTTCTGTGGCATCTGCTAATGTTGTCATCCCATGTTCAGCAGATGGCAAGTTCAACCACAGCTGGTCCCAATTTTACAAAATCTCTCCAGGATCAATTAACTGTCCAACAGGTGGCAGACATGTCTATGCAATATTACATGAGCAAAATAAAACTGTTTTTCAATTGAGCTGGCATACCAAAGTTAACCACTGTCAAATCACTTCATCCTCATTTTGAGTTACAAGACAATAGCATTTAAAGTTAACCCAAACAGTGTTGTATGTGCTAGTGCACATACACTTACTCTGCACTTACTTCAGCATTTGAATATTGAATTCAAAAACACTGCAATTCTAGTTCTTTCACTTGTGTTTTAATGTTTGAACACCAAATCAAATGGATTGCTTTCTTTTGAATCAGTTGGGGGCCCCTATGAGCATCACCCGTGATGTTTTCCTTTGATATGTACTCTGGACCAGTGTTCAAAACAGGTTTTGAAATACTCCAGAGCTGTGTTTTTTATCAGCATCACTTATTTGTAGTATGGAAGACACTATTCCCAAACACACTGCCCATCTGTTCTTTAATTTAATTTATTGTAAATTAATTTTAATTTAATGTATTGTATCACTTCCTGTTCCGGAGCACAGCAGTGTTTTGCTGTATCTGTTAGCTGTTTAATCTACGCAGTTAGATTGATCTAGTTACCTAGATAACGATTTGTTTCACAGTGTAATCTTCACGTGCCTTAACTAAAGCACTCCCTCTGCTGAATCATCTCTAAATTATTTACACATTATTCACTTTGTGTGTTTTTAGGAATCCACTAGCTTAGCGCAGCTACTAGCTCTTAGCCGGTTTAGCATGGCGGCTTCTCCTGTCTCTCCCGCACTTTTCTGCTCTGGGTGTGAAATGTTTAGTTATTCCTCGGCCTCCTTTAGCAGTAATGGTACTTGTAATAAGTGTAGCTTATTCGTAGCTTTGGAGGCCAGGCTGGGCGAATTGGAGACTCGGCTCCGCACCTTGGAAAATCCTACAGCTAGCCAGGCCCCTGTAGTCGGTGCGGACCAAGGTAGCTTAGCCGCCGTTAGTTCCCCTCCAGCAGATCCCGAGCAGCCGGGAAAGCAGGCCGACTGGGTGACTGTGAGGAGGAAGTGTAGTCCTAAACAGAAGCCCCGTGTACACCGCCAACCCGTTCACATCTCTAACCGTTTTTCCCCATTCGGCGACACACCCGCCGAGGGACAAACTCTGGTTATTGGCGACTCTGTTTTGAGAAATGTGAAGTTAGCGACACCAGCAACCATAGTCAATTGTCTTCCGGGGGCCAGAGCAGGCGACATTAAAGGAAATTTGAAACTGCTGGCTAAGGCTAAGCGTAAATTTGGTAAGATTGTAATTCACGTCGGCAGTAATGACACCCGGTTACGCCAATCGGAGGTCACTAAAATTAATATTGAATCGGTGTGTAACTTTGCAAAAACAATGTCGGACTCTGTAGTTTTCTCTGGGCCCCTCCCCAATCGGACCAGGAGTGACATGTTTAGCCGCATGTTCTCCCTGAATTGCTGGCTGTCTGAGTGGTGTCCAAAAAATGAGGTGGGCTACATAGATAATTGTCAAAGCTTCTGGGGAAAACCTGGTCTTGTTAGGAGAGACGGCATCCATCCCACTTTGGATGGAGCAGCTCTCATTTCTAGAAATCTGGCCAATTTTCTTAAATCCTCCAAACCGTGACTATCCAGGGTTGGGACCAGGAAGCAGAGTTGTAGTCTTACACACCTCTCTGCAGCTTCTCTCCCCCTGCCATCACCTCATTACCCCATCCCCGTAGAGACGGTGCCTGCTCCCAGACCACCAATACCCAGCAAAAATCTATTTAAGCAAAAAAATTCAAAAAGAAAAAATAATATAGCACCTTCAACTGCACCACAGACTAAAACAGTTAAATGTGGTCTATTAAACATTAGATCTCTCTTCTAAGTCCCTGTTAGTAAATGATATAATAATTGATCAACATATTGATTTATTCTGCCTTACAGAAACCTGGTTACAGCAGGATGAATATGTTAATTTAAATGAGTCAACACCCCCGAGTCACACTAACTGCCAGAACGCTCGTAGCACGGGCCGAGGCAGAGGATTAGCAGCAATCTTCCACTCCAGCTTATTAATTAATCAAAAACCCAGACAGAGCTTTAATTCATTTGAAAGCTTGACTCTTAGTATTGTCCTTCCAAATTGGAAGTCCCAAAAACCAGTTTTATTTGTTGTTATCTATCGTCCACCTGGTCGTTACTGTGAGTTTCTCTGTGAATTTTCAGACCTTTTGTCTGACTTAGTGCTTAGCTCAGATAAGATAATTATAGTGGCCAATTTTAACATCCACACAGATGCTGAGAATGACAGCCTCAACACTGCATTTAATCTATTGTTAGACTCGATTGGCTTTGCTCAAAATGTAAATGAGTCCACCCACCACTTTAATCATACCTTAGATCTTGTTCTGACTTATGGTATGGAAACTGAAGACTTAACAGTATTCCCTGAAAACCCCCTTCTGTCTGATCATTTCTTAATAACGTTTACATTTACTCTGATGGACTACCCAGCAGTGGGGAATAAGTTTCATTACAGTAGAAGTCTTTCAGAAAGCGCTGTAACTAGGTTTAAGGATATGATTCCTTCTTTATGTTCTCCAATGCCATATACCAACACAGGGCAGAGTAGTTACCTAAACTCTGTGAGTGAGATAGATTATGTCGTCAATAGTTTTATATCCTCATTGAGGACAACTTTGGATGCTGTAGCTCCTCTGAAAAAGAGAGCCTTAAATCAGAAGTGCCTGACTCCGTGGTATAACTCACAAACCGCAGCTTAAAGCAGATAACCCGTAAGTTGGAGAGGAAATGGCGTCTCACTAATTTAGAAGATCTTCACTTAGCCTGGAAAAAGAGTCTGTTGCTCTATAAAAAGCCCTCCGTAAAGCTAGGACATCTTACTACTCATCACTAAATGAAGAAAATAAGAACAACCCCAGGTTTCTTTTCAGCACTGTAGCCAGGCTGACAAAGAGTCAGAGCTCTATTGAGCAAAGTATTCCTTTAACTTTAACTAGTAATGACTTCATGACTTTCTTTGCTAATAAAATTTTAACTATTAGAGAAAAAATTACTCATAACCATTACAAAGACATATCATTCTCTTTGGCTGCTTTCAGTGATGCCGGTATTTGGTTAGACTCTTTCTCTACGATTGTTCTGTCTGAGTTATTTTCATTAGTTACTTCCTCCAAACCATCAACATGTCTATTAGACCCCATTCCTACCAGGCTGCTCAAGGAAGCCCTACCATTAATTAATGCTTCGATCTTAAATATGATTAATCTATCTTTATTAGTTGGCTATGTACCACAGGCTTTTAAGGTGGCAGTAATTAAACCATTACTTAAAAAGCCATCACTTGACCCAGCTATCTTAGCTAATTATAGGCCAATCTCTAACCTTCCTTTTCTCTCAAAAATTCTTGAAAGGGTAGTTGTAAAACAGCTAACTGATCATCTGCAGAGGAATGGTCTATTTGAAGAGTTTCAGTCAGGGTTTAGAATTCATCATAGTACAGAAACAGCATTAGTGAAGGTTACAAATGATCTTCTTATGGCCTCAGACAGTGGACTCATCTCTGTGCTTGTTCTGTTAGACCTCAGTGCTGCTTTTGATACTGTTGACCATAAAATTTTATTACAGAGATTAGAGCATGCCATAGGTATTAAAGGCACTGCGCTGTGGTGGTTTGAATCATATTTATCTAATAGATTACAATTTGTTCATGTAAATGGGGAATCTTCTTCACAGACTCAATCAACTTCAATCAACTTTTTTCTTGTATAGCGCCAAATCACAACAAACAGTTGCCCCAAGGCGCTCCACATTGCAAGGCAAGGCCATACAATAATTATGAAACACAGTCTACGTCTAAAGCAACATAACCAAGGGATGGTCCAGGGTCACCCGATCCAGCCCTAACTATAAGCCTTAGCGAAAAGGAAAGTTTTAAGCCTAATCTTAAAAGTAGAGAGGGTATCTGTCCCCTGATCTGAATTGGGAGCTGGTTCCACAGGAGAGGAGCCTGAAAGCTGAAGGCTCTGCCTCCCATTCTACTCTTACAAACCCTAGGAACTACAAGTAAGCCCGCAGTCTGAGAGCGAAGCGCTCTAATGGGGTAATATGGTACTACGAGGTCCCTAAGATAAGATGGGACCTGATTATTCAAAACCTTATAAGTAAGAAGAAGAATTTTAAATTCTATTCTAGCATTAACAGGAAGCCAATGAAGGGAGGCCAACACGGGTGAGATATGCTCTCTCCTGCTAGTCCCCGTCAGTACTCTAGCTGCAGCATTCTGAACCAACTGAAGGCTTTTTAGGGAACTTTTAGGACAACCTGATAATAATGAATTACAATAGTCCAGCCTAGAGGAAACAAATGCATGAATTAGTTTTTCAGCATCACTCTGAGACAAGACCTTTCTGATTTTAGAGATATTGCGTAAATGCAAAAAGGCAGTCCTACATATTTGTTTAATATGCGCTTTGAATGACATATCCTGATCAAAAATAACTCCAAGATTTCTCACAGTATTACTAGAGATCAGGGAAATGCCATCCAGAGTAACGATCTGGTTAGACACCATGCTTCTAAGATTTGTGGGGCCAAGTACAATAACTTCAGTTTTATCTGAGTTTAAAAGCAGGAAATTAGAGGTCATCCATGTCTTTATGTCTGTAAGACAATCCTGCAGTTTAGCTAATTGGTGCGTATCCTCTGGCTTCATGGATAGATAAAGCTGGGTATCATCTGCGTAACAATGAAAATTTAAGCAATACCGTCTAATAATACTGCCCAAGGGAAGCATGTATAAAGTGAATAAAATTGGTCCTAGCACAGAACCTTGTGGAACTCCATAATTAACTTTAGTCTGTGAAGAAGATTCCCCATTTACATGAACAAACTGTAATCTATTAGACAAATATGATTCAAACCACCGCAGCGCAATGCCTTTAATGCCTCTGGTGGTTGGCTCTCACTGCGGTATTGTATCACTTCCTGTTCCGGAGCACAGCGGTGTTTTTCTGTATCTGTTAGCTGTTTAATCTGCGCAGTTAGATTGATCTAGTTATCTAGATTACGATTTGTTTCCCAGTGTAATCTTTACGTGCCTTAACTAAAGCACTCCTTCTGCTGAATCACCTCTAAATTATTTACACATTATTCACTTTGCGTGTTTTTAGGAATCCGCTAGCTTAGCGTAGCTACTAGCTCTTAGCCGATTTAGCATGGCGGCTTCTCCTGTCTCTCCCGCACTTTTCTGCTCTGGGTGTGAAATGTTTAGTTATTTCTCGGCCTCCTTTAGCAGTAACGGTACTTGTAATAAGTGTAGCTTATTCGTAGCTTTGGAGGCCAGGCTGGGCGAATTGGAGACTCGGCTCCGCACCGTGGAAAATTCTACAGCTAGCCAGGCCCCTGTAGTCGGTGCGGACCAAGGTAGCTTAGCCGCCGTTAGTTCCCCCCTGGCAGATCCCGAGCAGCCGGGAAAGCAGGCCGACTGGGTGACTGTGAGGAGGAAGCGTAGCCCTAAACAGAAGCCCCGTGTACACCGCCAACCCGTTCACATCTCTAACCGTTTTTCCCCACTCGACGACACACCCGCCGAGGATCAAACTCTGGTTATTGGCGACTCTGTTTTGAGAAATGTGAAGTTAGCGACACCAGCAACCATAGTCAATTGTCTTCCGGGGGCCAGAGCAGGCGACATTGAAGGAAATTTGAAACTGCTGGTTAAGGCTAAGCATAAATTTGGTAAGATTGTAATTCACGTCGGCAGTAATGACACCCGGTTACGCCAATCGGAGGTCACTAAAATTAACATTAAATCGGTGTGTAACTTTGCAAAAACAATGTCGGACTCTGTAGTTTTCTCTGGGCCCCTCCCCAATCGGACCGGGAGTGACATGTTTAGCCGCATGTTCTCCTTGAATTGCTGGCTGTCTGAGTGGTGTCCAAAAAATGAGGTGGGCTTCATAGATAATTGGCAAAGCTTCTGGGGAAAACCTGGTCTTGTTAGGAGAGACGGCATCCATCCCACTTTGGATGGAGCAGCTCTCATTTCTAGAAATCTGGCTAATTTTCTTAAATCCTCCAAACCGTGACTATCCAGGGTTGGGACCAGGAAGCAGAGTTGTAGTCTTACACACCTCTCTGCAGCTTCTCTCCCCCTGCCATCCCCTCATTACCCCATCCCCGTAGAGACGGTGCCTGCTCCCAGACTACCAATAACCAGCAAAAATCTATTTAAGCATAAAAATTCAAAAAGAAAAAATAATATAGCACCTTCAACTGCACCACAGACTAAAACAGTTAAATGTGGTCTATTAAACATTAGGTCTCTCTCTTCTAAGTCCCTGTTGGTAAATGATATAATAATTGATCAACATATTGATTTATTCTGCCTAACAGAAACCTGGTTACAGCAGGATGAATATGTTAGTTTAAATGAGTCAACACCCCCGAGTCACACTAACTGTCAGAATGCTCGTAGCACGGGCCGGGGCAGTGGATTAGCAGCAATCTTCCATTCCAGCTTATTAATTAATCAAAAACCCAGACAGAGCTTTAATTCATTTGAAAGCTTGTCTCTTAGTCTTGTCCATCCAAATTGGAAGTCCCAAAAACCAGTTTTATTTGTTATTATCTATCGTCCACCTGGTCGTTACTGTGAGTTTCTCTGTGAATTTTCAGACCTTTTGTCTGACTTAGTGCTTAGCTCAGATAAGATAATTATAGTGGGCGATTTTAACATCCACACAGATGCTGAGAATGACAGCCTCAACACTGCATTTAATCTATTATTAGACTCTATTGGCTTTGCTCAAAAAGTAAATGAGTCCACCCACCACTTTAATCATATCTTAGATCTTGTTCTGACTTATGGTATGGAAATAGAAGACTTAACAGTATTCCCTGAAAACTCCCTTCTGTCTGATCATTTTTTAATAACATTTACATTTACTCTGATGGACTACCCAGCAGTAGGGAATAAGTTTCATTACACTAGAAGTCTTTCAGAAAGCGCTGTAACTAGGTTTAAGGATATGATTCCTTCTTTATGTTCTCTAATGCCATATAACAACACAGTGCAGAGTAGCTACCTAAACTCTGTAAGGGAGATAGAGTATCTCGTCAATAGTTTTACATCCTCATTGAAGACAGCTTTGGATGCTGTAGCTCCTCTGAAAAAGAGAGCTTTAAATCAGAAGTGTCTGACTCCATGGTATAACTCTCAAACTCGTAGCTTAAAGCAGATAACCCGTAAGTTGGAGAGGAAATGGCGTCTCACTAATTTAGAAGATCTTCACTTAGCCTGGAAAAAGAGTCTGTTGCTCTATAAAAAAGCCCTCCGTAAAGCTAGGACATCTTTCTACTCATCACTAATTGAAGAAAATAAGAACAACCCCAGGTTTCTTTTCAGCACTGTAGCCAGGCTGACAAAGAGTCAGAGCTCTATTGAGCTGAGTATTCCATTAACTTTAACTAGTAATGAGTTCATGACTTTCTTTGCTAACAAAATTTTAACTATTAGAGAAAAAATTACTCATAACCATCCCAAAGACGTATCGTTATCTTTGGCTGCTTTCAGTGATGCCGGTATTTGGTTAGACTCTTTCTCTCCGATTGTTCTGTCTGAGTTATTTTCATTAGTTACTTCATCCAAACCATCAACATGTTTATTAGACCCCATTCCTACCAGGCTGCTCAAGGAAGCCCTACCATTATTTAATGCTTCGATCTTAAATATGATCAATCTATCTTTGTTAGTTGGCTATGTACCACAGGCTTTTAAGGTGGCAGTAATTAAACCATTACTTAAAAAGCCATCACTTGACCCAGTTATCTTAGCTAATTATAGGCCAATCTCCAACCTTCCTTTTCTCTCAAAAATTCTTGAAAGGGTAGTTGTAAAACAGCTAACTGATCATCTGCAGAGGAATGGTCTATTTGAAGAGTTTCAGTCAGGTTTTAGAATTCATCATAGTACAGAAACAGCATTAGTGAAGGTTACAAATGATCTTCTTATGGCCTCGGACAGTGGACTCATCTCTGTGCTTGTTCTGTTAGACCTCAGTGCTGCTTTTGATACTGTTGACCATAAAATTTTATTACAGAGATTAGAGCATGCCATAGGTATTAAAGGCACTGCGCTGCGGTGGTTTGAATCATATTTGTCTAATAGATTACAATTTGTTCATGTAAATGGGGAATCTTCTTCACAGACTAAAGTTAATTATGGAGTTCCACAAGGTTCTGTGCTAGGACCAATTTTATTCACTTTATATATGCTTCCCTTAGGCAGTATTATTAGACGGTATTGCTTAAATTTTCATTGTTACGCAGATGATACCCAGCTTTATCTATCCATGAAGCCAGACAACACACACCAATTAGCTAAACTGCAGGATTGTCTTACAGACATAAAGACATGGATGACCTCTAATTTCCTGCTTTTAAACTCAGATAAAACTGAAGTTATTGTACTTGGCCCCACAAATCTTAGAAACATGGTGTCTAACCAGATCCTTACTGTGGATGGCATTACCCTGACCTCTAGTAATACTGTGAGAAATCTTGGAGTCATTTTTGATCAGGATATGTCATTCAAAGCGCATATTAAACAAATATGTAGGACTGCTTTTTTGCATTTACGCAATATCTCTAAAATCAGAAAGGTCCTGTCTCAGAGTGATGCTGAAAAACTAATTCATGCATTTATTTCCTCTAGGCTGGACTATTGTAATTCATTATTATCAGGTTGTCCTAAAAGTTCCCTAAAAAGCCTTCAGTTAATTCAAAATGCTGCAGCTAGAGTACTGACGGGGACTAGAAGGAGAGAGCATATCTCACCCATATTGGCCTCTCTTCATTGGCTTCCTGTTAATTCTAGAATAGAATTTAAAATTCTTCTTCTTACTTATAAGGTTTTTGAATAATCAGGTCCCATCTTATCTTAGGGACCTCGTAGTACCATATCACCCCAATAGAGCGCTTCGCTCTCAGACTGCAGGCTTACTTGTAGTTCCTAGGGTTTGTAAGAGTAGAATGGGAGGCAGAGCCTTCAGCTTTCAGGCTCCTCTCCTGTGGAACCAGCTCCCAATTCAGATCAGGGAGACAGACACCCTCTCTACTTTTAAGATTAGGCTTAAAACTTTCCTTTTTGCTAAAGCTTATAGTTAGGGCTGGATCAGGTGACCCTGAACCATCCCTTAGTTATGCTGCTATAGACGTAGACTGCTGGGGGGTTCCCATGATGCACTGTTTCTTTCTCTTTTTGCTCTGTATGCACCACTCTGCATTTAATCATTAGTGATCGATCTCTGCTCCCCTCCACAGCATGTCTTTTTCCTGGTTCTCTCCCTCAGCCCCAACCAGTCCCAGCAGAAGACTGCCCCTCCCTGAGCCTGGTTCTGCTGGAGGTTTCTTCCTGTTAAAAGGGAGTTTTTCCTTCCCACTGTAGCCAAGTGCTTGCTCACAGGGGGTCGTTTTGACCGTTGGGGTTTTACATAATTATTGTATGGCCTTGCCTTACAATATAAAGCGCCTTGGGGCAACTGTTTGTTGTGATTTGGCGCTATATAAAAAAAATTGATTGATTGATTGATTAATACCTATGACATGCTCTAATCTCTGTAATAAAATTTTATGGTCAACAGTATCAAAAGCAGCACTGAGGTCCAACAGAACAAGCACAGAGATAAGTCCACTGTCCGAAGCCATAAGAAGATCATTTGTAACCTTCACTAATGCTGTTTCTGTACTATGATGAATTCTAAAACCTGACTGAAACTCTTCAAATAGACCATTCCTCTGCAGGTGATCAGTTAGCTGTTTTACAACTACCCTCTCAAGAATCTTTGAGAGAAAAGGAAGGTTGGAGATTGGCCTATAATTAGCTAAGATAGCTGGGTCAAGTGATGGCTTTTTAAGTAATGGTTTAATTACTGCCACCTTAAAGGCCTGTGGTACATAACCAACTAACAAAGATAGATTGATCATATTTAAGATTGAAGCATTAAATAATGGTAGGACTTCCTTGAGCAGCCTGGCAGGAATGGGGTCTAATAAGCATGTTGATGGTTTGGATGAAGTAACTAATGAAAATAACTCAGACAGAACAATCGGAGAGAAAGAGTCTAACCAAATACCGGCATCACTGAAAGCAGCCAAAGATAACGATACATCTTTGGGATGGTTATGAGTAATTTTTTCTCTAATAGTTAAAATTTTGTTAGCAAAGAAAGTCATGAAGTCATTACTAGTTAAAGTTAATGGAATACTCAGCTCAATAGAGCTCTGACTCTTTGTCAGCCTGGCTACAGTGCTGAAAAGAAACCTGGGGTTGTTCTTATTTTCTTCAATTAGTGATGAGTAGAAAGATGTCCTAGCTTCACGAAGGGCTTTCTTATAGAGCAACAAACTCTTTTTCCAGGCTAAGTGAAGATCTTCTAAATTAGTGAGACGCCATTTCCTCTCCAACTTACGGGTTATCTGCTTTAAGCTACGAGTTTGTGAGTTATACCACGGAGTCAGACACTTCTGATTTAAAGCTCTCTTTTTCAGAGGAGCTACAGCATCCAAAGTTGTCTTCAATGAGGATGTAAAACTATTGACAAGATACTCTAACTCCCTTACAGAGTTTAGGTAGCTACTCTGCTCTGTGTTGGTATATGACATCAGAGAACATAAAGAAGGAATCATATCCTTAAACCTAGTTACAGCGCTTTCTGAAAGACTTCTAGTGTAATGAAACTTATTCCCCACTGCAGGGTAGTCCATCAGGGTAAATGTAAATGTTATTAAAAAATGATCAGACAAAAGGGAGTTTTCAGGGAATACTGTTAAGTCTTCTATTTCCATACCATAAGTCAGAACAAGATCTAAAATATGATTAAAGTGGTGGGTGGACTCATTTACTTTTGAGCAAAGCCGATAGAGTCTAATAATAGATTAAATGCAGTGTTGAGGCTGTCATTCTCAGCATCTGTGTGGATGTTAAAATCGCCCACTATAATTATCTTATCTGAGCTAAGCACTAAGTCAGACAAAAGGTCTGAAAATTCACAGAGAAACTCACAGTAACGACCAGGTGGACGATAGATAATAACAAATAAAACTGGTTTTTGGGACTTCCAATTTGGATGGACAAGACTAAGAGACAAGCTTTCAAATGAATTAAAGCTCTGTCTAGGTTTTTGATTAATTAATAAGCTGGAATGGAAGATTGCTGCTAATCCTCTGCCCCGGCCCGTGCTACGAGCATTCTGACAGTTAGTGTGACTCGGGGGTGTTGACTCATTTAAACTAACATATTCATCCTGCTGTAACCAAGTTTCTGTTAGGCAGAATAAATCAATACGTTGATCAATTATTATATCATTTACCAACAGGGACTTAGAAGAAAGAGACCTAATGTTTAATAGACCACATTTAACTGTTTTAGTCTGTGGTGCAATTGAAGGTGCTATATTATTTTTCTTTTTGAATTTTTATGCTTAAATAGATTTTTGCTAGTTATTGGTGGTCTGGGAGCAGGCACCGTCTCTACGGGGATGGGGTAATAGGGGGATGGCAGGGGGAGAGAAGCTGCAGAGAGGTGTATAAGACCACAGCTCTGCCTCCTGGTCCCAACGCTAGACAGTCACAGTTAGACTAAGGTTAATTATGGAGTTCCACAAGGTTCTGTGCTAGGACCAATTTTGTTCACTTTATACATGCTTCCCTTAGGCAGTATTATTAGACAGCACTGCTTAAATTTTCATTGTTACACAGATGATACCCAGCTTTATCTATCCATGAAGCCAGAGGACACACACCAATTAGCTAAACTGCAGGATTGTCTTACAGACATAAAGTCATGGATGACCTCTAATTTCCTGCTTTTAAACTCAGATAAAACTGAAGTTATTGTACTTGGCCCCACAAATCTTAGAAACATGGTGTCTAACCAGATCCTTACTCTGGATGGCATTACCCTGACCTCTAGTAATACTGTGAGAAATCTTGGAGTAATTTTTGATCAGGATATGTCAATCAATGCGCATATTAAACAAATATGTAGGACTGCTTTTTTGCATTTGCGCAATATCTCTAAAATTAGAAAGGTCCTGTCTCAGAGTGATGCTGAAAAACTAACTCATGCATTTATTTCCTCTAGGCTGGACTATTGTAATTCATTATTATCAGGTTGTCCTAAAAGTTCCCTGAAAAGCCTTCAGTTAATTCAAAATGCTGCAGCTAGAGTACTGACAGGGACTAGAAGGAGAGAGCATATCTCACCCATATTGGCCTCTCTTCATTGGCTTCCTGTTAATTCTAGAATAGAATTTAAAATTCTTCTTCTTACTTATAAGGTTTTGAATAATCAGGTCCCATCTTATCTTAGGGACCTCGTAGTACCATATCACCCCAATAGAGCGCTTCGCTCTCAGACTGCAGGCTTACTTGTAGTTCCTAGGGTTTGTAAGAGTAGAATGGGAGGCAGAGCCTTCAGCTTTCAGGCTCCTCTCCTGTGGAACCAGCTCCCAATTCAGATCAGGGAGACAGACACCCTCTCTACTTTTAAGATTAGGCTTAAAACTTTCCTTTTTGCTAAAGCTTATAGTTAGGGCTGGATCAGGTGACCCTGAACCATCCCTTAGTTATGCTGCTATAGACGTAGACTGCTGGGGGGTTCCCATGATGCACTGTTTCTTTCTCTTTTTGCTCTGTATGCACCACTCTGCATTTAATCATTAGTGATCGATCTCTGCTCCCCTCCACAGCATGTCTTTTTCCTGGTTCTCTCCCTCAGCCCCAACCAGTCCCAGCAGAAGACTGCCCCTCCCTGAGCCTGGTTCTGCTGGAGGTTTCTTCCTGTTAAAAGGGAGTTTTTCCTTCCCACTGTAGCCAAGTGCTTGCTCACAGGGGGTCGTTTTGACCGTTGGGGTTTTACATAATTATTGTATGGCCTTGCCTTACAATATAAAGCGCCTTGGGGCAACTGTTTGTTGTGATTTGGCGCTATATAAAAAAAATTGATTGATTGATTGATTAATACCTATGACATGCTCTAATCTCTGTAATAAAATTTTATGGTCAACAGTATCAAAAGCAGCACTGAGGTCCAACAGAACAAGCACAGAGATAAGTCCACTGTCCGAAGCCATAAGAAGATCATTTGTAACCTTCACTAATGCTGTTTCTGTACTATGATGAATTCTAAAACCTGACTGAAACTCTTCAAATAGACCATTCCTCTGCAGGTGATCAGTTAGCTGTTTTACAACTACCCTCTCAAGAATCTTTGAGAGAAAAGGAAGGTTGGAGATTGGCCTATAATTAGCTAAGATAGCTGGGTCAAGTGATGGCTTTTTAAGTAATGGTTTAATTACTGCCACCTTAAAGGCCTGTGGTACATAACCAACTAACAAAGATAGATTGATCATATTTAAGATTGAAGCATTAAATAATGGTAGGACTTCCTTGAGCAGCCTGGCAGGAATGGGGTCTAATAAGCATGTTGATGGTTTGGATGAAGTAACTAATGAAAATAACTCAGACAGAACAATCGGAGAGAAAGAGTCTAACCAAATACCGGCATCACTGAAAGCAGCCAAAGATAACGATACATCTTTGGGATGGTTATGAGTAATTTTTTCTCTAATAGTTAAAATTTTGTTAGCAAAGAAAGTCATGAAGTCATTACTAGTTAAAGTTAATGGAATACTCAGCTCAATAGAGCTCTGACTCTTTGTCAGCCTGGCTACAGTGCTGAAAAGAAACCTGGGGTTGTTCTTATTTTCTTCAATTAGTGATGAGTAGAAAGATGTCCTAGCTTCACGAAGGGCTTTCTTATAGAGCAACAAACTCTTTTTCCAGGCTAAGTGAAGATCTTCTAAATTAGTGAGACGCCATTTCCTCTCCAACTTACGGGTTATCTGCTTTAAGCTACGAGTTTGTGAGTTATACCACGGAGTCAGACACTTCTGATTTAAAGCTCTCTTTTTCAGAGGAGCTACAGCATCCAAAGTTGTCTTCAATGAGGATGTAAAACTATTGACAAGATACTCTAACTCCCTTACAGAGTTTAGGTAGCTACTCTGCTCTGTGTTGGTATATGACATCAGAGAACATAAAGAAGGAATCATATCCTTAAACCTAGTTACAGCGCTTTCTGAAAGACTTCTAGTGTAATGAAACTTATTCCCCACTGCAGGGTAGTCCATCAGGGTAAATGTAAATGTTATTAAAAATGATCAGACAAAAGGGAGTTTTCAGGGAATACTGTTAAGTCTTCTATTTCCATACCATAAGTCAGAACAAGATCTAAAATATGATTAAAGTGGTGGGTGGACTCATTTACTTTTTGAGCAAAGCCGATAGAGTCTAATAATAGATTAAATGCAGTGTTGAGGCTGTCATTCTCAGCATCTGTGTGGATGTTAAAATCGCCCACTATAATTATCTTATCTGAGCTAAGCACTAAGTCAGACAAAAGGTCTGAAAATTCACAGAGAAACTCACAGTAACGACCAGGTGGACGATAGATAATAACAAATAAAACTGGTTTTTGGGACTTCCAATTTGGATGGACAAGACTAAGAGACAAGCTTTCAAATGAATTAAAGCTCTGTCTAGGTTTTTGATTAATTAATAAGCTGGAATGGAAGATTGCTGCTAATCCTCTGCCCCGGCCCGTGCTACGAGCATTCTGACAGTTAGTGTGACTCGGGGGTGTTGACTCATTTAAACTAACATATTCATCCTGCTGTAACCAAGTTTCTGTTAGGCAGAATAAATCAATACGTTGATCAATTATTATATCATTTACCAACAGGGACTTAGAAGAAAGAGACCTAATGTTTAATAGACCACATTTAACTGTTTTAGTCTGTGGTGCAATTGAAGGTGCTATATTATTTTTTCTTTTTGAATTTTTATGCTTAAATAGATTTTTGCTAGTTATTGGTGGTCTGGGAGCAGGCACCGTCTCTACGGGGATGGGGTAATAGGGGGATGGCAGGGGGAGAGAAGCTGCAGAGAGGTGTATAAGACCACAGCTCTGCCTCCTGGTCCCAACGCTAGACAGTCACAGTTAGACTAAGGTTAATTATGGAGTTCCACAAGGTTCTGTGCTAGGACCAATTTTGTTCACTTTATACATGCTTCCCTTAGGCAGTATTATTAGACAGCACTGCTTAAATTTTCATTGTTACACAGATGATACCCAGCTTTATCTATCCATGAAGCCAGAGGACACACACCAATTAGCTAAACTGCAGGATTGTCTTACAGACATAAAGTCATGGATGACCTCTAATTTCCTGCTTTTAAACTCAGATAAAACTGAAGTTATTGTACTTGGCCCCACAAATCTTAGAAACATGGTGTCTAACCAGATCCTTACTCTGGATGGCATTACCCTGACCTCTAGTAATACTGTGAGAAATCTTGGAGTAATTTTTGATCAGGATATGTCATTCAAAGCGCATATTAAACAAATATGTAGGACTGCTTTTTTGCATTTACGCAATATCTCTAAAATCAGAAAGGTCTTGTCTCAGAGTGATGCTGAAAAACTAATTCATGCATTTATTTCCTCTAGGCTGGACTATTGTAATTCATTATTATCAGGTTGTCCTAAAAGTTCCCTGAAAAGCCTTCAGTTAATTCAAAATGCTGCAGCTAGAGTACTGACAGGGACTAGAAGGAGAGAGCATATCTCACCCATATTGGCCTCTCTTCATTGGCTTCCTGTTAATTCTAGAATAGAATTTAAAATTCTTCTTCTTACTTATAAGGTTTTGAATAATCAGGTCCCATCTTATCTTAGGGACCTCATAGTACCATATCACCCCAATAGAGCGCTTCACTCTCAGACTGCAGGCTTACTTGTAGTTCCTAGGGTTTGTAAGAGTAGAATGGGAGGCAGAGCCTTCAGCTTTCAGGCTCCTCTCCTGTGGAACCAGCTCCCAATTCGGATCAGGGAGACAGACACTGTCTCTACTTTTAAGATTAGGCTTAAAACTTTCCTTTTTGCTAAAGCTTATAGTTAGGGCTGGATCAGGTAACCCTGAACCATCCCTTAGTTATGCTGCTATAGACTTAGACTGCTGGGGGGTTCCCATGATGCACTGAGTGTTTCTTTCTCTTTTTGCTCTGTATGCACCACTCTGCATTTAATCATTAGTGATTGATCTCTGCTCCCCTCCACAGCATGTCTTTTTCCTGGTTCTCTCCCTCAGCCCCAACCAGTCCCAGCAGAAGACTGCCCCTCCCTGAGCCTGGTTCTGCTGGAGGTTTCTTCCTGTTAAAAGGGAGTTTTTCCTTCCCACTGTCGCCTAGTGCTTGCTCACAGGGGGTCGTTTTGACCATTGGGGTTTTTCCGTAATTATTGTATGGCTTTGCCTTACAATATAAAGCGCCTTGGGGCAACTGTTTGTTGTGATTTGGCGCTATATAAATAAAATTGATTTGATTTGATTTGAAATCACAACAAAGTTGCCTCAAGGTGCTTCACACAAGTAAGGTCTAACCTTACCAACCCCCAGAGCAAGTACACAATCAATCAATCAATCAATTTTTTTGACTTGACTTTTGACAGGTGACAGTGGTAAGGAAAAACTCCCTCTGATGATTTCAGGAAGAAACCTCAAGCAGACCAGACTCAAAGGGGTGACCCTCTGCTTGGGCCATACTACCGACATAATTGGCAAAACAATTTACAAAACGAATATACAGAATATTTTGCCAGTGCACAGGATGGGAGGGTTGCAGAAGTACACACGACTCCCATCTCTGGATGAAGCTGCACCTCAAACGGAGAGAAAAAAAAGAATCAGGCATCAGAAAGACAACAAATACAGTATAATTTGTCAGCATTAAGCATCAATAAAAACAGAAGAAATACTAAGGTGATTGATCTGGTGCATTAAAGTTCACCAGATGCAAAAGGGCTGGTTGTGCTTTATGTGCTTTTTTAGTTGTTTGACTGATCCTGTCACAAGATGGCATCATCTATACTTGTGACAATTGAATGCTGTTGCTGTACTGCTACAGAATTTAAACTTAGACTATAAAGTATGCAACCGAAACCAGAAGACAAGAAAGTGTGGAGTAAGTGAGAAACTTGTCAGGGAGTGGTGAAAAGCCGAGCTAACTCCATCTGAGGTAAGGCTAATCGTGAACTGAAAGCTGAATGGAATGAGATGGAGGAACAAGTCCACAGGTGTGTTCTTGAAAAGGGAGCTCCTGGCAGAAGCTTATTGACAGTGCAGTTCATCTTCATGATCAGGTAATTCCCAAGGAGATGAACATGAATGACTCTTCTGCCAAGCATTCTTGTTGCATAAAGCAGGAGCACATTTCAAAAATAAAAATGGCTTAATCAATTCTCACCCAGAAGGTGTGTGGGTGGTGTGTTAGTGGTAACCAGTGGCGCGCTATACATGTCACGTGCACACCTGTGACTACCCGGCGTGTGAACAGCATGTGGCCGCTCTGTGGGAGCAGCGTTCAGCTGTGTGAATGTAACGCATTTTCCCGTGCTCCTTGGCCATTGTTTTTTAAACTTTGTGTCTAAAACACAAGCCACACAACATCACTTGTTGTGCGATTTCATGTTTACACACCAGGAACTGTCCATGCACATGCCACACATATGCTGTATGCAATTTGGAGTGTCTGAAACTCTGGTGCTTTCCAGTCTGTCACACATATGGCGCTTGTGTGGAGACTTAGTGGTGTGTAAACATGCAACCGCACAATGACTGACGTTGTGACACACTCTGGCAAATGCCAAAAACCATGTGGTGTTGTGCAACATCTATTGACGAGTTGTGGCAAGTAGTGACGAGCATGTGGTGAGATGGACGGTGTGTGTGCTACACACACCTCTAAACACCACACACACACACACACACACACACACACACACACCTTTTGTGCGATAGAGGCTTTGGAGACCGAAGCAAATTTATGTTTTTTTTCCTCTTCATGACATTTTTTGACACATGCAACTAACTAGTTGCTGCATATAGTTTGTAAAATACAATTTCGTCTTAGTTCTTATCTACATAAGCTGGCTGGAGTGGACAAGCTCACTCATCTACATTTTTTGCTGTCCAATCTCTACTTGTTACCAGTGTAGCCCTGTGCTATGCTTTTGTTCTACTCTATTCTAATCCAATTACATTTTTTTCCACAAATCTGATTGGTTAATCGTGTGAGATTTTAGACCATAAAATATCATCTAAACGGTGGCAAAATATTAAAACCATTTCACATTTAATGCATTACTACGTGCCCTGTCCACCTGCGTTGCTACACAGATGTCAATAATGGCACTGTCAGCTGAAAGCGAGAGGTTGCCAACTGTCATTAAACACGAAGAAGAAGAAAAATAAAACACAACTGGCGGAACAACAACACTGAAATTGATTAATTTAAGCTACCATACGAAAGTCGTGATGTCGATTCTACTTATAGAATTTCCAGTTTGGCATGAAGATGCTGTTGCCACAATGAGCTTTGATGAGCCAACCACATCCTTTGGACATGGATGGACTTGGGCGTCGCGGGCCCCTCCTGCTGCGGCCTTCACCCACTTTGCCTCAATTCTGAGGTAATTGGAGTGTAAACGTAATTGCCCTTTTGGGGATCAGTAAAGTTGTCTGAAAGGATTCATGCAAATGTTGGAATTGGATTAGAATGGGAATAATCTTGTGTCTGATGATTTGCGGACATTAATGCTGGATTGTGGTCGTACATAGCTGTTTTACCAGCTCTGCTAATGCGTCGCCGGTAAAACTCAATTTGCGACTGTAAAATCCAGCATTAACGTCTGCAAATTCAGACATAGAGTTAGGGTTCAGGACACAGGGTTAGGGTTAATTATATGGCCATAGCACATGGTCACCACACTGAATCTGATCTGCTTGAGGTTTTTCCCTGCAGTGGATTTTTTCCTTATTACTGTTTCCAGTGTGCCTGCTCATAGTGTGGGTAAGGTCTTGACGTTATTTGTGTGTCGTGCCTTGAGATGACATGTTATGATTGGGCGCTGTATAAAGGAAGTGAAATGGAATGTTCAAAACTGGTTTAACTCACCCACTCACTCACCCACCCATCTACATTTTTCTGGAGGCTTATGCCAGTGCTGACTGCGATCAGCACAGGGAAAAATGTAAATATATTTATATATTTAAAAATAAAAACCATACCAGCTGGTGCTTCAGACTTGCATGGGAAAAAAGTCCAGTAACACTAAAGTAGTTAACTGTAGAGTTTGGAGCAGAATGCGTATACAGGGAAGTGGAACGGTTATGTGCAGTTTTTGCTTTTTGATACAACTCTTCTAAGTAAAACATCCACAGCTGTTGCTCATCATTCAAACATAAGTGTTCTGACTTTAGATGGGTGACACGCTATCTTACTGCAGACAGACATCTTTAAGTCTAAAATAAAGCAAAGCTATGAAGATAATGATGAGTGCCCAGAGACCGCGTTCTTGAATAGTCCAATGTGGAAAATTGTCATCTAAAAATATTGTGTTCCGTTCCCTCCCTGAGATCTGTTTGCTTTTGGACCCCCCCATGCCACCCCACCTCACGCCATATGTCTTACTAATTTACAACCTCCCAGCAGGATGGGGTATATATAGCTGCCACCCTATCAAACAGGATTAAGAAAACAGTTATTTATTTTAAGAGAAGGCTTACTTTGTGTGGATGTGGAAGTTGTTTGTGGTTCCTGTGTGTTCATAGTCATGAATGGCTGCTGCAAATAGTGAAGCCATCACTTCAAGTTCTGACAGCCAGTGCTTAGAAACAGGAGACAAGATAGACACAGGAGACAGCATGATATGATATATCTGAAGGAACAACATATTTATAATAATATAATGTATGGAAGGAGAAATGCCAACTACACTGATCAATAACATAAACAGCCCTAACCTGACGATCTATCGCACTGTCAAAAACACATTGTGCAGGTGCTTTAGTGGTGTGTCCAACTCCAATTAGCTATTTGCGATCATTAATTATTAGCACATGTGTGCGGAGAGACTTACAATCATAGGTACTTTTATGTTGTATTGCTAAGTGAGACCTTAAAAAATGTGGAACATGTCCTTTAAAGGCAGTGAGCAGTGATGCTTTGATTGACTATGACAACCTTTTCACACCCTGATCCCTTAGCAGGTGCATTTTCGGAAAACGTCTCACTCGACAATTCTCTGCATTTTTTTGGCGTGTGACGTACATTTTAGAATGAGCAGAAAAATGACTGACAGACAGAGGGAAATGAACCTGCTCTGCCCAAAAACGAAACTTTTGAGCTTTCATTCAAAAGTGATGGCTCGGATTGACAGACAGGAGATGACACACTTCAACCCAAAACTCAACTTTTTCAGAGCGTTTGATTTTGGAACCTATAGTGTGGTGACGCGCTATTTGTGTGGCTGCTGGTTTACTGAAGCTGTGGACATGGACGTCAGGAGATCTGCATGACATTGTTTTTAACAGACTGCCTGACACGCAGATGGATTTGTCACATTGGAAAAAGTCAAAAAACATTATTTCCACCAGTTAATGGACTTTACGTGCCACAATCATGAGAGAACAAAAGACGAAGCTGCAGCCGGCGCGCATGCTTCTTTGATCATGTGGAGTTTACATTTGGAATTAAATCTATATCACAGTGAGTCTGGCATGTTCAGGATTTTACAGCTTTTGTGTTTTATGACAAGCTTTTTTTTTTTTTTTGCTTTGAGTGTGAATTTGGAGCTGGAATGTGTGTGTGTGTGTGTGTGTGTGTGTGTGTGTGTGTGTGTGTGTGTGTGTGTGTGTGTGTGTGCGCAGCTCGTTGATCCTCTCAGCTCCTGCCGCTGTGAACGTCTCCATGATGTTTTTTCTCTGGCAGCAGATGTATTTTTTTTTTTTTTTAGATTTTATGGATAACAACACTTATACTTAATTGGGCTCAAGGCTGAGCGTGGAACAAAGAATGTTATTGACAGGCTGTGCTTATGAGCATGGCAGCAGGTGCACTATGTAAAATTGTAAAGTTAACGTTAGCAGCTGCAATCCATTGATGCACATACTGGGATGCTTCTAATTGCTACATTACTTGTTGGAAACACCCGAGTACTCACGAGTACTTTGTTTTCAGAAGTCTCTGTAACTGTTTGCTATGAATGCCGTATACTTTGAAATCGGTCACAGAAGTTCACAAAGTAATCCTGTGGATTATTGGATAGCCACTAACAGCCTAAATCCTGATTGTTATAATTTCAGTGCGACATGTCCTTTAAGAAACAGGTGCACCAGCAACTGATCTGTTATTATTTAGATGGTGAATGTATAGGTGAGAAGTTTTGTGGCAATACACAAAGAAAAAGGACTAAGGTACAAAGGAAAAGTTTTAAAGAGTTGTATTTTCCATTAGTGTACATTGTTTTCTTTTTAAAAATTGTTTTCAGTCCAGTTTCGTTGTGGTTTCCTAACTGCAGATGAGGGGGATGGACACAGATGTGCATATATATGCACCTCATGAACCCAGTTATGTGAGGTGTATCTGAATATTATTTCACACAATTGGAAGAAAAGCACAACTTTAAACCACATTTGGTGGTCTATAGTGCATTTGCTTTCTGCTGCCCAATGACAGCAATACACTTTCAATGTGCCCAACCACACCTCCTGTTGGAACAACATGCATACAGGTGCACAGCTGATTATAGGGACAATTACTTTTTAAAAAACACGGATGCTGTGACAACGCCACTTGCGCTGTGCTGTCTGTTGCTTTGTGAAAAGTTAAAATTCCTAGAAATGATTGCAAAGATTACAATCAGTTATCACATAAACCCAGTAATTAGGGGTGTACAATATAGACTCAACTTTATATCACAATACTGTACTTCAAGGAAATTTGCAATAATGATATTTATAATGATATAGAAAAATACAGAATAATGCTTTCCTTACTTTCAAACTTGATTGGGCCTTTGTGCACTAGAGAATGTAAATATAAAACGGCATGATTTGAATTTGAAAGCAAGAATTTCTTTAAAAACCACACAAAATATAATAATATTTAGTTGGACTTTCCAATCCATCGCAATGGCGACTATTCGCCCTATTGAGGTTTCCAATCTCGCAAAACTTCAGAGAGGTCACCGCGCTGCGAGATCTCAGTAACATTTAGAACTGCACTGAGACGCTCTGATCAGGATGCACTTTAACCGCTGTACATGGACAACACCATTAACATTGCAACATAAAACTCTTTGTATATTGTGCCTAAAGCTCTCATGAATATATTCTTTGGGTTTATAGATGTTGTTATTGTGTTTGTTTGACATAAACATGTGAGAAGCTCAGGTTGTTTCTCCGTTATTTTCAATGGGAGTTGCTGTGAGCCACGATCACTTCCTGTTCATGTCGTTCAGAGGGAAAGTGAAGTTTGCTCTTTAACGTCCTTCTTATTGTCCTTTACAACACTGTTTGTCCTCTTTGTTCCAGAGTAATATGTATAAATGTCTGAAATTCGGTTTGTGATTAGTAAATTCCACGCAGATTAAACATAGCAGACACGGATTATTTGGAATATTTGTTTTAGCAAGTTTCCAGGGTCTCATGTATGCAGTCTCTTATTAATGTGATAAAAAGCATAAAAATGTACATTTTGTTTAGTATAATGTTCATTTGCAATTGTCGTCATGTGGATTCTCCATGTTGTTTACACCGCAGCAACTCTCTGGCGCTCAAGAGATTATGGGATATGAATATAGGGCGAATTGGAATTACAGGCTAGTACAGTTAGTGGTAATTTGATGGCCAATGATCGTATGTTGATAGGTATAAAATGAATGTCACTGCTGATTGTGTATCACAAAATAGTGCTGTCAGTTAAGGACATTACTTTTACAGTTGTCAGATTCGTCTATGCCCTCAGACAAACAATCCTGCAGGAAACCAGTGCATTTCTGCTGGTTTCAGCTTGGGTGAGGTGTCACTCTTCCTACCAGCTAAAGCCCATCAGTTTAACCCAGGGCAGAGCTGGGCTAAGGGGTGTAGGTTTGCATATGGACCATAGGGACAAGTCACAACCATTATTTTGGGATGGCAAAATAGTCCCTACCAATATTTAGCATTTTTTTTAATATAACAAAATCATTCACTATTTTTTTGCAAACTCGATACTATAATTTTAGTCGTCACGTTTTTTCGACGTGCCAGAATGACAGGGTTACCCATGTTGCAATTTCATTGGCTCACGTTCTTCTCACATGGACGTAAACAAAGCGCATCTCGTGGCAGGCAGTGCTTCATTTGTAAAGTGGGAGGTCCCAGAGCGCAGAGGATGGGTGGCTCCGGTGCAGTGTTGCCAGATGTACGATAATTATCGTATTTGTACGATAGTTTTGCCCTCTGTACGATGTACGATCAATAATGGGAAAAAATCCAATATGTACGATAATTTCAGTTGGTTGCCCAAACACGCATCTCTCTCTGACACCCAAGAATCATTTTGCAGGCGTTGCACTCAGGCGGCATCAAAGACACACCACACACAGGGCTGCTGCTGGCTTTGGCCGCCCGGGACAACGTCATTTGAAAGCCCGCCCCCTCTCATACAGAGTAATGAGTTCCATCCAATCTGTGCAGGACAGGAAGGTTCCCCAACCAACATCTTTTTTTTTTCTTTTCGAAACTTTATTTCAACAAATGCAATAACAAACGAACAAAACACAAGAGCAAAGAGATATACAAGAAAAATAAAAAAAGTTCAAGTTCCTTATGGAGGTGTCAACATTTTTTCTGTGTTCAACAAAATCTGCACAAGTGGCCATGGCATCGGATGATGATGACAGCGACCTCGAGGTTGAATTCGACTCTTTCTAGTCTGGTAATTAACACAGAAAAAAAAAAAATCTTTCTAGTCTGGTAATTAACACAGAAAAAAAAAATCTTTCTAGTCTGGTAATTAACACAGAAAAAAAAAATCTTTCTAGTCTGGTAATTAACACAGAAAAAAAATCTTTCTAGTCTGGTAATTAACACAGAAAAAAAAATCTTTCTAGTCTGGTAATTAACACAGAAAAAAAAATCTTTCTAGTCTGGTAATTAACACAGAAAAAAAAATCTTTCTAGTCTGGTAATTAACACAGAAAAAAAAAATCTTTCTAGTCTGGTAATTAACACAGAAAAAAAAATCTTTCTAGTCTGGTAGTGCATTTGCTTGTGCATTTGCGTTCTTTTTGTGCCATAGTTTCCCCATTACTGTAATTACTGTTTAAAAATGTGACATAAAATTCTTTGTAAATAAAAAAATGCTAAAATAGCTACGTTGTACGCGTTTTGTTTGTGTACGATAATTTCTCCCAAAATACGATAATTTTGAGGTTTTGGTACTATACTTTCATATTTCATATCTGGCAACACTGCTCCGGTGCAGAAAAACAAGAAGGGCGGGGCTTGCCAACAATGCTGTGCGCCACACTTAAAATAAACTGCACACCCACACAAACACGCACACACAGCTTTACAAATGACACTAACACCCTGCCTTTTCCTCAAAAATTACTGCGTTTATGTTTGCTGTCTGTCTCTGTACTTTTCTGTCACTTTTGCGCTCTTTTTCATACTTTTCCCTCGTTTCAAAAGTCACCGAACGCACTTTACCGTAATATATGCAACATATAGCACACTGTTGGATAGCACGGGTTCTTGGCTTGCTGTCAGTGTTGAAATTTTTCAGAGTGAGGGCTTACATGAGAATTTACGGTAATGAGAATCAGCGGCGCACTAGTGTGAAACTTCCGTGTTTTTCCTCTGCGTTATGACATCACAGGCTTACGTTTACCGTAATACACCATATATCATTGGAAATCTTTTTTTTTTTTTTTTTTGGCAAATTAGGTTGCCAGATACCTACAACTGCATTATTGATGAAGAGAATAGATTATACATCTTGATTGCAAAAACATTTTTTTTTTTTTGTTAGCTCCACAAGTATTTTTTTTGTTGTTGTCTTGTTCTCTCAGGTGTAGGCCTATAGAATAGATTTGTGATTTTTGGTGCAATTTTGTTATTTAAGCTATTTGTTTGTTTGCCTACACACTTAATATTGTAAATAAAGTGTTAAATTATTCAGCATTATGTCGTCATATGTTATGTATTATGCTGTACTTGTGGGTCTAATGGTATGAGTGGGTTAGGGGGTGGTGGTGGTGGGCAGGGGGGCCGGGGGTGGGGGGTGGTATTGTCCCTACCAAAGCTGAGACCAAACCTACGCCCTTGGCTGGGCTACTTACACGTGCACACAGCAGGGCCTGTTTGTGGATGGTTGTGGAGGATCTGTCATGCTTTACAACTAGTCAGCCTGGACATTGAGTGCACTCTGCAGTTGTTGTCCTCATAACGAAAGTTATTTTGACTGCTGCTCTGTGCATTTACCCTAATCCGTGTTTGTGGGGTTTGGTGACTTTTGCACTAGACAAAAATGCTTAATACTTGCTTTTAAAAGTGACTTAGAGTAGTGACATCAGTATAAAATTCTAATCCATAATTTAATGAATTTAATGAACTGTATTTAAAAATGGACTACAAAAATCAGGTGAACATTGTATACCACCAATCCAGATCGCAGCAACAGGCAGTGCAACGTCTGAGTGACATCAGCAGCATGAACGTGGCTGTGGTACGGGTTGTTGTATTTGCAGTATCCTCTCTCCAGTGCACACAGGAACTCTGTCAGGCACGAGATGGGGATCTGCAAAATACATTTTATAATCATGAATGTCAAAGTTCAAAGGTATGTTTCAGTTTCACCAACAAATGCTTCAGGAGATCAGTTTTGCCATGAAGATGTGCTTAAACCTAAGTAATGTTTTGGAACACCATTATCAAATCACGACAGGGCCTGTGGATAGTCTTAGTTTCTCTTGATTGGTCCTGATGACAGATGTTCTTTCAAGCTGTTGTGGAAGGTTTTTATTATTATTATTATTATTATTATAGATATCCTCTTGTCTTGCTTTGTTTTGTTGCCATCTTGAAGACAATTCTGGGTGGCCTGTGGTATTCACGTCAGGTCGTGACTTGTGCAACACTGAGCCATGACCGAGTCGTGATAGAGTTTGGATGATGCCGTGGGAAATCACAGTGGCTTTTGGTTTAATTGTGATAATTCTGTCTGTCAAAAGGTCATTGTTTTTTAATAGAGAAGTTTGGTGAGTTGACAGGATTTGATCAAGATTCACCATGACTCCTTTAATGTGATCTATTTATAGGCTGTCGTGGTCAAAATAATGTACGCAGAAGCTGGGCCTATTAGATGACATCCAAACATGATTTGGCAACCCAGCATTTCTTTAAATATGCAAAATAAATAATAAAAGTCAAAAGGCATTCAGAGAGTGCATACCTTCATCAAGATGTAAGTCCTTTTAATGTTTTTCATTTTGAGAAGTTCGTTCCTTTGATCCTCCTGACCACCCATCTTTGATCACAATTGCTCACCTTTGTTACTGATTGACCTATAATCCTGATTGTGATCTTTGATCCTAATCATGAAAGATCAAATATCATGATGACTGATCTTTCATCTTGATCAATAAGCTTTGATCATGACCTTTGTTTTTGATTGCTGACCTGTAATCCTGTTTCTAATCTTTGTTCCTGGTCACACATCTTGTGTGATGTTGATGGCTTGATGGCTGATCATTGATCCTGACCTTTGATCCTGAATTCATTGTGGGAAAAGTCAAGATAAAAGATTAATTTTCAACCCAATTTGAACCAAATGTAGCGGGATGAAAGTCCCGGGTCCCAATTGAAAAGACGTTCCCACTAGCTTGGCTAACGGGGAGTTCCCCTTTGGCTGACCTGGTAGAGGAACGGTCATTTGTGCGAGCCGCGTGGGTTCGATCCCCCACCGTCGTCCAGGCCACGAAGGTCCTGCTGCTTCACAAATGTGGCACACACGAAGGTGGATTCCAGAACTGTCTTTGCAAGGTCAGCCAGAGGTCAGTCTTTTGGGTTAAGGTCATGGTCATTGGGGTCACATGTCAGATTGCCCTAGCGCTTAATTTCTTCATGCACACAATTACTATTACTTACAGTATTTACAAAATAAAGCTCATGAATACATTAAATAATAATGAAAGCTTTCATCCAAAGCACCGATGTTGATACAAGTATAAGATTGTGTTTGAGAGAACTACATCTCCCAGGAATGCTGTGCACATTCTACAAATGTTAAGGACCTTGAAATGGCTGTTGAGTTCATATCGGGTGATCAGCTCCAGAAACACAGTCTGTAATGCATGATCAGAGCTGGCTGAGTTCAGGGCAAACACATCAAAACTCCAGCGGTCAACATCCTGAGGAGACAGAAAGAGAGCGAAATGATCGTGTTATTGACTCTGAATTGCGCTCTCACTGTGATGTCTCTTTTATTGTACAAATACGCCACGCTATGTGAGATTTACTGTCAGCGGTGACTTACCCTGAGGCAGTTTACAACCGCTGCAGGCTGGTCTGGCATGGCTGCAGTGTAGGCCCTCTTGAACATCCTGGAATAATGCAGTGCTTATGACGGGTTCAGTTAAAGTTCAGACATTGACATTGTGCAGTGAACTCATCTCAGGAGGTGTTTATATAAATCCTCCAAGTCCCTGTCATCTTTGGAAGGATGTTTTAAAGAGAGAAAAGAAGGCTAATGTTTCACATTACAGCCTAGCTGTTGGCTTTTGGAGGTTGAAATAGTAACAACGCTGCAAGAGCTTATATTAGAATTACATCACATCAGGCATTTACAAAGCAATTTTAATAGTAGACTGTCTCCAATTTATTATATGCGATAAAAAATTTACCATTTCTGCATGATACATACATCAATTTACATGCACATTGGCTGAAAATTTTGAACTCAGTTTTCCCTCAACTGCACATATTCCATTTTATCAAACAATGTGTTCTTAATTGTATGTCTACTACTTTAAAAAAAAAGTATTTTAAAGTAATCATTATAAGATTACAAGTAATTTTTTTCTTGTTCTTCCTACTAGTTTGGGAGGTCCAGCGACTTTTATGAAAAAAACTGCATTATCATCCATGGCCACATGGTGGCAACACCTACATATGTAACAAGCTGCTCCTGTATACTGAATGGGGTACTATGTTTCACACTGTGGAGCAGAAGGCGGCAGCAATGCACCATTAAGCTGGATGCCAACCCCTGTCACACTCATCCCATTTTGACACAAATGGCTCATTTTGCCAAAACGCCAATCTGTGATGTGTTGGGTATCCCTGTTGCATCACTGTGTGACACACAGGTAAACACTAACCCTATACCTAACTCCAACCATAATTAGAACCATAACCAAAACATAGATGAATGTTCCCTGATGATGCAGAAGCACATAGATCTGTGTGCTGTTTGGCAGCTGTCAAAAAAAACATGCCTCCCCACTCATCACTAAATGACACAATGGTGGTCCATAACTTGTCAGATGCTGAAAGAAAGGGGCACTGACCAAGAGAGTTGGCGTGTGAGTGTGTTGTAAAACAAGAAGAAAAAAGATGTGAATGAGAGAGGCGTTTTACATCTTACAGAATGAGTGAATTCAAGAAATCATGTTCTCAAACTGAAAGACCACTTGAAGGAATATAACTTTCATACTACTTGGCCCACCTTACGCGTAGCCAGGGGTGGGCCTGGATGGGCCTGGGCCCGCCCACTTGTCAGCCAGGCCCGCCCCATCCAATGAGAAGGCTGAGTCGACACTCGACAGTCACCTGTTGTTGCCTCATTGTATTCCTATGATATGGTATTGCATTAGCACTGAGTGACAATTAATAAATTTTGTCAAAAAAATCTGGTTCATCTTCTGTGATTTTTATTAATTCATTTTCAGAGTATCAATTTTGGGTGGCATAATGCTTTACGCTACATCTTGAAATGCCATTCAGATTGTAATTGCGTGACAACATGCCCCTCCCCTTCTTCAATGTCTCTCAAAGCATCGGACATTTTGTGGTACACCATGTCGGCTAGTGTTAGCAGAAAGTCAAGAAATATGTCTAAGCAGTGTAAGCAAAGACGTTTGTTGAATTTTGTTGTTTGTGGGAGTCAGCATGAATTGGAGAACAACCCATCTTGTTCTTCTCAATCGGAGGTGGCAAACTGTGATACTGACAATGTTTTGGAATCATCCTCACCCTCAGCAGCGCTTCAGTCTACAGCAATAGCACCTTCTCTTCCATGCCAAGGTATGCCTATGTTAAAAGCTAAGGGCCCTGTCCCACTGGGGAGAAGGTGAGATTATCACGGCAGTATTATGGGTGTATTATGAATGCATAGCGCACGTGTTGCGCATGCACGGCATCTGCATTGCGGTCATAAAAGAAGTGCACTCGGGCCGTCGGCATCACTATTCACACCAACAATACAGCCTCTGGAGCATTTGCTGGACTTGGACAAGTTGATCACAGAGTGTTGTCATGCGAGGGTTAACTGTTCATGAGTTTGGGGAGCGGGAGGGGGGAAGCCACTCTGGGTGTGAGACTGTGTTTTTTTTTTTTGTTTTTTTTTTTTTTGAGTGAGTTGAAGCTAAACAGCAACTCTTCCTTTTGTTGGTGTTAAATAAAAGTCCTGGATTGCAGCAGCTACGTCTTTGTGGATTTACACAGCCGGACCGGCACTGACTGGCAGGTATGTCGCTTTCTGCCACACTTTGGGTTTACGTGATGTGTTTGTTATGCATTCACAGATTGTCCGCAAATCAGCTGCAAAGCAGATGTAATAAAAACGCTTTATTTGTGGCCAATTTGTATATTTTGTATATTTTACATATTTTAGTTTGTGATGTGGACATGATGGGCACGCAATATATCTGTTTTACACACTGTCCCGGTCCACTGTCAAGCCGCAGGTCCCCGTCAGTTGCGGATATCAGCGGTTAACGGCAGATATACAGTGCATAGAGTGAGTATGTATTGTGTATGAATGAATTGAATATATATGGAGTATGTAAGGCGGATGTTATTAGCATTCAGAATTTTGAACAGCTCAAAAATCCTGGCTGTGGACATGTGTGCCTCTGCGGATGATCACGGGCGTGTTCGGATGACGGCCGACTCATACAGGCATGTTACACGGATATTGCGGATGTTTGGCGAATATGGGCCAATTTTGTGCGCAGTCCATACGCAAATCCTTCTAAACGCCAGTGGGACAGGGCCCTAAGTTTGATAGAACATGATGGGCATAATTGAATCGTTATTTATCATAGCCTTATTTTTGTTCATAATTTCAGAGTCAGCTGTGGCCAGGAGCAGCAGTGAGACTATTGATATCCCCTCAGACCTGTCTGGTATAAACAAGCCCGCCACCCGACCAAGACTCACTTCACCATAGCAGGCAAAGCAAGAAGCTTCAATGTTCTGTGGTATGAAAAATTCCCATGGCTAGAATACAGTATTTCGAGGGATGCTGTGTCCTGCAAACCATGTCGCCATTTCTCAGAGGCTGCCATCGAACACAGATTCAATAAAATTGGCTTTAAGGACTGGAAACACATTTCCCATTCATGCACCAAACATGAGGCTAGTAGGGCTTATGCTGCAGCGCTAGCTTGGGCTGAGGGCTACAAGCAAAGCCACCAAGGACTAGGAAACATCGTCAACCCGCTTAACCAGGATGCAGGGAACAGGTCGATAGTGCAGAGGAACAGGGAGCATATGGACTCTGTAATCAGGCTTGTTTTATTTTGTGCAAAACAAGACATTCCCTTGCGTGGGCATCGTGAAAACAAAGAAGCTTTAAACAAGGGCAACTTTTTGGAATTGTTTAGACTAATTACGGAATTTTGTCCAGATATGGCAAAACGTCTGGATGAATTGCCTGGGAATGCAACATCAATGAGCCCTGACATCCAGAATGAAATACTGGAAACTGCCGCATCACTCGTTATCAGGAAAGTAAAGGCAGAACCGCAAGAGGAGGCAGGCACATACTACACAATTTTGGCCGACGAATGTAGACTTGTCCAAAAGGGAGCTTGTGGCAGTGTGCCTTAGATACCTTCACAAAGGCCAGCTAAAGGAAAGGGCCATGGGCTTTGTCGAGGCTAGCGACATGAGTGCAAATGCCATATCAGCAAAGATTCTGGATGTTTTGGAGCCACTTCAGCTTGATCATGCGCTGTGTGTTGGGTTTGGGTTTGACGGGGCATCGGTTATGTCAGGCCATAAAGGGGGAGTACAGGTGCTTCTGAAAAAACATTTTCCAACTGCAACATATGTGCACTGTGCTTCTCACCGTTTAAACCTGGTGCTCTCCACAGCGTCACAGGTTTCTCCCGGTTTATCTACATTTTATGACATGATTAATAATATACATTCGTTCATGACGGGGTCAAACAAGCATGCAAAATTCATGGAGGTGCAAAAACAACTCCGTCCGAGGAAACGAACTTTGGAACTCATCAGGGCTTGTGATGTTCGGTGGAGTTCTTGGTTAGGTGCAGTAACTAAAGTCCTGAAACTTTTGGATTCCATTTTGGAGACGCTTGCCGAGTACTCGGAGTTCGGCTCCGGTAACACCAAAGTTGAAGCCGACTCATTACTGCAGCAGATGCAAACAAAGAAATTCGTCTTTCTGTTAGTCATGTTTAACCAGTTCTTTGACACGAGCGACTGTGCCACTAAGGGCTTGCAGTCTTCCACAATATCAGTTACAGACTGCATTAATCTGCTCAAAGCCCTTAAGGAATCTTACACCCAATTCCGGAATGATGACAGTTGCTTTAACAAAGTAATGGAGCTGACCGAGGACATCTGTAAGAAAAATGACATCGTCAGCTGGGATTCAACAAAAAACCCCGTCATCTCCTGCTGTAGCATACATTAAAAGGATTCATCAGATGTAAGTGTGAGACCATTAATTACTTTTTTCTTCTAAATAGGCCTAATTGTTAATATTACGAGGTCTGTTAGAAAAGTATCCGACCTTTTTAGTTTTTTTCAAAAACCTGATGGATTTGAATCACATGTGCTTGCATGAGCCAACCTTGAACCTTCGTGTGCATGCGTGATTTTTTTCACGCCTGTCGGTTGCGTCATTTGCTTGTAAGCAGCCTTTGTGTGAGGATGGGTGTAGTCTGTCGTCGTTTTTTCTTTGCAAGGAAATGGCAGAATGACTGGAGCAGCGCGACTGCATCAAATTTTGCCACAAACTGGGCAATAGCCAGGTGGAAACCATTCGGATTATTCAGATGGCTTTCGGTGACGATCCTGTGGGCATCACACAGATTAAGGAGTTGTACAACCGGTTTAAAGACGGCCGCACAATGGTGGAGAGCGAGCCGCGCTCTGGGCGGCCATCAACACGGTGAAACAACCGGATCATTTCCAAAGTGAACGCTGTGATGATGTGGGACCGTCGTGTGATTATCCAAGAAATTGCGGAAGAGGTGGACATCAGCACTTTTTTGGCACATTCCACTGTGAAAGAAGAGTTTGCCATGAAAAGAGTAGCGGGGAAATTCATCGGCACGATGCTGATGGTGCAGCAACAGCACCTCCGTGTTGAAGTCTCACAGGACATGTAACATGCCCAGCTCGTCAACCATTCGGAAGATTCAGACGGCTTTCAGTGGCTTTTCAGTCGTGTGACTATCCGAGAAATTGTGGACAAGCTCGACATGTCAGGGCATGTCCTGTGAGACTTCATCACGGAGGCGCTGTTGCTGTGCCATCAGCTTCGTGCCGATGAATTTCGCCGCCACTCTTTTCATGGCAAAATCTTCTGTCACAGTGGAATGTGCCGAAAAAGTGCTGATGTCCACCTTTTCTGCAATTTCTTGGATAATCACACAATGGTCCCACATCACCACAGCGTTCACTTTGGAAATGATCTGGTCATTTCAGCATGTTGATGCCGATCGGAGAGCAGCGCGCTCTCCACCGTTGTGCGGCCGTCTTTAAACTGGTTGTACCGCTCCTTAATCTGTGTGATGCCCAGAGGATCATCACCGAAAGCCATCTGAATAATCCGAATGGTTTCCACCTGGCTATTGACCAGTTTGTGGCAAAATTTGATGCAGTCGCGCTGCTCCAGTCATTCCGCCATTTCCTTGCAAAGAAAAAACGAGAGACTCCACCCATCCTCACACAAAGGCTGCTTACAAGCAAATGACGCAACCGACAAGCGTGAAAAAAATCATGCATGCGCACGAAGGTTCAAGGTTGGCTCATGCAAGCACACGTGATTCAAATCCATCAGGTTTTTGAAAAAAATAAAAAGGTCAGATACTTTTCTAACAGACCTCGTATATTGCAACTGCCATGAATCATGTTGGTGTCCGTTCTGATGGGTTTTTAATTTGGCCGCCGAGCCATGGTTTCCATTGTTTATCAATTTCATAATTTGGCCGCCGAGCCAACCTGTTTTCATGTTGCGGATATATTTTGAATTTTTATTTTAAAGGACTTTACATGACTAAGCGTTGCGTTGCTGCTTGCATTTTCCATGAGGTGCTTGTGTCTGACAATTTGCATCTGTGTAACTGCGCACACAGCGTCTGTGCAGTTGGCTGAGATGTGTTCATCATTAAACTTGGAATTCATTTTTGAAACAATGCCTTATTTAAATACCTATTGACGTTTTGGTTTTAGGCCCAGCCAAGTAGGCTACCAGACTTGCACTGAATGTGTGTGTGTGTGTGTGGCGCTGCACTGCAGCTTGCATTATCCATGAAGAGTACTTGTGTCTGACGTGTCGCGTCTGTGTGCTCACTTTGCCAGTGCTGTAGGCTAAGTGATAACGTTGCTTGCGATGTCCAAACGAGGCATACTTTTTCAAACGGTGTATTATAATACCTACGAGGATAGGCTGAAAAGTTCTAAGGCTCACCAAGAAGGAGAAATGCCATTTCAATAAAACTTGGCATGCATTAAGTTCAACTCTTCTGATGACTAACTGTGTTATTTTCTTCCAGGTTGTGAGGTAGTTTATGGTTCATAGCCGAGTTTGAAAGTTCATGGTAGAGGGAAATGAAAAAAATGGACAAAATCTGGCATCACGGTGTGATTAAGTACCTGCATAAGAAGGGGTTAAAGCCCAAGGACATTCATGCGGATATGGTTGCTACATTAGGGGATGAAGCTCCCTCCATATCTACAGTGCAGAAGTGGGCAGCTGGATTTAAGAGGGGCAGAGAGAGCCTTGAAGACGACCCAAGGTCTGGGCGGCCTGCAACAGCCACAACCCAGAAAAACATTGACTTTGTTCATGAAATGGTGATGGACGACAGACGATCGACGATTAATCAGCTAGCAGATGCTGTGGGAATATCTCGTGAGAGAATTGAACACATTCTGCATTACATGGAATGTTTTCTTACCCAGGATGAGTGTTGGGTTCACCACTTTGAACCAGAGACAAAAAAAACAAAACAATCAATGCAGTGGAAACACCCAAGGTCACCACCTCCAAAGAAGGCCAAGGTCATTTCATCTGCGGGGAAGGTCATGGTTTCAGTTTTCTGGGATGCCAAGGGCATTGTGTTCGTGGACTATCTTGAAAAGGGACAAACCATAAATGACAGTACTATTCTAACCCTACTGAGACAGTTACACGAGGCTATCAAAAAGAAGCGACCAGGAAAGCTGACGAAAGGGATGCTGTTCCATCAAGACAATGCCCCAGCTCACAAGTCAACAGTGGCCATGGCCACTATCCACGAGTGTGGATTTGAACTGGTAGATGACCCACCATACTCCCCTGACTTGGCACCCTCGGATGTTCATCTGTTCCCAAACCTGAAAAAAACTTGGCTGGGAAGCACTGTCGGAGCATTGATGAGATGATGGCTGCTGTTGAGGACTATTTTGACTCTCAAGATGAAAGCTTCTATGCCAAGGGAATCGAAGCACTCAAGCACTGCTAGAAGAAGTGTGTGAAGTTACAGGGAGACTATGTAGAAAAATAACCCTGAATTTGTTCAATTCGACAACTGCATCATAGTCAGCCTTAGAACTTTTCAGCCTACCCTCGTACACCTTACCTACAACCCCAAAGGTTGGGCCCGTCTGATTTTTTCTGGGCCCACCCATTTTATGATTTCTGCCTATGCCCCTGTGGCCCACCACTTGCTTTGACTGTGTGAGACAAGAAGAACAGCAATGGCAGGTCAGTTAGGCTAATCTGGTAAGGATTAACTCCAGAGAAAGTTAGCTTTGTGTTAGCGGAAGTTAGCATCAGTAGCGGGCACAGTTCCACTAATCCGCTAATTGCTAATTATCAAAGATAATCTTTTCAATATCGGATTAGCTTTTCAGATAACTTTGAAAACCATCATTGGACAAACTATCTTCCGATAATTTTTAGACAGCTAACATTTTTGCAGACATAGCTTTTTGTAGTACATGCACAGTTCTATCCTCTACAAACAGAAGAGCTAATTCCAGAAGAAACCACTCCTCTGCAGGCAAAGGAGAACTGGTCATAGAAAAGAAAAAAAAAAACTCATTTCTTTTTGACCCCATACTAATATGATGGCAATGTCACCCAAGTCATCCAGAGGCATACAGTTTTAACTTATGGTTCAAATTTTAACCAAACTAATTTCAGACAAGTTATTTAAATTAACATCATGTCTGAAGTTTTATAAAGTGAAAATATCAGATATATGTTTTAGTTTGAAAGTAATGCACTAATTTTAAAGGTTTTAGTGTGGACATGCAGCTGTGCAAAAAAAAAAAAAAAAAATCATAGATCTGATAGGTTTAGTTGTACAGTGTGTGGTGTCAGCCACATGGTAAAAACAACACACACAAACAGATTTCACACACGAACATTCCCAGGTCAGACACCTCACTTTCAGTTGAGCACCTACCTGTTAAATGTTTCGTAGCTGATGTGTAGTTCTACCCTCTGCAAAACAGAGAAGAGTTGCTTTAAGAAGAAACCGCTCTCTCCTCTGCAGGCAAAGGAGAACTAGTCCCCAAAAGAAAAAACTAATTTCTTTTAATCCCATACTGATACACGGGCAATATCACCCAAGTCATCCAGAGGCATACATTTTTAACTTATGGTTCAGCTTTTAACCAAACTAATGTCAGACAAGTTATTTAAATTAATGTCATGTCTGAAGTTTTATAAAGTGAAAATATCAGATATATGTTTTAGTTTTAAAGTAATGCGCTAATTTTTAAGGTTTTAGTGTGGATATATGCTGTGTCCAGCAGTGCATTATGGGTAGGATAGGGTAATCTCAGTACGTTCACGACATGATAAATACATTTGAAACACTCTGATCAGGCTCTACAGCAACAGCATTAAACTCTAGTGCCTAAAACTCTCGTGAATATATTCTCTGGGTTTTTAGACGTTGTTATTGTGTCTGCTTTTATTAAATTCCACGCATCTTAAATGTAGCAGACACGGATTATCTGTAACTTCTGATATACGAGGGTAGGCTGAAAAGTTCTAAGGCTCACTATAAAGTTTATAGGCAGTTTATTGGTTTAGCATTAAAAAAAGATAACTTTTCAGTTATCTGATTACCAGTTGTCAAAGCTAACGTTTTGGGTAGCTGTGCCCACCACTGGTTAGCATGCACGCCAATGTGATAAGAGGATAAAAAGTCACATTCTTGTACAAATGTTTTACAAAAGAGTTTTTAATGTGTAATTACACTGAACAGATGTTTTCATCTGTTCATTTGTGATTACATAATTTAAGTTTACAAATTCACTCATGAAAAACAAGGAAATTACTGAAACTTGAATGACATCTAAATTATATTAATTATGCTGTGTCATCTTTCATTTTTAATTAAAATAGCAACAGTAACATTAAGATCAAAACGCGATCTTCTGCTTCTTTGTTGTGCTTTGTTACCCAATGCAATCAAATACGGCCAACGGTTATTGCAAAGGCTTTGTGTCCATCCGTCTGTGCCCAGCATAAATCCAGTCCTATTACTGTCAGAGTATTCAGATTTACAGGGAACATTCTTGAGACACAGACCTTGGAAAAGATCAAAGATGGCTAACCTTGACCTATTTTAAGTGTTCCTGAGCCCACGCAGTAAGATCCTTTACAAAGTGTTAGTTTTTAATGCACTACTGCCTGAGGGATCGAAGGTCACGGGCATTCAATATTGGTTGTCGGCCTTGCCGCTTACATGTAGGAAGTTCTCTACATTCTCTGAATCTTCTGTTTATGTGATGGCTTGTAGATGATGGAATCCCTAAATTCTGTTGAGAAACATTGTTCTTAAACCGTTGGACTATTTTTTCACGCAGTTGTTCACAAAGTGGTGATCCTCGCCCCATCTTTGCTTGGGAACGGCTGAGACTTTTAGGGATGCTCCTTTTCATACCCAATCATGACTCTCACAATTAGTGTCCTCAGTTCCCAAATGCTATAAAGTTTATCTTTATCTTTAATAAACAACTGCAAATTATAAACAACACAATGCTCATATGGCCGAGGGTATTTTAGCATTGCGTTCTATTTTTTTTATTTATTTTGTTGTTGTTAATATGATCAAAGCAGATGGTCACCCCTCTGAGTCTCATCTGATTGAGGCTTCTTCCCCAAATCACAAATGCCTGAGGACATTTTTCATTGCCACCGTTGCCAATATGCTTGCTCATGCGGTGGGAAAGGCTAGACTTTACTCATGTGAATGACCTTTGGGTGACCTATGTTTTTAATTAGGGTGAGTATAAATAAAATGAATGGAACTGAATTAATACCTCTCCACAAATATTCCAGCCTGCACTGCATGGACAATGCTGCGAAACTTAGGCTTCTCATCGGAACGTCGGGCGGGACGTCGTGTCCTCTGAGTGAAGGTGGACGCCAGCCAGTCGGTTACCTCTGAAGGCACACCATCTGACTGTAGTTGCTGAAGGTCATCTTCAGACTCCAAACACTGTCTGTGAGCGATCTCACACACACACACACACACACACACACACACACACACACACACACACACACACACACACACACACACACACACACACACACACACGCACTATTAGGCAGATGGATACGAAGAATGACGGATAAAGGTTGGATTATAGCTTTAGGGCAAGAATCTCAGTCTGCCACGCCTGAAGGTCAAACAACCACTGTATTCATACAGTGTTGCCACGGTTACTTTGAAAAAGTAATCCAATTACTGATTACTGATTACTCCTTGAAAAAGTAACTTAGTTACTTTACTGATTACTCAATTGTAAAAGTAACTAAGTTAGATTACTAGTTACTTTTTTAGTTACTTTCCCCAGCTGCTGACAACAACCCTCTGCCACCTCAACATGACAATGATACCTTTTTTGCCAAAACTCACTTTATAGCCACCCTTTCTTGACCCTTTATAGTCACCCTTTCTCTTATAAAAAGTAAAATAATGACCTCTTTCTTGACCTCATATTTAACTGTTGACAGCATTGTAACAGTAAAACGTGCAATTTCTAACCTACATTGTTTATAAATGTAACTATTAAATTCATTCTAACATTTTTCTAACATTTAAATTCTCTCTAAACATTTTACTTGTCAAAATTATTATTATTTTAAGTAGTATTAGTAGTTGTAGTAAAAAAAAGGCTTCAAAACTGGACCTTTAATCTAGGGGTGTTGTGGGGGGGCACATCCCTGCCCCACGCCCCCATTCAATCTGGATTCGCCCCTGCTTTGGCGTTTGAGCACAAAGAATGGATAACATTTATTTATGCAGAAAACATAACCAGATTTACAGGTAAGAAAGTTTTATTGCGTTTTCACATCATGTGGTCCTTAGAAAGAGAGTTTAGGTTCATCTGAGTGGAAAATAGTGTTAGTTATTGACGCGTCGCGGAGGATCAGCTGTTTTTAGCAGCAGATACGGAGCGGCTCGGAGGAAAAAAAAGCATAAAAATGTCTTTGTAAAGCTCAGTGCAGGTGTGCTGTTGTCACCGCGCTTTAAGAGGTGAGGACGAGTTGTAACTGCTGCAAAAAACCTGGGATGAAAAGCTCACAGTTCACTTAAAGTGGGCAGTTCAGTCGAACCCCGACCTCCTGCCCACTGACCAAGTTTAATGCTGCTATCAACCCACAATGTATAAATAATAGTAACGCACAGTGACTTGGAGAAGCAACTTTAATCTGATTACTGATTTGGAAAGATTAACGCGTTAGATTGTTCGTTACAAAAAAAGTGGTCAGATTAGAGTAACGCATTACTAAGTAACACGTTACCGGCATATATATATATATATATATATATATATATATATATATATATATATATATATATATATATATATATATATATATATATATATATATATATATATGAAATATAAACATAAAGAAGCAATAGTTTGTGTGTGTGTTGGGGCGGGCAACTGGAGGAGAGATCTAGCTGTCCAATGGATGTTACCTCTGTTGTATATAAAATGTTTCTGTTGCGCGCAGTATAGAAAGGTCTCCGAATACTTTGGACTTCCGACACTCTCATTTATGGAAGCGTGCTGCACACTTCTGGATTCAGAACAGGGTCTATGTTGCCTAGCAACCTTGAAAATTAATTTCTCTTAAAGGAAATAGGCTTAAGGTTGAATTTCTGTGTAAATTCTTCATGTACAGTGGCTTTACTGCACTACACGACACCTTGAACAGTAGCAGAATTGTCATGTAGTCAGAGTCACAATTCTGGAATTTTCCACCTTCCCATACTTATTATTATTTGTTAATTTAGGGTTTCACGTGTTTCAAAATATTGAATCATGTCCTGAGGCAATAAATCTGAAATATTCTTTAGATGTTGCAGTTCTAATTAACAGTGATTGGCTGGCTTCAAAGTTTAATGGAATATTTTAGGAGGGGTTTAAACAAGAAATCTATGGCCCTTGTTACACTGTTTCTTTCTTATTTGGCAAATGTGAACCACCTCCAGCCTTGCAAAGAATAAGTTATTGATCAAAGTCCATGTTTGAGGGCCTAATCTCAACACTGATTCTGTTTAAACTTTAAAGGCTGTTTGTCTGATCGCAATGCAAATATTGCAAAAAGAGAATGAAGATTAAAGAGTAAAAACACACACTAAATCCTCAAGCAAGAAAGACATACAATTGGCTCTTGTCTTGAGTTAGATCCTGGAAAAGGAGAGAATTTATTTAAAAAAAAATAATGACTAAGCTCCACAACAGATCAATGATGCAAGAGACAGAAGCATCTGCGTCTGGTTAGTGGCATGAACGGCATTTCTAAAGCAGAAAATCACTCATTGTGGTGTGTATGACTTTTTATGAGGTCTTTGTTTATATCTCTGTGTGTGTTACAGATGAATATGTTTTTATTCAAATTTTGGCACATAATGATCGCTTTGACCTACACTGATCTTTAGCTTATGATTTCATGGCTATTTGGTGTTTCAATGCATTTCTTTCAAATGAGAAAAATAAATTAATGTATGTCTGTTTTGGGGTGAAAGGGGTTTTGATAATGGTGGTAATGGAGTCATGCGGACAGGCTTTACACCAGTGGGTGGGCCGAATGGTCTTGGGCCAACGACCAACAGTCGTGCCTGCTCAATCATAGTTTAATTAAGCAAGGAGGTCGATATGTATCATCATAAAAATACATAGAAAATTAATTTTTAGTTTTACATAAATAAAAATTTCATAAATATTCAAAAATTATATTATACCTTGAGGTGCCTTATGTTTTGATTTGGTGCTGCAGAAATAAACTGACTGTATACATGTATGTATATATATATATATATATATATATATATATATATATATATATATATATATATATATATATATATATATATATATATATATACACTCAACAAAAATATAAACGCAACACTTTTGGTTTTGCTCCCATTTTGTATGAGATGAACTCAAAGATCTAAAACTTTTTCCACATACACAATATCACCATTTCCCTCAAATATTGTTCACAAACAAGTCTAAATCTGTGATAGTGAGCACTTCTCCTTTGCTGAGATAATCCATCCCACCTCACAGGTGTGCCATATCAAGATGCTGATTAGACACCATGATTAGTGCACAGGTGTGCCTTAGACTGTCCACAATACTGCCAAATTCTCTGAAACGCCTTTGGAGACGGCTTATGGTAGAGAAATGAACATTCAATACACGAGCAACAGCTCTGGTTGACATTCCTGCTGTCAGCATGCCAATTGCATGCTCCCTCAAATCTTGCAACATCTGTGGCATTGTGCTGTGTGATAAAACTGCACCTTTCAGAGTGGCCTTTTATTGTGGGCAGTCTAAGGCACACCTGTGCACTAATCATGGTGTCTAATCAGCATCTTGATATGGCACACCTGTGAGGTGGGATGGATTATCTCAGCAAAGGAGAAGTGCTCACTATCACAGATTTAGACTGGTTTGTGAACAATATTTGAGGGAAATGGTGATATTGTGTATGTGGAAAAAGTTTTAGATCTTTGAGTTCATCTCATACAAAATGGGAGCAAAACCAAAAGTGTTGCGTTTATATTTTTGTTGAGTGTATATATATATATATATCCATCCATCCATTTTCTTCCGCTTTATCCGGAGTCGGGTCGCGGGGGCAGCAGCTCAAGCAAAGCCGCCCAGACCTCCTGATCCACACACACCTCCCCCAGCTCCTCTGAGGGAACCCCAAGGCGTTCCCAAGCCAGCCGAGAGATGTAGTCCCTCCAGCGTGTCCTGTGTCTTCCCCGGGGCCTCCTCCCAATGGGACGTGCCCGGAACACCTCTCCCACGAGGCGTCCAGGGGGCATCCGGAAAAGATGCCCGGAAAGGAGTCAGTTGAGGTGGCTACCTCAACTGACTCCTTTCGAAGTGGAGGAGCAGCAGCTCGACTCCGAGCTCCTCCCAAGTGACCAAGCTCCTCACCCTATCTCTAACGGAACGCCCAGCCACCCTGCAAAGGAAACTCATCTCAGCCGCTTGTACTCGCGATCTCGTTCTTTTGGTCATGAGCCAAATCTCATGACCATAGGTGAGGATCGGAACGTAGATCGATCGGTAAATCGAGAGCTTTGCCCCCCTACTCAGCTCTCTCTTCACCACGACGGTCCGATACAGCAACCGCATCACTGCAGATGCTGCACTGATCCATCTATCGATCTCATGCTCCATCCGTCCCTCACTCGTGAACAAGACCCCGAGATACTTAAACTCCTCCACTTGAGGCAAGGACACTCCACCAACCTGAAGAGGGCAAAGCACCTTTTTCCAGTCGAGAACCATGGCCTCGGATTTGGAGGTGCTGATTTTCATTGCGGATGCTTCACACTCGGCTGCAAACCGCCCCAGTGCACACTGAAGGTCCTGATTTGACGAAGCCAACAGAACCACATCGTCCGCAAACAGCAGAGACGAGATTCTGTGGTTCCCAAACCAGACCCCCTCTACACCCTGGCTGTGCCTAGAAATTCTGTCCATAAAAATAATGAACAGAACTGGTGACAAAGGGCAGCCCTGGCGGAGGCCAACGTGCACTGGAAACAGGTTTGACTTACTACCGGCAATGCGAACCAAGCTCCTGCTGCAGTCGTACAGAGACAGATAGCCCTTAGCAAAGGACCCCGGACCCCGTACTCCCGGAGCACTCCCCACAGGGTGCCCTGAGGGACATGGTCGAACGCCTTCTCCAGATCCACAAAACACATGTGGACTGGTTGGGCGAACTCCCATGAACTCTCGAGCACCCGATGGAGCGTGTAGAGCTGGTCCAGTGTGCCGCGACCAGGACGAAAACCACACTGCTCCTCCTGAATCCGAGGTTTGACCATCGGTCAAATTCTCCTCTCCAGTACTCTGGAATAGATCTTACTGGGGAGGCTGAGGAGTGTGATCCCCCTATAGTTGGAACACACCCTCCCCCTTCTTAAACAGAGGGACCACCACCCCAGTCTGCCAATCCAGAGGCACTGTCCCCGATCGCCACGCGAGGTTGCAGAGGCGTGTCAGCCAAGACAGTCCCACAACATCCAGAGACTTAAGGTACTCAGGACGGATTTCATCCACCTCAGGAGCCTTGCCACCGAGGAGCTTTCTAACCACCTGGGCCTGGGCAATGGATGGGTCTGCCTCTGAGTCCCCAGTCTCTGCTTCCTCTTCGGAAGACGTGACGATGGGATTGAGGAGATCCTCAAAGTACTCCTTCCACTGCCCGACAACATCCGCAGTCAGGGTCAACAGCTCCCCACCTGCACCGTAAACAGTGCTGGTGGAGAGCTGCTTCCGCCTCCTGAGGCGTCGGACGGTTTGCCAGAATCTCTTCGAGGCCGACCGATAGTCCTCCTCCATAGCCTCCCCGAACTCCTCCCAGACCCGAGTTTTTGCCTCTGCGACCGCACGGGCTGCAGCACGCTTGGCCTGCCGGTACCCGTCCGCTGCCTCTGGGGTCCCACCTACCAACAAAGATAAGTAGGACTCCTTCTTCAGCTTGACAGCATCCCTTACTTCCGGTGTCCACCACCAGGTACCCAACTCCTGGAGAAGGGCTGGACGCTTCATATATATATATATATATATATATATATATATATATACAGTGAGGGAAAGTAAGTATTTGATCCACTGTTGATTTTGCAAATTTTCCCACCTACAAAGAATGGAGAGGTCTGTAATTTTTATCGTAGGTACACTTCAACTGTGAGAGACAAAGTCTAAAAACAAAATCCAGAACATCACATTATATGATTTTTAAACAATTCATTTGCAGTTTATTGCATGAACTACAGTTGTATGCAAAAGGTTGGGCACCTCTGATACTTTTCATGATTTTCTTTTATAAATTATTGGTTGGAAGGAGGTTGTTTGCCAAAATCTCATGATTTTTTCCTCCAAACACGGCGAGTGTAGATGATACCAAATAGCTCTATTATGGTCTCATCTGACCACATGACCTTCTCCCAGGCCTCCTTTAGTTCATCCAGATCATCATTGGTGAACTTCAAATGGGCCTGGACATGTGCTGGCTTGAGCAGGGGGACCTTGCTGCCCTGCAGGGTTTTAAACCATGATGGCGTGGTGTATTACTAATGTAATCTTTACGACTGTGGTCCCAGCTCCCTTCAGGTCATTGACCAGGTCATCCCATGTAGTTCTAGGCCGATTCCTGACCTTTCTCAGAATCATCCTTACCCCATTAGGTGAGATCTTGCATGGAACCCCAGACCGAGGAAGAGTGACAGCCATCTGTCAATTTCCAGTGGGGTTCCTGTTAGAGTTTGTAGTTGATATCACCTGTGACAAACGTGTCTGGGTAGGGTTTTGGCAACAATTTTTTATACCATCTGAAAGTGAGATGCCCACAGCCCCAACCAGCCTACCCCTACTGCCAGTCTTGAATTTCGTCTGGCAGCATTGAGCAAACTTTTAATACTTTAACTTTTAATAGTAATTTTCCATAACAAACACAGTATTCTTTAGCTTCATTTTTTTTTAATCTACAATGTACAGAACAATGCCACTGAAGTTGAGGATTTTGGTGGTGACTGTCTTAAAACAAAAAACTTAAAGACTTGTGACAATGGAGCATGTAACCCTTAATGCTAAGGTTAATAAACAGCTGACTTTATCACCTGATCTACATTAAGATAGCGATTATCATATCACCATATTATATTCTACCTTGTTCCATCGAGGTATACAGCCTCTAGTAATGATGTTGTGACATCCAGATTCTTTTTAATTTCTTCAAAGTCGACATGTTTCTCATCCAGCTGCTTCAGCATGCTCCTCAGCCTGGAGAGAAAAAATAAAATAAAATAAAATTTGGATATGACCATAAAATGCTCAATGATAGGTATCTTTATTTAAAATCTGAAAAAAATAAACTACTAAGACAAGCAGTGGTGGTGTGCAAGTAGCCAGGACTAATAGCAGTCTGACACGAACATCTTCTATGGAGAAAAAAAACGATGTAATTTTGAACCAATTAGGATGTGCGAGTGAGAAAGACATCCAAAACAAAATGACAGTTATTGTCATTTTACATTGTGAGTGTGCCGAAGATGCTGTGTGAGAGACGTTCAAGATCTGCTTTAACAGCAGGTTGAGAAATGCTCGGAAACAGTTCATTTGGAAGTGATTTAAATGCCAAGCTGTCGAAAGAAAGCCCGTGGCAAAAAAAAAAAGTATCATTAGTGCCAAATTTTCCATGAGAGAAAAAAACTTCCCATGATAGGACCTTATGTAACCCACATTTTGTAAAAGTGAGCTCAATGAGAAAATACAGCTTCTTATATTTGTATTTCTAAGGCCATTATATTTTTTAATTTAAAAGTTGTATAAATATGTTGACATGTTAACGAGCCTGCATTGTGGTCTAATTGAAAATCTCCAAAATTTCATTTCCAACCTAATTTTAATTCAACTTACCATTTGAAAAGGACTTATTTGCTATAACACCTTTCTGCCATGGATAATTATTTTAAGAAAATGCACATTGGTTTGTTGTTGTGATCGGACCACTGTTGAGAGTGTGCCAGCCGCCAGCCACACTCTGCAGCCAGCTCTTGGAGATGAGACACTCACAGCTTTTCTAGAGTTTATCACACTGGCACAAAAGCTGTTGAGTCATATAAATAGCACGCGTCTGAATGCCACCTCTCTCGCTTTCAATCTCATGTAATCGTTTGTGATAAGTGAGGTTTCTTTTGTTCGGGGGAGGAGGCGGGGGGTTGTTTATTAGAAGAGCTTTTGCCTGGAAGTTTGCAGGAAATACCGTTTCAAGTACACTCATTTGTTTAGAGAAATGAATGAGAAATCTTTCTTTGGCACAGGATATGTTGAATCCACACAGAGTAATGTCATCTTTATTTACCAGCAGAGCAGTGTAGGAAAGTTTTTCACCATAAAATTTTATGAAATCCCCTAGAAGGATGGTGCACAGGTGTAACAAATGTGTGCTGTTGTTCAAAAAAAAAAAAAAAAAAAAAAAAAAAAAAAGAAGAAGAAAAAGGAATTTCATGGTGTTTTTAATAACCCATGCTTGCATGTGAATTTGACTTCCGGTGTCGCAGACTGAATGGTCCCCTCTAAAAATTGGTCCGCCCTGCTTTCACTGCACATGCATCATTTCGGATCACAGCAGCACATCTGAGACTGACTCTCTACACCCAAAGCGATCAAAGGGAATGATGTGATTATTAACCATCAGATGACAACGTAAACTTTCTTATATCATTCTAAAGTCAGTTGTAAGCAGAAACGAGGCGATAATTAGTGAGTCACGAGTCACAACTGACGCTCAGAAATGACATAGGCTCAGCAGCAGCATGTCAGACTCAGATGTGCTGCTGTGGCACTCTGATCGGTCCCCTGTCTTTTATTATGAAATATTTAGGGAATAATCCTGTTGTGTCTGATTTGTGGACACTAAGGCTGGATTTTACGGTCGCAAATATCCGTTTTACTCAATTTGCAACTGTAATCCAGCATTAACATCTGCAAATCAACAGACACAAGGGGTTATTCCAATTTTAATCCAGTTCCATCATTCGCACGGTTTATTTTTCTGTAAGTAATTTGGTCCGCGAAGCTTACCATAGCAACAGCGTCATTGTCACGCTGCCAGTTTCTCTCTCTCTTTTCCTCTTCTTCTTCTTCTTCTTCTTTGTGTTTAATGGTGGCTGGCCACCTCTTGCTCTCGGCTGACAGTGCCATTATTGACATCTGCATAGCAATGCGCGCGGTCAGGGCGTGGAATAATACATCAAATGTGAAATGGTCGAATATTTTGCCACCGCCAATGCTATAGTTTATGCTCTGAAATCACACAATTAACCAATTTTCAAATTTGTGGAACAAATGTAATTGGATGAGAATGCTGAATTTTTGTGGAAATGATTGTTGTACAAAAGCTTCAGATATCTATTGCTGAGATAGATAATGACTGGAGTGCAGTTTTAAGCAGAAATGAGGTGATAATCGGTGAACCACGGCTGATGTTAAGAAATGACTCTGCAGACGCTCTGAGATGACACATGCGCAGTGAAGGCAGGGTGGACCGCTTTTAGGGGGGACCATTCGGTCAGCGACACCAGGTCTAAACAAACACACAAGTAAAATAGAATTATAGCAATAGCTGAGCAGGAACTTTGTTTAGTCTCATAACATTCTTCTCTGACAGCCCAGAGTAGGTGAAGGAAAGTTTAAACTCTTTTGAGTCGGTCAGGGTTTTGTTTTCTAATGTCTGTCCTGATGGAATATTCACGAGGACAATCCGTCCTGAGAAACAAGTCAAAGTGGAGCCAAAACATGGATTAAAGAGCTTCATTCTGTTTTCGGCCCTTCTGTACATGTAAGTCAAACACCTGTTCATAACTTATTTTATAGAAGCAACTTGATTTAATTGCTGTCATAGAAATATCTAAAATGTGATTTGGTTGTTGTTTTATGTCTGTTAAGTAGCGGACTTTGAGTTTTGTGCTTAAATGCTTGTTAGGCATAAATGATTGTTCATTAAACACAGCCAAGGATTTCTTCAGTGTGTAAGAAAAATGTTTGTGTGAAAATGTCTCATTCATGTTGAGAGACTGGGAAAAGAGAGAGAAAGCTGAATGGGATTTCAATCAGTGTGAAAACAACTGAAAGTTGCAGTGACGTTTCAGATCTACTGTTACGCGTATTATCAGAAACACAACATTAAGGCATTTTCACTCTTTGTATCCACACAATCTATATAGAATATATAAACAAATCACTATCAAAACAATGGGAATCGAAGTGCATAAATCTTTGCTTGGACTCGAAAATGCTACGTGTCATCACACTTACAGCAATATGCAATGACACATGATTATCTGATCAATATAAGCTTTGGATCACCTCTCTAGCCTTGTTCAGGTTAAGTCAGGTCTGCCACACATCACTCTGTCCACCAACCTACAGAACCACCTTGGGTCCTGGATGGCAACTACCCAGGTAGGCAACTGGCCCATCCATCAGGGCCCCTTCACACATAGTGCGAATTTGATCGATTTGCATATAAATTGTGCATGAAGCAGGAATCGTATACAAAAACGTGTAGAATCATACCTGCCTCTAACGCCTCGTACACCTGTTGCTACAGCTATGTGTACACACCAGGGGCTGAAAGACAGTGTGGGCTATGAGAGCCCATCAAACCCTCTGACGGCAAGTTTCGGCCAAATTCCAGGTGACACGCATGAACATCTAACACCACTCTCATGGCACTTAGAAAATGTGTGGCCATTCACACTGTTAACATGACAACAGTCAGCAGACAATCATTGTCATGCTGGCAGTAAAGTTTGTCTAAGTGCTCCACGAGTGCGGCTTTGATCTGTGTACTGAACTGATAGGAGATGTGGCCGCCGACAGAAGCGGCTGTGGAGATCTGTGGATCTGGACATCCCAGCTGGACAACACATACTGTGTTTGGACGGATGTGGACTAACAACTGCCCACTGTGATGCGCATGTGTCTGCTTGCTGTCATCACGTGGACATAAATAAAAACATACCGCTGTGGTGACGGGCTGGAGTGAGTGAGCGTGTGCAAGCTGCAGCCCGACCTGCACAAATTGGATTTATTTGTTGTTTTTTTTTTTATTTATTATTCTGAGAACAGAAGTAGATTTAAGTTTAATGTTCCTGGTCAGCACACACCCGCTGAGCACGCCTGCACGCCATGCTGGAGGGACGGTGTCAGCACTCTGGCATCATTATTTTATTTTATTGCAGCACTTCCAAAAGATCATGGTGCCCGTGTAGCCTGTCTTGCCACAGCAGAGCCATGCCATTTAATAGAACTCAGTTTTATTCGTGGCCCAGCTGTACACATCCAGTTCAGTTGTACAAGTACGCTTTACACTTCATGCCTGGCACGAACCGGATTTTCTCTTTTTATTCATTTATTTTTCTGAGAACCACAGTCTAATGCAGCCTGCTGGGGCAGGGACAGAGGACTTCACCTGTGTGGAGAATTTGGATGAGGCAATCCAGATTTATTGTTTTATTTTCATTGTCTGTGAAGACGTCAATGGAACTTGAGAGATGCAGCTCAGTGGATGTCATTCTGTGAGTGGTTGTTCATGCTTTTCTTCTGTTATTTATTTATTATTTCACTGCTTTTCCTGCCTAAGGCTGGGGGAATTTTCACAGCCTCTTTCACATAATAACTACATAATAGTCCACATCCGCCCTGAGCACTGTATGCCCAAACATGACTTACAGATGTTTGCTGCGTGACATGTCAGTGACTCTCTCGCGGCATGTGTGCGGATTTGTTGCTGTAATTTTTGCCGTTACTCCGGATGGCATTCAGCGGACAGTCAGTCCCCAAGTGCGCACGTGTTGTGATGACCAGCTCAGTGAGATTTCACATGGGAATGTTATCGCCTTTTTCCCTGTTTTCGTGCAGTGTTGTGTTTCCGCCTCCTCTCCACCAGTCATGTGTCAGTGAGATACTAGCTTTAGTGGCCAAGTCTCACCAAGATGCACCAGGACCCTAAAACCGTGGATCTTTATTCTTGTGTCAAGACATCAGCATTGTTCAACAACCTCATGACTCTAAGTTCATTTTAGGCTTTTCTCAATCGCAAAAGCCGAGGATCCAAAGACATGACTGTCACTGCTGCGATGTGTGCATCTTTGTACAAATTCCACACTTTCACCCAAGGAATACTCCCAACAAGTTGGTGAAAACCTGCACAACCTTTTCAAAATTATTTTTTTTACACAGTAACACAAGTGATTTGCCAAACTCTGAGCTGCACCGAGTGAGCTGGGTAAATATACAGTGCATCCAGAAAGTATTCGCAGGGCTTCACTTTTTCCACATTTTGGTATGTTACATTCTCATTCCAAAATGGATGAAATTCATTTTCCTCTAAATTCTACACACAATATCCTGCAATGACAATGTGGAAATAGTATTTTCAAGAGTTTTGCAAATGTGTTAAAAAAAAACAACTAAGAAATCACATATACATAAGTATTCACTGCCTTTGCTATGAAGCTCAAAATTGAGCTCAGGTGAATCTTGTTTCCACTGATCATCCTTGAGATGTTTCTACAGTTTAACTGGAGTCCACCTGGGGTAAATTCCGTTGATTGGACATGATTTGAAAAGGCACACACCTGTCTACATATAAGGTCCCACAGCATGTCAGAGCACAAACCAAGCATGAAGTCAAAGGAATTGTCTGTAGACCTCTGGGACAGGATTGTCTTGAGGCACAAATCTGGGGAAGGATACAGAAATATTTCTGCTGCTTTGAAGGTCCCAATGAGCACAGTGGACTCCACCATCCATACTTCACCTGTGGAGTATGGATGGTGGATGATGTTCTGGTCCACCAGGACTCTTTCTAGAGCTGGCCACCCATCTACACTGAGTGATCAGGGGAGAAGGACCTTAGTCAGAGAGGTGAAGAAGAACCTGATGGTCATGCTGTCAGAGCTCCAGCATTCCTCTGTGGAGAGAGGAGAACCTTCCAAATGGACAACCATCTCTGTAGTAATCTACCAGTCAGGCCTGTATGATAGAGTGGCCAGATGGAAGCCACTCTTGGCACATGGCAGCTCACCTGGAGTTTCCCAAAAGGCACCTGAAGGACTCTCAGATCATGAGAAACAAAATTCTACAGTCTAATGAGACAAAGATTGAACTCTTTGGCATGAATGACAAGCGTCATGTTTGGAGGAACCCAGGCACTATCCCTACAATGAAGCATGATGGTGGTAGCATCATGCTGTGGGGATGTTTTTCAGCAGCAGGAACTAGGAGACTAGTCAGGATTGAGGGAAAAATGAATGCAGCAATGTACAGAGAGATCCTGGATGAAAACCTGCTCCAGAGCGCTCTTGACCTCAGACTGGGGCGACGGTTCATCTTTCAGCGGGATGATGACCCCAAACACACAGTCAAGATATCAAAGGAGTGGCTTCAGGACAACTCTGTGAATGTCCTTGAGTGACCCAGCCAGAGCCCAGACCTGAATCCGATTGAGCATCTCTGAGATCTGAAAATGGCTGTGCAGCGACACTCCCCATCCAACCTGATGGAGCTTCAGAGGTGCTGCAAAGAGGAATGGGCGAAACTGCCCAAAGATAGGTGCACCAAGCTTGTGGCATCATATTCAAAAAGACGTGAAGCTGTAATTGCTGCCAAAGGTGCATCATCAAAGCACTGAGCAAAGGGTGTTGTATGTGTGATTTCTTAATTTTTAATTTTAAGGCAAAAAAATTAATTTACCTAATTTTGGAATAAGGCTGTAACATAACAAAATGTGGAAAAAGTGAAGTGCTGTGAATACTTTCCAGATGCACCGTATTTATCGCTTATCTTTCATCAGCAGCCTTGATTAACTTGAGACAGAATAAAATCCTCTGTGAGCTATTATTTGTTACTTATATTATGATGACTAATAAACACCCAACAGCTGTGAATGCAACAGACATCATATGTTACTAAAACAAAACCACATGACCATCACCTCTGTTCTGCAGCATGCTTCACTCCATCCACAAGTGCATGTGGGAAAGTGTTCACTCAGCCAACATGTGTTTGCTCACATTATGTACCACACAATTTCAAACAGCACGGCAGTCTTAACCCTACAGAGCCAGAACACACAGGTAAAATGTCTCATAAAATCCACAGAGCGTAACTGCAGCATCACTATCTGATACGAGGCACATTTGTCACAGTAAAACACCTCATCAGCACAGAAACACAGGTTGAGTGTGGAGGCATTATTATTATCTCAAGTCTTACCTAGAGATGGGTATCTGCAACCTTTTCCTGCGAATTCGCACCAGATCAGCCATTCCACAATAAGGATGTGTTCTAATGGACCCCAGAGTTCAATTACAAAATAAAAGTTTTTAAAAAAGCGATTATTTCATGGATGTAGTGAGTAGAAAAGTTCTGCCAGGCAGCAAGGCAAACTTGTGTGTCCTGAGACAGACTTGTGTTTCAACAACTCTCCCACCCACTTCTGGGGGGACCTACTCCACTTCATTCTGATTGGTTGGGTCAGGCCAAACTGTGTCAGAGTGTGTGTGTGTATATATGTGTGTGTGTGTGTGTCTAAAAACCATTCTCTGAAGTGCGACTCAGTTGACCTCACTGATGAAGTGTTGACTGCAAGGCTTTCAAGCAGTGTGTACTTAAATCCCAAATGAGAATTTTCCACCACACCACAGAAAGACTCTTTCATTGCAACCCACCAGAGCCACCCAAGCCAAAATACAGAAAGATTGCCGTCCAAAAAAACCACGCACAACGGCCTGATAGGTTAACTGCTGTTTACTGCCGTGCACATGAGCGTAGTGACGCGGGAGGAAAATGGGGCGCTTTCAAAGATAAGATCAGTTTTAAATGAGGTTAGATTTTATCTGCTTTCATGTGTTGTGCCGCACGGAGAAACAGCATTACAAATAACACGACGTAATCCTGGCAATGATACGTTGTTCTTCTATGTGCGTTAACAGGGATGCATTATGGAGTTTTCCATAAACGTCTGCAGGTCATCTGTGGTTTTCAAGATCCGTGTAAAAGTGTGAAGCTACAACTAGCCCAACAACACTGAGATCAATCAATCAATCAATCAATTTTTTTATATAGCGCCAAATCACAACAAACAGTTGCCCCAAGGCGCTTTATATTGTAAGGCAAGGCCATACAATAATTATGTAAAACCCCAACGGTCAAAACGACCCCCTGTGAGCAAGCACTTGGCTACAGTGGGAAGGAAAAACTCCCTTTTAACAGGAAGAAACCTCCAGCAGAACCAGGCTCAGGGAGGGGCAGTCTTCTGCTGGGACTGGTTGGGGCTGAGGGAGAGAACCAGGAAAAAGACATGCTGTGGAGGGGAGCAGAGATCGATCACTAATGATTAAATGCAGAGTGGTGCATACAGAGCAAAAAGAGAAAGAAACAGTGCATCATGGGAACCCCCCAGCAGTCTACGTCTATAGCAGCATAACTAAGGGATGGTTCAGGGTCACCTGATCCAGCCCTAACTATAAGCTTTAGCAAAAAGGAAAGTTTTAAGCCTAATCTTAAAAGTAGAGAGGGTGTCTGTCTCCCTGATCTGAATTGGGAGCTGGTTCCACAGGAGAGGAGCCTGAAAGCTGAAGGCTCTGCCTCCCATTCTACTCTTACAAACCCTAGGAACTACAAGTAAGCCTGCAGTCTGAGAGCGAAGCGCTCTATTGGGGTGATATGGTACTACGAGGTCCCAAAGATAAGATGGGACCTGATTATTCAAAACCTTATAAGTAAGAAGAAGAATTTTAAATTCTATTCTAGAATTAACAGGAAGCCAATGAAGAGAGGCCAATATGGGTGAGATATGCTCTCTCCTTCTAGTCCCCGTCAGTACTCTAGCTGCAGCATTTTGAATTAACTGAAGGCTTTTTAGGGAACTTTTAGGACAACCTGATAATAATGAATTACAATAGTCCAGCCTAGAGGAAATAAATGCATGAATTAGTTTTTCAGCATCACTCTGAGACAAGACCTTTCTGATTTTAGAGATATTGCGTAAATGCAAAAAAGCAGTCCTACATATTTGTTTAATATGCGCTTTGAATGACATATCCTGATCAAAAATGACTCCAAGATTTCTCACAGTATTACTAGAGGTCAGGGTAATGCCATCCAGAGTAAGGATCTGGTTAGACACCATGTTTCTAAGATTTGTGGGGCCAAGTACAATAACTTCAGTTTTATCTGAGTTTAAAAGCAGGAAATTAGAGGTCATCCATGTCTTTATGTCTGTAAGACAATCCTGCAGTTTAGCTAATTGGTGTGTGTCCTCTGGCTTCATGGATAGATAAAGCTGGGTATCATCTGCGTAACAATGAAAATTTAAGCAATACCGTCTAATAATACTGCCTAAGGGAAGCATGTATAAAGTGAATAAAATTGGTCCTAGCACAGAACCTTGTGGAACTCCATAATTAACTTTAGTCTGTGAAGAAGATTCCCCATTTACATGAACAAATTGTAATCTATTAGACAAATATGATTCAAACCACCGCAGCGCAGTGCCTTTAATACCTATGGCATGCTCTAATCTCTGTAATAAAATTTTATGGTCAACAGTATCAAAAGCAGCACTGAGGTCTAACAGAACAAGCACAGAGATGAGTCCACTGTCCGAGGCCATAAGAAGATCATTTGTAACCTTCACTAATGCTGTTTCTGTACTATGATGAATTCTAAAACCTGACTGAAACTCTTCAAATAGACCATTCCTCTGCAGATGATCAGTTAGCTGTTTTACAACTACCCTTTCAAGAATTTTTGAGAGAAAAGGAAGGTTGGAGATTGGCCTATAATTAGCTAAGATAGCTGGGTCAAGTGATGGCTTTTTAAGTAATGGTTTAATTACTGCCACCTTAAAAGCCTGTGGTACATAGCCAACTAACAAAGATAGATTGATCATATTTAAGATCGAAGCATTAAATAATGGTAGCGCTTCCTTGAGCAGCCTGGTAGGAATGGGGTCTAATAAACATGTTGATGGTTTGAATGAAGTAACTAATGAAAATAACTCAGACAGAACAATCGGAGAGAAAGAGTCTAACCAAATACCGGCATCACTGAAAGCAGCCAAAGATAACGATACGTCTTTGGGATGGTTATGAGTAATTTTTTCTCTAATAGTTAAAATTTTGTTAGCAAAGAAAGTCATGAAGTCATTACTAGTTAAAGTTAATGGAATACTCAGCTCAATAGAGCTCTGACTCTTTGTCAGCCTGGCTACAGTGCTGAAAAGAAACCTGGGGTTGTTCTTATTTTCTTCAATTAGTGATGAGTAGAAAGATGTCCTAGCTTTACGGAGGGCTTTTTTATAGAGCAACAGACTCTTTTTCCAGGCTAAGTGAAGATCTTCTAAATTAGTGAGACGCCATTTCCTCTCCAACTTATGGGTTATCTGCTTTAAGCTACGAGTTTGTGAGTTATACCACGGAGTCAGGCACTTCTGATTTAAAGCTCTCTTTTTTAGAGGAGCTACAGCATCCAAAGTTGTCTTCAATGAGGATGTAAAACTATTGACGAGATACTCTATCTCACTTACAGAGTTTAGGTAGCTACTCTGCACTGTGTTGGTATATGGCATTAGAGAACATAAAGAAGGAATCATATCCTTAAACCTAGTTACAGCGCTTTCTGAAAGACTTCTAGTGTAATGAACTCATTTACTTTTTGAGCAAAGCCAATAGAGTCTAATAATAGATTAAATGCAGTGTTGAGGCTGTCATTCTCAGCATCTGTGTGGATGTTAAAATCGCCCACTATAATTATCTTATCTGAGCTAAGCACTAAGTCAGACAAAAGGTCTGAAAATTCACAGAGAAACTCACAGTAACGACCAGGTGAATGATAGATAATAACAAATAAAACTGGTTTTTGGGACTTCCAATTTGGATGGACAAGACTAAGAGTCAAGCTTTCAAATGAATTAAAGCTCTGTCTGGGTTTTTGATTAATTAATAAGCTCTAATGGAAGATTGCTGCTAATCCTCCGCCCCAGCCCGTGCTACGAGCATTCTGACAGTTAGTGTGACTCGGGGGTGTTGACTCATTTAAACTAACATATTCATCCTGCTGTAACCAGGTTTCTGTAAGGCAGAATAAATCAATATGTTGATCAATTATTATATCATTTACCAACAGGGACTTAGAAGAGAGAGACCTAATGTTTAATAGACCACATTTAACTGTTTTAGTCTGTGGTGCAGTTGAAGGCGCTATATTATTTTTTCTTTTTGAATTTTTATGCTTAAATAGATTTTTGCTGGTTATTGGTAGTCTGGGAGCAGGCACCGTCTCTACGGGGATGGGGTAATGAGGGGATGGCAGGGGGAGAGAAGCTGCAGAGAGGTGTGTAAGACTACAACTCTGCTTCCTGGTCCCAACCCTGGATAGTCACGGTTTGGAGGATTTAAGAAAATTGGCCAGATTTCTAGAAATGAGAGCTGCTCCATCCAAAGTGGGATGGATGCCGTCTCTCCTAACAAGACCAGGTTTTCCCCAGAAGCTTTGCCAATTATCTATGAAGCCCACCTCATTTTTTGGACACCACTCAGACAGACAGCAATTCAAGGAGAACATGCGGCTAAACATGTCACTCCCGGTCTGATTGGGGAGGGGCCCAGAGAAAACTACAGAGTCCGACATTGTTTTTGCAAAGTTACACACCGATTTAATGTTAATTTTAGTGACCTCCGATTGGCGTAACCGGGTGTCATTACTGCCGACGTGAATTACAATCTTACCAAATTTACGCTTAGCCTTAGCCAGCAGTTTCAAATTTCCTTCAATGTCGCCTGCTCTGGCCCCCAGAAGACAATTGACTATGGTTGCTGGTGTCGCTAACTTCACATTTCGCAAAACAGAGTCGCCAATAACCAGAGTTTGATCCTCGGCGGGTGTGTCCTCGAGTGGGGAAAAACGGTTAGAGATGTGAACGGGTTGGCGGTGTACACGGGGCTTCTGTTTAGGGCTACGCTTCCTCCTCACAGTCACCCAGTCAGCCTGCTTTCCCGGCTGCTCGGGATCTGCCAGGGGGTAACTAATGGCGGCTAAGCTACCTTGGTCCGCACCGACTACAGGGGCCTGGCTAGCTGTAGAATTTTCCACGGTGCGGAGCCGAGTCTCCAATTCGCCCAGCCTGGCCTCCAAAGCTACGAATAAGCTACGCTTATTACAAGTACCGTTACTGCTAAAGGAGGCCGAGGAATAACTAAACATTTCACACCCAGAGCAGAAAAGTGCGGGAGAGACAGGAGAAGCCGCCATGCTAAATCGGCTAAGAGCTAGTAGCTACGCTAAGCTAGCGGATTCCTAAAAACACGCAAAGTGAATAATGTGTAAATAATTTAGAGGTGATTCAGCAGAAGGAGTGCTTTAGTTAAGGCACGTAAAGATTACACTGGGAAACAAATCGTAATCTAGATAACTAGATCAATCTAACTGCGCAGATTAAACAGCTAACAGATACAGAAAAACACCGCTGTGCTCCGGAACAGGAAGTGATACAATACCGCAGTGAGAGCCAACCACCAGTAGCTGAAGATGATGCATTCATTTAAAATCAAGAAACCCCAGTAAACTGGGACCAGATCCAACAATGTTTTCTAATTTGATAACACAATTCAAATATGTGAACATCTGCTGAAGGCTTTTACCTTCTCTGGAACAAACAGTACAAGCACAACATTTTAGACTTAGACTTGTTTTTATTGCCATTCAGTAAAAAACATCACAGATGTTGTCACAGAATGAAATATCGATGCACTGCACGATTCCCGAATAAATAAAAGCACAGAATAAAATGACCAAGGTGTGTGATAGTGATTAATAGGGTTAATGAAGATGCCACAAGGATAAATCTGCTACCCAATGCTACAGTGTCTTCTATGTCCTACATTCTATATTGCACAGTTCATTCTATCGATTTGTATTTGTCATATGGTAGTTGGGTAAAAGCCGTCCCTGAAGCTGCGTGTTTTGCACCTCAGGCTACGGTAGTGTCTACCTGACGGCAGGAGGGAAAACAGTTTGTCAAAGGGATGTGAAGTGTTCCTGATTGTCCTTCATACCTTGGACAAGCAGCACTGTTCTGCCAGTTCACCAATGGTTGGCAGTCTGGCCCTAATAATCTTTACTGCTGCCCTCATAACCCTCCTCAGTGCCTTCCTGTCTGCATTTCACAGAGATATACTACTGGTTAGTACACTCTCTATTGTTACTCAACAGAAGGAGGTGAGGACAGCCGGGATCAGATGGGCATGCTTAAACCTGCAGAGAAAGTGCAGATGCTGGTTGGTCTTTTTAACCAGAGAGGATATGTACAGAGATCAGGTCAAGTTGTCAGAGACATGAACCCCCAGGAATTTTTATTGCTGCACAATCTCCACAGCAGAGTCCCTGATGTAAATGAGTGTATTTTGCAATGTTGGGATCCTGAGTAAAATCTAACAACAGTAGAAGATAACCTCTAGGTTAAAGCTGTTTCCTCTGGAATTTTGCTACACATGATAGCTTTACCCATTTTTTCCTGTTTGAAAGTATTTTCACTCCCACTTTAGGGTTTTATGGGGTAATGGGTATTTCTTTTTTTTTTTTTTTGTATTTTCAAAGGTAAGCAGAATAATCATGTTTACTAGAATTCCTCTCACATTTGATTAATTTCTGTACATTCAGCACACACTTAATAATCACTGTAATACATTCTGACTATAATAGCAAGAAGTGTAGTTACACCAGTGTTTCCCTGAGATTTTTTTTCAGGCCTGGCGGTACTTACTCACCAAAACACCCTATCCCAAATCACGAGGTAAACTGTGCAGAAAAGTGAGGTACTCAGAAACTCAATACCTAACATTAAGTGATGTGCTCATTATTTATGTAATACTGCCACAGTAATGTAAAGCTTGATCATTAGTGGTTAAAAGAAAAAAAATAATGATACCGAAAGACTTGGATCACTCAGTTTCCAGCTTCACAAACCATGGCACCAACTGCATGGATGCAAACAATATATTCGGGTACGAGAAAAGTTTAATGTGCATATTTATTGCCAAAATGCCGCCAGCCCTCACTGGTACACCCACTTTTTTCTTCAATGTTTAAGTCCAGACAAAAGGAGATTGGGCCAAATGTGTTCCATGGGGCCAGACGTGGGTAATAAAGGAATGAAATGAAGAGTTAAATTAATTAGAATCAGCTGGTTTAAGGGTGGATGGAACAAATATGTGGTATAGGATTTTTATTCACTGAAGAACAGATTACCGTCTGCATGGAGTTCCAGTTAGTAATCCTCATTCATGCACTGCATGACAGCAGACTTTCTGACAAATCATCACTCAGACCACTATAAGAATCACAAATGTTCATATGTTTTAATGACACGTTATCTTTAGCAGCGCAGATGTTTGGTGTGAAACAAGTTATAGAGGAGTTTTAACAGTGTGAACAGTGAAAAAGAAAAACCCACAGAGGTGGAAGTAAATTTTCTTTGTACCATCTGAATAATGTCCGACTTTTTCCGTGCTCCTGTCAGGTAAGTCAGATGTAATGAGTGAGGGGCTTCATGATTGAACCAAGTAGTATAGGTACTACTTGAAATTTTCGAGTGTAATTACACCCACAGATTGGAGAGGGTATTTTAACATGCAATGCGGCATTTTAGATGGTGAAAATGAATGTTTATTACTTCTCAATAATGTCACTTCTTGTTGGACTTTAAATATTCAAGTCATTCTGCATAATTCCACAGCAGCTGTTGAGATCTCTGGACCTGCGAGTCACAGCTGAAGAACACGTACCTTGTTTGGAAGGACACGTGCGCCGCTCGCTGGACACATAGTCATTATGGGGTATTGTGTTTAGAATTTTGTCAAAAACAATGAATTTCATCCATTTTGGAATAAGGCTGTAACATAAAAAATGTGGAAAAAGTTCTGTGTTGTGAATACTTTCTGGATGCAACGTATGTCATGTTTTCTCTGGTCAACTTCATTTCATTTGTTAATATGCGTCCATTCCTCTGTTTAAGGCCTGCAACACATTAAAGAAAAAGTTGGGACACTAAAGGATTTACTTTTTGTAATGTTCCCATTCCTTCTCACAACACTTAAAAGATGTTTGGCATTGAAGATACCAAGCAATGAAGTGTCTCAGGTGTTGTCTTGCTCCGTTATTCCTGCAAACACATCTGAAGGTACGGGGTCATCGTCATTGCATTCTTCATTTCCAAATCATCCATACATTCTCTATTTCAGACAGATGTAGACGGGAGGCAGGCTTGTCCAGTCTCCATATCCTCTTCTTCCACAGCCATGCCTTTGCAATGTGTTTGCAGAATGTGGTTTTGCATTGTGTGGTTGAAAAATGCATGAACTTTCCTGGAAAAGATGTCATCTTACAGGCAGAATATGTTGCTCTGAAATCTCAATGGATTTTTCTACATTAATGCTGACATCACAGAAGTGTCAATTACCTTTGCCAAGGGTACTTACACAACCACATACCATAACAGACCCTGAGTTTTGGATTCGATGCTGATAATAGTCTGGACGGTCCTTTTTGTCTTTGGCCCAGAGCACACGGCATCCATTTCTTCCATAAAAGATGTGGAATACTGATCCATCTGACCTTAATACACACTTCCACTGTGTGATGACAAACCCAGATGTCTCAAAGCCCAGAGAAGTTGATGTGGCTTCTGGACAAGGTTAATATAAGGCTTCTTTTTTGCACAATAAAGTTTTAAGTGGCATTTTTGAATGTAACTCTGTATTGTAGCCTTTGATAAAGGTTCCCAAAGTAATTGATAGCTAATGTAGCAATATCAATGATTAATAAATTACATTTCTTGATGCAGTGCTGTCTGTGGGGTAAGAGATCATTGGTGTTAAAAGCATGCACCCTTTCCCTTTATGCACTGAAATTTTTTGTGCACCAACACAAAGAGGTTTGAATCATATATTGTAAATATTCTTTAATATGGCAAATCATTTTTATTGAGAAGACCAAATCAATAAATGTCCAGTGACTGTTTTGTCAGGTGTACATACATGCAAAAAAAAAAAAAAAAAGAAGGAAAAAATATAGGCCTGCTGACTGTCCAGTGAGGACAAGATCATGCAAACACATTAGATGATGAGAGCACAGAGCAACTTGTTTGATGGGTGCAGGTCCTAAATTTATTATTGGTCTTTTTATAGAGAATTGTGAGAGCTTGGGAAAGCCCCTGTCTGCTGTACGTGTCCCTGCCTTGGCTGCCAGGTCAGCCTGACTCTCATGCTCTTTGACATGGCACCAACATATTACATAAATGAGGACAACAACACTGTGGCATACGATTCACCAGCTTATGCTGCTTTATTTTTTAACTGCTTTTAGTATCGGAGACAGACTATATAGAGAAAGAAAATCAATAAATGAGTATCACGGCAGCAGCCACAACAACAACAGAACTTAAGCAACATTCTGAACACCAACCATGTTTTTCTAAAAAATTATCAAAAAGTAAAGACAAGAAGGCTAAATAAATATGAAGTAAAGATTAAGTTAAACATTCTTATGGTCAGCTGTATTTGTTTCTTCACGTAAATGAAGAAAATGACCCCAGCCACTCATTTGCCACTTTAGAGGGACAATTTTGACTTTGTAATACTATTAGTCATATAAATGTTTCATGTCTGTTTGGAAATCAGTGCAGTCTTTCTACAAGATGGGGTGGGCCACAGCCAGAGGTTTGCTGTTTTGATTTTAAACCCTAAAAGAAAAAAAATTCTCAAGCCAAAAGTTTACAACCATAGATCAGAAAAGTCAAATGACCTGAAAGTCACTGCTCAGGATGTTGTCTCCGGTTGGGGCTATTTGAAAAATCCAAAAGGTCAGTTTTTTCTTATAAATTTTTGAAAAGTTTACTTTAGACCGTATTATTGTTGTTAAGAAAAAAAGAGCACATCCTATAGTGTGTATATATATTTTTGGTATAAGGCTATAAAATAAAAAAGTAGAAAAAGTGCAGTGCTGGGAATACTTTCTGGATAAACTGTAAATAATCAGGTAGAACAGGTACATAGTCATGAAATCATGCAGGGCAGGTGATGTCTAGAATATATAAAATTTTATTTTTCTGAAATACCTGTCAAAAATATTGAACTTTTTTACAAAATTCATTATTTTACAACCCCAATTCCAATGAAGTTGGGACATTGTGTAAAATGTAAATAAAAACAGAATACAATGATTTGCAAATCCTCTTCAACCTATATTCAATTGAATAAACCACAAAGACAAGATATTTAATGTTCAAACTGATAAACTTTGTCTGTACAAATATTTGCTAATTTTGAAATGGATGCCTGTAACATGTTTCCAAAAAGCTGGGACAGTTTACCACTGTGTTACATCATTTTTCCTTATAACAACACTCACGCAAATATTTGCACAAAAACAATAAAGTTAGTAGTTGGGGCTGTATATAGAAATACAATACACACACAGAAGCATATGTTCAAGGTTTTAAGACATTGATTCACTTTCCATACCCATTTACTCCAGTCAAGTTATCATGTGTGGGCTGGAGCCTATCCCAGCACTGCTGCAGGTCTTGGGACACTGTGTGCATGTGCATGTAAAGCATAGTGCATGCAGCTTTTACTGTGAGAATGGCATCATTTCAGCAAAATGTATGTACAGCTGTATCTGCCATTTATCCATCTGCTTAATGTTAATGCTCACAGATATACAGGCAGTCCGCACGTGTGTGTGTGTGTCTGTGTGTTAATCCTCAGTGTTCTGCACAACTCAGCAGCAGTGTGTGCGTCACCAGCAAAATCATCAGAGACTTTCTATCAGGATCAGAGTTTCCACCATTAACTGTCCTCAGCACATCAACAATCACTGGAGCTTTAAGCTTATAGTTCATTCACATGCAACCTCTCAACACGCCAGAAACACACGTTACACGGTTGTGAATATAAGTTTACATACACGTCTGAAAACTTTCAAAATCAATTTTCCCCTCTTGCAAAGTATGTGGTTGCCAACCACAGCGATGCATGTTATCATGACTCCCAATTCTATGAAAAAAATAATAGTATACAAATAATGAATGTTTGAGTTCAATGGTACAAATATTTCATGAGATATTTCATGAAATATACGTTCCATTGAAAGAATGTAAAAACATTCATTATTTGTTTTAAATAACATCTGAAATAGATCCTTGTCATTTGATATTTTATTATTTTATAAACAGAAAAGGGACTTACATTTTGGTGTTCCACTGCTGCTAAAGTCCAACACAAACTTTAAATAGGACTCCAAATTGTGATGTATAGTCCGGTGATGCTGTGCACTGAGTTCGTACTTCCAAAAAAAAAAAAAAAAAAACGAAAAACTTTGTGTAGTTCCTCAATCCTCAGTCCACTGAAAAATCACATCAGCTTTTCAGCTTTACAAACTCTGCCATGTTTCTTTTAAAGCTAAGCGCCGCAGGATGGTGCTAGTGCACATGTGTACTTCCAAAAAAAAAAAAAAAAAAAAAAAGACTTCCTCAGTGCAGAAAAAAAAAAAAAAAAAAAAAAAAAAACACGTCAGAAGTTAGTCCAGCTTTTCATTTTAACTTACTCCTAACAGCTCTTCATGCCTCCAGACAGCTTACAGCGCAGTGGATTTGTTTTAGTGTGTGTGCATGCCTGTGTGTGTTCAATGGTACCATATGCATGTAACCAAATTTGCACACCAAATGGAACCAAATTGCACTCTAAATGCAATGCAACAAAAATGGGATAATAACCCATGTCATGTGACATACATTGCACCAATCAAATGACAAGCATCCACTCAGCCGTTATATAAAATAGAACAGACCAGAGGTGGGACGAAGTCATCAAGTCACTCAAGTTATGAATCAGCAAGTCCCAAGTGAAGTCTCAAGTCATAATGACCACCAATTGTTTGCAAGCTGACTTGGGACTTGTAGATTGATGACTTGAGAATGACTTGACAGTGACTTCGTCCCACTTCAATCTCAGTGAGTGTGCATGTGAGACACGTTGATCTCTGTTGGCATGAACATACAACCAAGACAACAGAGATACAAGCGGTATGGAACTCAGTCACATCTTAATACTAGTATTGCATGTTCCCCATAACGTACACACACACACACACACACACACTGCCTTGGCTAAAGATAGGTTAACAAGTTACATAAGACATTGACAGACAGACTTGACATCAACAATGACCCATTACAGCGGCTACAGTGGGGCCAAAAGGTATTGAGTCAGTCCCTGATTGTGGAAGTTAGTACTTAGAAAGATGAGAGAGGTCTGTAATTTTCATCATAGGTACACTTCAACTATGAGAGACAAATTGAAAAAAGAATTCCAGAAAATCACATGGTAGGATGTTTAAAGAATTTATTTGTAAATTATGGTGGAAAATAAGTGTGGAAAAGCGGACAATTGCTCCTCAATCGTCAAGGCAATTAGAAATCATGAATGAACATGGTATGTCGGACTTCTGACACCACCCTGGGAATTTCACCCAGGGAATTCGACAATTGAATAACTTCAACCTAAGACACAGGTTCGTTGTAATTGAGACAGAGACGTGGTTCCCAAATACAAACAAATAATTTATTAACAATTGAAGTTCTAGTTAAAAAGACAATTTTATAAGCAGTGCACCACTAACGACAGCCCACACAGAGGTCTCTGTACAACAAAACCACCTCCTTAAACACTCACCACTACACCTCAACGAGCCTGCAGCTGTGGCCGGCACCTACCTGTCTTCACGGGAACATGGAAGTGAACAAGTCCAAACACCTGCACTCAGTCTCCAGAAAGAGAAAGAAGAGCACACACACTCCCTCTTTTATGCAAACACTCCTCTGCCACAACCAGATGCACTCAATCCACCAGCTGAACATCATTAAGGTCATCCATCCTGCTACAATCCACCCCCACAAATTATATCGTCGCCCCATGATGGAATAGACCCCATTCCTTAACCTTAATCATACCACCTATATTACATAGGGCCAGAAGGACCCACTTGCACTGCAGACCGTGGAAGATGATGAATATTAGAATGATGACCCGCAGTAACCCTAGTCGTCCGCCGAAGTACAACCTCTTCACTAGGGGGGAGGGAAGACGTACTAGACTCCACTGGCAGAGGTGGCACAGCAACCACTGGATCTACTGGTGGACTCAACTGCGGGGAAGCAGGTAAACTCACAACCTCCGCACTCTCCACCTGAGGGGCAACCTGGGTCACCTCTCCCACCCCCTCCACCTGAGGAGCAGGCGGAGTCACCACTTCCCACACAACTGAAGTAGACGCAGGGTCCTCGGATCCTGACACCAACCACCCGCCATTACTCCACCACAGGTGGAGAAAACTCCACAGGGGGCAGAGAATGGGCCACGACCTCATCAGGGGACCCAAGCCCTACCACTACCTTCAACAATGAGTGATGAACCTGCTTGGCTCTGGTTAAATCATCCTTAGGGGCAATTGTATAAACAGTCCCTTCTCCTTGTGGTGCCCTCAGGACACGATACATCACAGAGGACCACTGGTCCTGGATCTTATGACGGCCCCGTACCCCAAAATCTCACAACCAGACCAACTGGCCCTCCTTCAGGGGAACATCACGGATATGCTGATCATATTCCTTCTTACGCCGCTCTGCAGCGGCCTTCAGCCGATCCCGGGCTCCATCAAAAGCCATCTGCAAGCGGGTCTGGTGCTCCCGGACCCACTCATGAACAAAACCACCCACAGGCTCCTGAACTCGACCCAACAGAAAATCAACTGGAAGCCTTGGCTCCTGACCAAACATCAACAAAAAAGGAGACTCACCAGTTGCCTGATGCGGTGTTGTATTATAAGCATACAAAACCTGGGGCAGACAAGAACCCCAGTGATTCTTTCGAGACACGGGCAGCGTGCGCAACAGATCATGAAGCGTTCTATTAAAACGCTCACACTGCCCATTCCCAGATGGATGGTATGTGTAGTACGAGATTTCTCTATGCCATAAAAGCCATACAACTGCTGGATCAATACACTCTCAAAACTCCATCCCTGATCAGAATGTATCCGAGCTGGAACCCCAAACCTCGAAAACCACTCCGTAACCAGAACTTGAGCTACTGTAGGAGCTCGCTGGTCACGGGTAGGGACTGCCCACGTGTACTTACTAAAGACGTCAGTCATTACCAAAACATCTTCCACTCCACCATGACTAGGCTCTAGAACAGTAAAATCAATAGCAAGAATCTCATTAGGCCGAGATGCCAACAGGTGTCCCATGGGGCCACGAGCCACTGGTTGGTTCACCTTTGCTACCTGACACCTCTCACATGCCTGGCACCAATCTGCCACTTCCGCAGACATCCCTGGCCAATAACACCGCTGACGTAAAAGCTCTAGTGTCCTCTCAACCCCTTGATGAGCATTCCCTTGATGAACCTCAGTCAACACATCGGCTTTTAAAGCTGCAGGCAACACCAACTGCAACACAGCCCCAGCTCCATTGGACTTAAACACCTGACGGTACAAGACACCATCCCTCTCCACCAACCGGTCCCACTGCCGAAGCAACACCCGGGCTGACTGCGACACGTGATTGTGCTCTTCCTTATCAGGACCCCTTTTACGGTCCCAAAACACCCAAACCTCCCGAATCACTGGATCAACCCGCTGCAATGCAACCAGGTCAGATGGAAGACAGTGTGGCAAGGCTGCAACCACAGCCTGCCTTACATCTACCCTACTCCCCTGACAAACCTGTTGCAGCGGCTCCGGAAGCTGGGCACCACTAACCATTACCTGGAAGTCCTGCATCCCAAGAGAATGCAACCGAGAAAGGGCATCCGCGTTCTTATTACTACAACCCGAACAATACTTAATCTCAAAATCAAATGAGGCCAACTGCGCTGCCCAACATTGCTCAGTAGCACCAAGTTTTGCAGATGACAAATGACTCAAAGGATTGTTGTCCGTGTACACAATGCACTTATGACCCAGCAAGTACTCCCTAAACTTCTCGGTCATTGCCCACTTGAGTGCCAAAAATTCCAACTTCATAGAGCTGTAGTTCACCATATTATGCTCAGTAGGGCGTAACCCACGGCTTGCGTAAGCAATCGGCCTAACTTTACCATCCTGTTCCTGAGACAACACTGCTCCCAGCCCCCCATAGCTAGCATCCACCTCCAAAATAAATGGAAGACTAAAATCAGCATATGCTAGCACAGGTGCAGAGGTAAGCTTAGCTTTTAAAGTCTCAAAGCTACGGCCACATTCCTCTGTCCAATAACCCGAAACTGGCTGATCTACCCGACTGGGCTTCACCCCAGCCAACTCTGCTACCAACTTGTGTAGGGGCGCTGCCAACCTTGCAAAACCACCTACAAACCGGCGGTAGTAGCTGGCAAAGCCCAGAAAAGAGTGCAGTTCTGAGAGTGTGAACAGAGGTGGCCAATGAGCAACCACCTCCACCTTGCTAGGGTCAGTAGCCACCCCCTTATCAGAGATGACATGCCCCAGGTAACGCACTTCCTGCTGAAAAAATGCACACTTTGAGTTTCACCTTTAACCCCTCATGCTGTAAACGCTCCAGCACCACCCTCAACCTATCCAGATGTTGGTCAACAGAGGAAAAAACCACAATGTCATCCAAATACAACAATAAGGAGAGACACTGCTGATCACCTAAAATCCTCTGCATCAATCTCTGAAAAGTACCAGAAGCGTTGCAAAGCCCAAAGGGCATCCGGTTCCACTCAAACAAACCAAAAGGTGTGCAAAAGGCCGTCTTATGACGATCAGCCTCCGCCACAGGAACCTGATTATACCCACTCGCCAGATCCATGGTAGAAAACCAACAAGCCCCAGTGAGGGCATCCAAGGACTCATCAAGCCGAGGCAAAGGGAAGGCGTCCTTCCTAGTTTTTCCATTCAAGAGCCTGTAATCAACACACATGCGCAAACTGCCATCCTTTTTCTTAACCAGCACAATAGGAGAGGCATAAGGACTGCTACTCTCCCTAATAACTTGTGTTCCAAGCAGATGATTGATGTGATCTTTGACAACCTCATACTCAGAAGGCGGAATTCTGCGATACCGCTGTCGCACTGGAATATCATCCAGAAGCGGAATCTCATGTGATATTAGGTCAGTACAACCCAGATCCCCATCTTGGGCTGAAAAGACAGAACTAAACTGACCCAACAATGCTCTCACCTTACCTTGTACTTCCAGAGGCAAGTGACCCAATTCCAGGGCTGCAGTCTGATCCTGCACTGATGGAGAAATGGACTGCGAGGTCACTACTGCCTCCACCGGGGGCACCTCGGCAACCCCCGCAGGCATACTCACAACCCGAACTTCCTCTAAAGTGCCAATCATAGCCCAGGGACGTAACCACACATCCACCGATCCCACATTCATCACCGGAATGTAGGCTATACCCTACTCCACCTGCACCAATGCAGGAGATGCCAACAGTCCAGCAGGTAAGCCAGACTCCACAGGCTCAAACAGAGCCGCCCCACCAGAATACCGCTCAGAGCATGTCGCCCTAACAAACTTCATTACACTGCCCGGAATCTGACAAGCCTCTCCCCCATGAACCTTAACCTTCCCTACTCCTTGATCCACAATACCACTAGCCTTGTGGCACTTCTGAAACGCCTGCGTGACATACTCCGGAGCCTCCGCCACTGCTGGCAAATCAAACAGGGAAACCCCATACTGCCCAAAAAGTTCCCCATAACACCTGCGGATGACATTCATCCCCAGGACCCCAGAAGCCTGCGGAGACACACCAGGCCCATCTTTAACCACCAAAATGCCACATCCTGGCATCAGTTTACCACAAAGCTCCAAATCCAACTCCAAATAGCCCAGGTAAGGGATGGCTAAGCCATTAGCTGCTTTAAGCTGTAGCCAATTAAATGATTTCAGCCACCCCAACCCCCCTGGCTCAAACTGCTGATGAAAAAGAGACTCTGGAATAGTTGACACCATAGATCCTGTATCTATCAAACAAGGGATCCCAACTCCCCCCATGCTCACCATTAAATGAGGACACGGCGACACAAGCTTAGACACTACCTTGTCACACGTCAATCAATCAATCAACTTTTTTTATATAGCGCCAAATCACAACAAACAGTTGCCCCAAGGCACTCCACATTATAAGGCAAGGCCATACAACAATTATGAAAAACCCCAACGGTCAAAACGACCCCCTATGAGCAAGCACTTGGCTACAGTGGGAAGGAAAAACTCCCTTTTAACAGGAAGAAACCTCCAGCAGAACCAGGCTCAGGGAGGGGCAGTCTTCTGCTGAGACTGGTTGGGGCTGAGGGAAAGAACCAGGAAAAAGACATGCTGTGGAGGGGGGGCAGAGATCGATCACTAATGATTAAATGCAGAGTGATGCATACGGAGCAAAAAGAGAAAGAAACAGTGCATCATGGGAACCCCCCCACAGTCTACGTCTAAAGCAGCATAACCAAGGGATGGTCCAGGGTCACCTGATCCAGCCCTAACTATAAGCCTTAGCGAAAAGGAAAGTTTTAAGCCTAATCTTAAAAGTAGAGAGGGTATCTGTCTCCCTGATCTGAATTGGGAGCTGGTTCCACAGGAGAGGAGCCTGAAAGCTGAAGGCTCTGCCTCCCATTCTACTCTTACAAACCCTAGGAACTACAAGTAAGCCTGCAGTCTGAGAGCGAAGCGCTCTAATGGGGTAATATGGTACTACGAGGTCCCAAAGATAAGATGGGACCTGATTATTCAAAACCTTATAAGTAAGAAGAAGAATTTTAAATTCTATTCTAGAACCAACAGGAAGCCAATGAAGAGAGGCCAACACGGGTGAGATATGCTCTCTCCTGCTAGTCCCCGTCAGTACTCTAGCTGCAGCATTCTGAACCAACTGAAGGCTTTTTAGGGAACTTTTAGGACAACCTGATAATAATGAATTACAATAGTCCAGCCTAGAGGAAATAAATGCATGAATTAGTTTTTCAGCATCACTCTGAGACAAGACCTTTCTGATTTTAGAGATATTGCGTAAATGCGTCCTACGCAAACCTGAGCCAGTAACTTGCCCCCCCGAGCTGTGGCTCCGATCACGTAACAAAACCTCTGCATTTGGGACACCATTAGGTGCGTGCTGCTTAACAGATGTCAGACTCATTAATGCCAATGAAAACCCTAACTCTAAGTCTCTCCCTCACACTGCCTGCGGGAGAAAAAGGCCTCTTGAAGTGCCACATAAGATTCTGTATCCCCATACAGCTCCTGCAACACCCCAATGATCTTTAATGGGTCTGAACGCTCTTCACTGGAACGATGCTTTATTTCCTCACGTGCTTCCCCCTCCAGATCAAAATAAAAAAAATGCCTGGTCAGCTTTAGAGACATGACAGGCTCGCACACAAGCCTGCATCTCCTCCAACCATTCAGCCAACCCCATACCTGTCTTACCATAAAACATGGGACATTATCTATCTCGGGGTAAAAAATAAACTTCTCCATTACTGGAACATTATCACTAGAGGACACTTTAGATGAGGGCTCTATACTCGGGCCAGGCGCTGCCTCAGCCTGTTCCTGCTTCAACCTCTCATTCTCCATCCTAAGGTGAGTGACTAACTCTCTCAGCTCCTGCGTTTCCTCTGCCATCATACCCCTTGAGACTTTCCCACAATGAGGATGCGACCAAAATAGGGGAAATTACTTGCACCGAGGCCACCTGCTGCTTTGCTCTGGAAAACAAGAAAAAAAAAAAAAACAGATTAAACACACAAAAAAATTTACTTCACAAAAAAAACAAAAACAGAACACACCTCTCTAGTCTCAATTTACATCCCACTTCTTGACACCAAAATGTGGCAAAGCGGACAATTTACTCCTCAATCGTCAAGGCAATTAGAAATCATGAATGAACATGGTATGTCGGACTTCTGACACCATCCTGGGAATTTCACCCAGGGAATTCGACAATTGAATAACTTCAACCTAAGACACACAGGTTCGTTGTAATTGAGACAGAGACGTGGTTCCCAAATACAAACAAATAATTTATTAACAATTGAAGTTCTAGTTAAAAAGACAATTTGGTAAAAAACTCATTTAAAACACCACCAATTATGACCACATGAGGGCACCCTTGCATCACGCAGCCCGGCAGCACACGCAGCTGGCAGTGTTTTCCAAATGTCCACACACTGGTCCCACGGGACGAAATCTTTCAGCAGAGCACCAGAGCAAAGCAGCAGGGCCTCCTTCCACAGCTTGGTCCAAAATCCTACATTTTAAACAAATAAATATAAAACAAATATCTGAAAGAGGAGCTTACTTTGTGCTGTACATACCGAACCGTCCGTCACAGCAATCAGCTGTAACTCGACACCACCACAGAGCGTCAAGAGCACCACAAACTCAGCAGCGCACCACCAACGACAGCCCACACAGAGGTCTCTGTACAACAAAACCACCTCCTTAAACACTCACCACTACACCTCAACGAGCCTGCAGCTGTGGCCGGCGCCTACCTGTCTTCACGGGAACATGGAAGTGAACACGTCCAAACACCTGCAGTCAGTCTCCAGAAAGAGAAAGAAGAGCACACACACTCCCTCTTTTATGCAAACACTCCTCTGCCACAACCAGCTGAACATCATTAAGGTCATCCATCCTGCTACATAAGTATTTGGTCAATAACAAAAGTTCAACTCAGTACTTTTGTAACATAATCTTTGTTGGCAATGACAGAGGTCAAATGTTTTCTGTAAGTCTTCACCAGGTTTGCACATACTGTAGCTGGCATTTTGGCCCATTCCTCAGATCTCATACAGATCTCTTCTAGAGCAGTGACGTTTTGGGGCTGTCGCTGGGCAACACAGACTTTCAACTCCCTCAACAAATTTTCTATGGGGTTGAGGTCTGGAGACTGGCTTGGCCACTCCAAGGCCTTGAAATGCTTTTTACGGAGCCACTCCTTTGTTGCCTGAGCGGTGTGTTTGGGATCATTGTCATGCTGGAAAACCCAGCCATGTTACATCTTCAATGCTCTCACTGATGGAAGGAGGTTTTGGCTTAAAATCTCATGATACATGGCCACATTCATTCTTCACTTAACACAGATCAGTCGTCCTGTCCGCTTTGCAGAAAAACTGCCCCAAAGCATGATGTTTCCACCCCCATGCTTCACAGTAGGTATGGTGTTCTTGGGATGCAACTCAGCATTCTTTTTTTCTCCAAACACGACGAGTTGAGTTTTTACCAAAATGTTCCATTTTGTTTTCATCTGAACACATGATATTCTCCCAGTCATCTTCTGGATCATCCATATGCTCTTTGGCAAACTTCAGATGGGCCTGGACACATACTGGCTTAAGCAGGGGGACACACCTGGCACTGCAGGATTTGAGTCCATCTCTGCGTAGTGTGTAGTCTTTGTTACTTTGGCCCCAGCTCTCTGCAGGTCATTCATCAGGTCCCTCCGTGTAGTTCTGGGATTTTTGTTCACGGTTCTCATTATCATTTTGACCCCACGGGATGACATCTTGCCTGGAGCCCCAGATCAAGGGAGATTATCGGTGGTCTTGTATGTCTTCCATTTTCTTATAATTGCTCCCACAGTTGATTTATTCACACCAACCTACTTATCTATTGTAGATTCACTCTTCCCAGCCTGGTGCACATCTACAATATTCTTCCTGGTGTCCTTCGACAGCTCTTTGGTCTTGGCCATGGTTGAGTTTGGAGTCTGACTGTTTGAGGCTGTGGACAGGTGTCTTTTATACAGATAACAAGTTCCAACAGGTGCCATTAATACAGGTAACAGGTGGAGGACAGAAGAGCTTCTTAAAGAAGAAGTTACAGGTCTGTGAGAGCCAGAAATCTTGCTTGTTTGTTATTGACCAAATACTTATTTTCCACCAAAAATAAAAAAAAATTATTTAAAAATCCTACAATGTGATTTCCTGTTTTTTTTTTTTCTCATTTTGTCTCTCATAGTTGAAGTGTACCTATGATGAAAATTACAGACCTCTCTCATCTTTCTAAGTAGGAGAACTTGCACAATAAAGGGCTGACTAAATACTTTTTGGCCCCACTGTACATGGCACAGTGGCCAGTTTAAAATGCAAGGACATCATCTTAAAAGATAACAAGAAAAGAAATGCCAGTTAAAACTTTGAAGTTGATCACCAGAAAAATGGACAGGCTTATTTACAGTATATTGTCTCTATAGGTTGCATTTTTAAGCATGAGAATTGTTTATAATGTCGCTCTACAATCGAAGAACACTCCATGATGGAAGCCTCTGCTGCTTTTCCGGCTTTCCCCCTATCATTGTGCGAAGCTTGTTTCAGTGTAGTTTTCACACAAGCGATTTTTATTATATTGTTGAATGATTTGCATGAATAAAGCCATGGGAGTTTTTTTTACAGACACTATATACAGGATTACAGTTGCTGGCGCCAATGTCATCTACAAAATTTTGTCTTATTAATCCGCTTGTCACATCTGGGACATGTTTAAAAGACTTTGTCCACCCTTCTTTGGGCAGGTTCTGGACATTTGCCTCAATGTTATCCAGAGATTTAGCCATATCTGTGTAGTTACAGGCACGAAAATTCATTAAGGTATATCTTATATTCCAATTCGAAGGTGGAACTATGCCAGTATACAAAGGTATATCTAAAAAGGAAGAGTAAAATAGGAGAGTAGAAAAGAGTAGAGCAGAGCCACTTCGGTGCCTGGTCTTGAGAACCAGGGATGGTAGGTTAAAAAGCTTGTCTGAGAACTGCTCACTGCACCCCAAGGTGTTCCCAGCCCAGTCTCACACTTCTTTTGAGTCACGTTTTTCGTGACACAGGTTTTTGTAAATGAAATGTAATGAAGTACATGGAGAGTGCAGACCTCATATCTTGCATTAATATGAACATATAGACTTAAGGAGTTAATTAGACCTTACTCATGTGAAGCGCCTTGAGGCAGCTTTGTTGTGATTTAGTACTACACAAATAAAATAAATTGAATTGAAATTGAATTAAATAGTGCAGGTATAGAGTGCACAGGCAGTTTTATGGATTTTTTTATTCCATTACATACTGTACAATAATACAATAAGATGTACATTATTTCACTGGATATTCACAGAAAACCCTTTTTTGAACATATGAAATTGCACCTTTGCATATCTTGTCGCACAAAGTGTCACTGAATGATATTAGGATGGTTCTCATCCAGTGCACACCGGCTCCGTTCAGACTGAGCAGACAGACCTGATGCACTACCTAGTGGTCCTGTGTGCACCTGGTCTCAGACTGACCTAACTCACAAACAGCTCTTTACCCTCAGCTGTATGAGCATGTAATCAATGAAAGAGTGTGTAGAAAGAATGTGACATTTTGACCCATTTTTGAACTTGTCCAAGGTTTATGTCCCAAAAATGCTCCCTATGAATTTGAAGATCCTGGCAGTAATAGGACTGGAGTTATGCTGAGCACAGACAGACAGATGGATGCAACATCTTTGTAATATGATGCGATGGCAACTTTTTCTATATGAAGAGCAAAGACTCTTCAAGGAACTATACAAGTCCAGTGACTTGGATGACTGAGAAACTCCACAATATTCCTGTTTGTTAAAAAAAAAATGACATATTACTCCAAAAATACAAAAATCCTAAATAGGCAGCGGGGCATCTTATACAGCTTTTTTCACGTAGTTCTAACTGCACATTGCTGTTCATTGGTCCACCCCACCATCTCTTCCACTTAGCTGATTCTTATAAACTTGTACATAATACCATGTTCTTGCCCACGTTGCAGGAAAACTACAAGAAGCAACAACTTTTCACCCTCAGGTAACCTCAGAATGCACCATTTTCATGTCAGATTTTCGAAAGCTCCATCTCTCCTTCACTCAGCTCAGCTTTTTTAGTTACTCAGAACAAAAAAAGGGTGTGAACCACTGCCCTAGACAATGAATTTTGTTAACATATTAAACTTGCCCTCTGTGAAAAACAAACAAAAACTACTGGGTTTTGTCAGAGTGTTGGTGTGCCATGTGCACAGCTCTACCCCTGGGCACGTCCAGAAATGTCTCATACCCATAGGCATGTCCTTTTTAAACAAGCAGTTATTTGTTTATTCATAAATGTTCTATATCTGTGTGTTTCATCTGAGTATAGTGTAAATTCAAACTTGTGTTCTTGATTGTGTCAGGTTGAACTACAGCAAACACACTGGATGTCAGCATCCTTGTCTCCAGTGTGACGGCCAAACAATTACTGCTACAGAATTCACTGACCAATGAAGAGCGAAAGAAATCAGTCAAGGAGCATCTAAAAGTAGAACCACCACTTTTGCGTCTGTAAAACTTGAGTGCATCTTTTAAATTAAACATGAAAAATGAATAGGACAAGGATCTCGTGGGAAGGTACAGAACGACCTGGACTCTACAGCTAAATAATACATGGTAAAATGAAAATAAACAGAAAATTATTTTCAACTTTAATGAATGAAAACAAATGTTATATACTGACCTTTACATTTAGAGACTTAAAGGCTATTTTTGATTATGTTGTGATAGTTCCAGTTCCAGTTATCTGACTCTGGTATGGAAGTAACAGAAGGAGTGTTCAGTTGCAATGTTTGATTTGTGTAACAGTCTAAAATCCAAAACATAATACTGAAAAAATAGCACCATCAGTTAAAAACATTCTCAGTGTTAACTGACATAAAAAGCAACATGAACAGCAGCTTAAATTATTGTGAATGACAGAAATAAGATAACGTGTCTTCATGTGTTTGACAACATATTCAGCCCAGAGTAATGATAAAGGACCTGTACACCTCCCTGTAGGAGTTTCGGAGCAAAACGTAGGGGAAGCAACTCTCCAGCATATCCTGGCTCAAGAATGGAGACTCCTCCACAATCTGAGGGAATCAGAGTTACAAGGTAAAGGCAAAGTCAATTACATTTGCAGAATGATTATGTTTTTTTATATACGAGGTCTGTGAGAAATATATATATATATATATATATATATATATATATATATATATATATATATATATATATATATATATATATATATATATATATATATATGTGTGTGTGTGTGTGTGTATGTGAGACATAAGATTGACCACATAAACATAATTAACAGCATTGCATGCTGATGGTGTAGTCAATATTTTATCCAAAATACCATAGTTTCCAGAATATAAGTGGTGCTTTGCTTTTCATGTTTGGCTGTCCTGCAGTTTATACTTCAGCACACCATATTTGTCAGTAATATACTGCATTAGAATCTATGACCACAAGATGACATTGTCTACCTGCATGGCAACCAAACATCTGATTCAGCACTCAACTTCTCTGCACTGTGAGGGACAGCTGCAACTGCTATGAAGGAGGACAGTTAGGCTAAGGTAAGGCTAACTGTATAATGAGATGTTTAAGGAGGTTTTTCCACATTCTGTGAAGTAAGCATGTACATATTTACACTCAAAAATATAAACGCAACACTTTTGGTTTTGCTCCCATTTTGTATGAGATGAACTCAAAGATCTAAAACTTTTTCCACATATACAATATCACCATTTCTCTCAAATATTGTTCACAAACCAGTCTAAATCTGTGATAGTGAGCATCCCACCTCACAGGTGTGCCATATCAAGATGCTGATTAGACACCATGATTAGTGCACAAGTGTGCCTTAGACTGCCCACAATAAAAGGCCACTCTGAAAGATGCAGTTTTATCACACAGCACAATGCCACAGATGTCGCAAGATTTGAGGGAGCGTGCAATTGGCATGCTGACAGCAGGAATGTCAACCAGAGCTGTTGCTCATGTATTGAATGTTCATTTCTCTACCATAAGCCGTCTCCAAAGGCGTTTCAGAGAATTTGGCACTACATCCAACCAGCCTCACAACCGCAGACCACGTGTAACCACACCAGCCCAGGACCTCCACATCCAGCATGTTCACCTCCAAGATCGTCTGAGACCAGCCACTCGGACAGCTGCTGGAACAATCGGTTTGCATAACCAAAGAATTTCTGCACAAACTGTCAGAAACCGTCTCAGGGAAGCTCATCTGCATGCTCGTCGTCCTCATCGGGGTCTCAACCTGACTTCAGTTCGTCGTCGTAACCGATTTGAGTGGGCAAATGCTCACATTCGCTGCCGTTTGGCACGTTGGCGAGGTGTTCTCTTCACGGATGATGCGAAGGAGATGTGTTGCACTGCATGAGGCAAATGGTGGTCACACCAGATACTGACTGGTATCCCCCCCAATAAAACAAAACTGCACCTTTCAGAGTGGCCTTTTATTGTGGGCAGTCTAAGGCACACCTGTGCACTAATCATGGTGTCTAATCAGCATTTTGGTACGGCACACCTGTGAGGTGGGATGGATTATCTCAGCAAAGGAGAAGTGCTCACTATCACAGATTTAGACTGGTTTGTGAACAATATTTGAGGGAAATGGTGATATTGTGTATGTGGAAAAAGTTTTAGATCTTTGAGTTCATCTCATACAAAATGGGAGCAAAACCAAAAGTGTTGCGTTTATATTTTTGTTGAGTATAGGTTCACAAGGAAGCAGCCTGTGCACCTGAGCATGATGTTTTAGTCTGTTTAGTTGCAGTAAGAAGCAGTTCTTCTTGCCTTGTACAATAATGTTTATAATGCATAAATATTAATTGTTGTGTACTACGGCTTGCTGTTGCCCTTGATTGATTGTGTGCATGTGATGTGAAGAGAGATCTGCTGATTGCCTCAGTGGAGGCACGTGAACTTATTGTTTCTTGGAAATGTTTGACTGCTATCAACTCAAATTGGGATTATACATACACACACACACACACACACACACACACACACACACACACACACACACACACACACACACACACACACACACACACACACACACACACACACGTGTATATATATACAGTAGTGTTCAGAATAATAGTAGTGCTATGTGACTAAAAAGATTAATCCAGGTTTTGAGTATATTTCTTATTGTTACATGGAAAACAAGGTACCAGTAGATTCAGTAGATTCTCACAAATCCAACAAGACCAAGCATTCATGATATGCACACCTGCAAAACCTCCTCCTGTAATTATTTCCAGTACTAATATGTGTCACACCAACTTGAAAACTTGAAGACTTGAAAATACATAATCCTCCAAAACCTCTCCAAGTCTGAGGGGAATTAAGTGCGTGCACATTATTATTCCATTACTCAACTCATAAATCCTGCTAGGCCTTAAGTTTAAAGATATTTTAAGACATTCCCTCTAGTGATCAGTTTTAAAAGCATTAGGACTAGTAAGCCTACCATGTGGAGGAGCAGGTAGATTGACTCTCGGTTTTTGCACTCCACATTTTGTCCCAGCTGCAGCAGAGCAGAAGAAGCCAGCTGTGGGAACAAAATAAAAAAGTTCAAAAGAGAAAGCTGGAATGTTTTCTCACTGATGCCTGCTAGTAAGGAAAAGACTGACACAAAAGAAAAAAAAAAAATACAAGAAGGATTAAGCACCAAGATCCCATTTTGTTTATTTCCATTAGTACACTCCTTGGTAGGGTAGCACAGGTTTTGTAATCACTCACGTGTAACCATGTACAAAATAACACAGAAACAGGTGCAGAGATTTTCACCAAACTTGGTCGTAATATTGCTCGGATAAGTGTCTGCAGATGACTAACGTTTGGAACAGATCCAAGAGACATGAAGCCAAAAGTTTTTACAAATAGTGTAATAACATTTCCTGGGAAATCTCTGCAACCAATAGGGTTGGAGAAATGATTTAAAACTCATATGAATCACTAAACTATTTATAATCAAATGGTGTGAGTGACACTATGATAATGTATCCCAAAATATTATCCTGTGTGCTATTAAGTGCATGTAGGGTGCACAGAAACATCAGCAGTGTCAAATTAACTTTAAAGAGCTGTATTAATTGAAGATGAGGGATTGTTAGCAGAATAATGTTTCTAAAAACCTGATGGAACCAGTGGTCTTAACTCAGAACAAAAGGTAATATTTTTACAAAGGGACAGAGTTTTTAGCCCCTGAAAGGCTTGAACTTGAGTAAGTGCATTTTTATTTTATTTATTTATTATTATTGCACCCTGCATTGTTGTAATTACTGACTTTTGATGCTCAAAATTACACAAAATGTGCCTTTTTTTTTCTTCAAAATGCATTGTGAGAAATCTCTTAAACCTGCACGACTCACCAGGAGAAACTCTTTGAGGTGCTGCTCTATGTTCTTTTTCTGAACAGTGAACATGACTGCAGCCAGCTGGTTGATGGCTGTCGCTAAACAGTGGATGTTGTTGTTGTGACCTGATGAAAAGTAGGGAAAATTCATCACTCAAGAATAGTGAGCAGTGCAGAACAAAAAGTACGTTCAGTCACAGAGGACGTTTTTGTGTCCCACTGATTTACTTAATGATCAGAAACACTTCAAATGGAGGATGCTGAGCATATTTCCACAAGCTGATGAAGTAAAATCTGTTCCGCACATGCCAATGGAAAATACAGACAAAAGAAAATAATCAGAGGCAAATGCCACCCTGTGCTTTGATAGAAATATCTGCTGTTTGTTGCTCTGAATGTTGCAGTTTAGGCTTCAAGCCAAGCAGTTCGGGTCAGCGGGGCCAAATGCCAAAAGTAACTGAACTGATGCCAGATTTAATGTGTAAACAAAACTCTCAGCACAAATGTGTTTCTCATTAACCAGAATCCTTTTTTTCAGTCACACTGAAACATCACAAACCCATTATTTTTTAGGTCAGAACAGACACCTGGATTTTATTGTTGAGTGTTTTTTTGGAGCTGATCAAGGATAGATAAATGGATGAACGTGAGCACCTCCATGATCTCGGCTATAGAAGGAGTTGGGGTCCAGGGCCAGCGCAGGCAGGGCCACAGCAATATAGACGAGCAGCAAACAGGTCAGCTTGTACTCCTCATCAAGAGACACGTTATCTGAATTTTTTTTTTTTTCCGAAAAGCGAAATATGAATCAACACTCATTTCTTAAACAGTTTACAGATTTTGTGCGATTGTAGTGTTAGTCACCTGTCTGTAAGCTCTCAACAGCTGAGACCAAGGAAGGGCTGATATCACATTTCAGTCCTGCAGCAGAAGCCAACTCAAAAACAGCAAGAGTCGCCTGCATGAACATCCAGACATAAGTAAGGTGGATTTTAGGTGTAAAACCCTCAGGAATTGTTCTATGCATTGTGATAGTACATAAAAACACAACCACAGCTCCCAGCTCCCAGTGGACAACACACATAAAAAAAACACTACTAATTAAATAAGCTATATCATGTATACATGCGCACTGTTTGTTCTGTTTTTTTTAACTTAGTGTTTTCATATCTGCTTGTTTACATTTGACTTTGCTGTTATCATTTGTTGTTGTGTTTTGTGAGAACTATTTGCTCATGTAACCATGCAAATTTCCAAATCAATAGATGTGGTTTGGAAATTCTTTTTGAGATTTGCATGTTTGATTTGACAAAATCAAACTGGCTTCTGCCCCCTGTGGCTGATTAAATTTTCTGTCATGAAATGATCAAAAGATTTAAATAACTGCTTCATACAATGATTTTATGTTTTGAAATACACAACAAATTAAATAAGCAATTGGGCAGCACAGTCTCGTTTGAGGGTGGGCGCTAAAGGGTTAAAATATGACGCATATGATGTCATTTCTCTACTTCCAGGGACAAAAACACAGCACTTTCTCTGAGATTTTGGGCAAATTACACGCAAACAAAGTGAAAATACAAAGAAAAAGTGATGATGTGGTGGAAAGTGAACATGTGTTGCGGTTTGTTTATGACCCGGAACTCAAATGTGTCGAGGCGGTTTTGCAGGTGAGAGAACAGAGCTACTCTGGTTAGCTGTGTAGGGTAACACTTACGAACACGACATCTCCCATTTGCCTCGTCTTCCCTTCTCCACTGGGAACCTCCCCCCCAAAAAAAGACTGCACTTTTCGCGACTGCTTCGATGATTGCACCTGAAAACAAAACCATACACCAGAGCGGCTGTCCCCATAAGTGGTAAAATCCCGCGATATCACACAGGGTTCAAACGAGACTGCGCTGCAATTACTTGGCAGAATTTTTCCATTTCGGAAAACTTGAATTTCAAAAGGAAATAATTACTTTCGATAATGTTTTGCTGTTTCAAATTTCAAAACACTTAAATGAATGAATGAAGCGGGTGCTTCAGAAAGAGATCCCAGATAACAAGTGCTAAATTGCATGAGCAATTCCTTTATTTATTTATTTATCTGTGTCACACAACATGAGAAATCAATGAATTCCACCAAAATTTACGCTGGTCCACCTGTTGCTTGTAGTGACATTTTTTGTTAAGGGCCCCTTCACACAACACAACTGGGGCCGAATGGAGCACGAAGGAGGATTTGAATGGCACTCATGAAAAATTGGAGCTGCACTCGAATGTCTCATACAGCAGTCGCCACATCCATTCGGGCACAGCACATGCAGTCTACATTCGTGTGCCACTCGCACCTTAAACCCATTCGTACAGCAGGCAAGATGAGATTGCACTGCCATTTGATTGTGCTCGTAACATTTGCACAGCATGTTGAATGCAGGTCAGACATATCGTGCCGTGGCCGAGGGGCTTTTCTAAATAATCGGCTATGTCAAATGTCAAAATTCCAAATGACGCAAGGCAGCCTTCTTTTTTTCTTTTTTTTTTTTCTTTTTTTTTTGTTTCGAGAAGAAAAATACACAGTTGTCAGATAACAGACGTGTTGTTGAGGTACTTTGTTTGAATCTTATTATATATTAGCAAAGTGGCCTCTATGTACTTGTGTGTGTGACTTTGATCATGAAGAAACTGGGGAGAGCTGACATTTGCCATTTCTTATGCTTATGTATTTTGGGTCAAGGATGAACGCTGCAAAAATGGAAAGTTGATAGGGCTAATATATATATATTTTTTTCACAAATGTTTTATTGAGTTTTCACTAGAAAATTACAACCCTTTTTCATTTCAATTCTGATTGAATATATTAACCAAGATGAATGCACAAAAATAAATAAATAAATAAACAAACAAACAAAAAAAAAAGGGGGGGGGGGGGGAACAACCGCAACCATTAAAGTATTATTACATTTTAAATGTTTAGTTATGTAACAAGTGTCTTTTGGTATGTAATCCATTTGTCCCATTTTTCCATAATTTTCTCTTCTTCCAGTCGCAGAGTGAATGTCATTTTCTCCATAGTGAATATTTCCTGTACAATGTCCATCCATTCAGTGAGGTTCGGTGGTTCAGGTTTAAGCCATCTTCTTGTTATTGTTGTGTGGGCCGCTGAAGAGGAGGTACTGCTGGTCCACCACCAACAGAGGGCGCCCTGCCTGGAGTGCGGGCTCCAGGCACCAGAGGGCGCTGCCGCATCATGGGAGTAGCCTGGGTGACAGCTGTCACCCATCACCAGACACAGCTGTTCTACTCAGCACCGAGGTATATCAGGAGGACGGCGTCTCCACCTCAGTGCCGAGATATCGCCTTGAGATAGAGGTAAACTACTCTGCAGCATATTCTGTATATTTGATAATACATGTTAAACCTTTCAGGACAGCTGACTACCGAAAGCCAATTGCTTGGATAAGTACTCACCTTCCTGTTTTAACGTGACGAGAGGTGGAGGCGGCTTCTTCCCTCTCCGTGTTACTGGGTGCAGCCGCATCCACACCTGTGTGTTTGTTGCTCTCTCTTGCCAGCAGTACCGGATCCGACGAGCGGAGGCAGTGGCCACCTGGGACTTCGGGACTTGGCGGTTCCAGTATTTCCAGGGTTCGGTGGCAGAGGAGATCTGGGTGGTTCCGGTTCGACTCGGACGGACGTCTCCTACCTTCGAGCCTGCCCACACGACACCAGCAGAATTCGGCTTAATCGCAAATTGTTGATTGTTGTATTGGTTGTGCTCGTTTCACAACAGTAAAACTTGTTATTTACCTTCTCCATTGTCCGTTCATTTGCGCCCCCTGTTGTGGGTCCGTGTTCCTACACTTTCACAACAGGATATCTCGGCCATCGTCATGGATCCCGAGGGGCGTCAACCGGCTGTTGAACGGCCAATGGAAGACCAAGGCGCGGCGGAGGCTTCGGGAGGGGTAATCGGTGAGTTGCAGCGGATCCTCACCGCTTTCACCTCTCGGATCGACTTAATGACGGAGCAGCACGTTCTCCTAAACCGCAGGGTGGAGGCTCTCGCCGCACAAGTGGAGGCGCGCCCTTCGGGCGCCGCTGCGGCTCTCCCTCCCGAGGACCCTGCGTGCGAAAGTAACGTTCCACTGGTCGTTCAACGGTCCCTTCCTCCGTCCCCAGAAGCATACATAAGCCCTCCAGAACCGTACGGAGGCTGTGTGGAGACGTGCGCGGACTTTCTTATGCAGTGTTCGCTCGTCTTCGCTCAGCGTCCCGTGATGTACGCGACTGATGCTAGCAAAGTAGCTTATGTGATAAATCTGCTTCGCGGGGAGGCACGCGCTTGGGCTACAGCGCTCTGGGAGCAGAACTCACGGCTCCTTCATACGTACGCTGGGTTTGTACGGGAGCTCAGAACGGTGTTCGATCATCCCAACAGAGGAGAGTCCGCTTCAACCGCGCTACTGTCCATACGACAGGGACGTCGGAGCGCAGCTGCCTATGCAGTCGCCTTCCGCATCGCGGCGACGAGATCCGGCTGGAATAGCACTGCCCTCCGCGCTGCCTTTGTAAACGGACTGTCTCTGGTCCTAAAAGAGCACCTGGTGGCTAAGGACGAACCGCGGGATTTAGATGGGCTCATCGATCTAGTCATACGACTCGACAACCGGTTAGAAGAACGCCGTCGGGAACGAGGCGAAGGGCGTGGCCAGGCACGCGTCGTCCCTCTCCCTTCCGGGTCCGATCGAGCTCCGCCCTCCCCACGCTCCTCTGTTCCTGCGTTCCGGTGGGTCACAGCTCCCCCTACTGACGAAGCTAGGGACACGAGTAGGGCAACATTTAGGGCACCAGATGCACAGAGGAGATGGACCCACGGAGCGTGTCTTGGTTGTAGTTCAATGGAGCACCATGTGAGAGACTGCCCTGAGCGGTCAAACGCCAAACGCCCGCCCCTAGAGACTGGGCCAGGGGTGGGCCAAAACATTCACGTGGGACACACCCACATTGCTACACGACTCCCAGTCACGATCCTTTATGAGGATTCAACCCTGAAGGCCCCAGCACTGGTAGACACGGGCTCTGAGGGGAATCTGCTTGACAGTAGATGGGCCAGGGAGATAGGGCTCCCTCTGGTGGCTCTTACCTCGCCTGTGCAGGTTCGGGCGCTAGATGGCTCCCTACTCCCACCAATCACACATAAGACACCTCCAGTAACTCTGGTGGTGTCAGGTAACCACCGGGAGGTGATCGAGTTCTTCGTGACTCAGGCCACCTCCCGTGTGGTTTTAGGGTTTCCATGGATGCTAAAGCACAATCCCCGGATTGATTGGCCGTCCGGGGTAGTGGTTCAGTGGAGCGAAACCTGCCATCGGGAGTGTCTAGGTTCCTCGGTTCCTCCCGGCTCCCAAGCTAAGGAGGAGGTCCGAGTCCCGCCCAATCTGAAGGCGGTGCCAGCGGAGTACCATGACCTCGCTGATGTGTTCAGCAAGGATCTGGCTCTTACGCTTCCTCCTCACCGCCCGTACGATTGTGCCATTGATTTGGTTCCAGGCAGTGAGTTTCCGTCCAGTAGGCTGTACAACCTCTCACGGCCGGAGCGTGAATCAATGGAGACCTACATCCGGGACTCATTAGCTGCCGGGTTGATCCGGAATTCCACCTCTCCGATGGGTGCTGGTTTCTTTTTTGTGGGTAAAAAGGATGGCGGGCTTCGTCCATGCATTGACTATAGGGGGTTGAACGAAATCACGGTTCGCAATCGATACCCGTTGCCCCTGTTGGATTCGGTGTTCACCCCCTTGCATGGAGCCAATATCTTCACCAAACTTGATCTTAGGAATGCGTATCATTTGGTTCGGATCCGGAAGGGAGACGAATGGAAGACGGCATTTAACACCCCGTTGGGCCATTTTGAGTACCTGGTCATGCCGTTCGGTCTCACTAACGCTCCCGCGACCTTCCAAGCGTTGGTAAACGATGTCCTGCGGGACTTCCTGCACCGGTTCGTCTTCGTGTATCTGGACGATATACTCATCTTTTCCCCGGATCCTGAGACTCATGTCCGGCATGTCCGTCAGGTCCTGCAGCGGTTGTTGGAGAACCGCCTGTTTGTGAAGGGCGAGAAGTGTGAGTTCCACCGCACTTCTTTGTCCTTCCTGGGGTTTATCATCTCCTCTAACTCCGTCGCCCCGGACCCGGCCAAGGTTGCGGCGGTGAGAGACTGGCCCCAACCTACAAGCCGTAGGAAGCTGCAACAGTTCCTCGGTTTTGCTAATTTTTATAGGAGGTTCATTAAGGGCTACAGTCAGGTAGTTAGCCCCCTGACAGCCCTGACCTCTCCAAAAGTTCCCTTCACCTGGTCGGACCGGTGCGAGGCCGCGTTCAAGGAGTTGAAACGGCGCTTCTCGTCTGCACCAGTTCTGGTGCAGCCCGATCCTAGCCGCCAGTTAGTGGTTGAAGTGGATGCCTCGGACTCAGGGATAGGAGCGGTGCTCTCCCAGAGCGGGAAGACTGATAAGGTCCTTCACCCGTGTGCCTATTTTTCTCGCAGGTTGACCCCCGCTGAACGGAATTATGACGTCGGCAATCGGGAACTCCTTGCTGTGAAAGAGGCCCTCGAAGAGTGGAGACATCTGTTGGAGGGAACAGCCGTGCCGTTCACGGTTTTCACTGACCATCGGAACCTGGAGTACATCAGAGCCGCCAAGCGTCTGAACCCCAGGCAAGCCCGCTGGTCACTGTTCTTTGGCCGTTTTGACTTCCGGATTACCTACCGTCCCGGGACCAAGAATCAGAGATCGGATGCATTGTCCGGGGTGCACGAAGATGAGGTCAAAACGGAACCGTCGGATCCCCCGGATCCCATCATCCCGGAGTCCGCTATCGTGGCCGCCCTCACCTGGGACGTGGAGAAGACCGTCCGGGAGGCCCTGACCCGTGTCCCGGACCCCGGAAACGGACCAAAAAACAGACTATACGTCCCACCAGAGGCTAGGGCTGCAGTCCTGGACTTTTGTCATGGTTCTAAGCTCTCCTGTCACCCAGGGGTGCGAAGGACCGTGGCAGTCGTCCGGCAACGCTTCTGGTGGGCATCCCTGGAGACCGACGTCCGGGACTACGTCCAGGCCTGTACCACCTGCGCCAGGGGCAAGGCCGACCATAGGAAGACCTCAGGGCAGCTACAGCCATTGCCCGTGCCTCATCGCCCCTGGTCCCACATCGGCCTGGACTTCGTCACGGGTCTCCCGCCGTCCCAGGGAAACACCGTCGTCTTCACGATAGTGGACCGTTTCTCCAAGGCGGCCCACTTCGTGGCCCTCCCGAAGCTCCCTACGGCCCAGGAGACAGCGGACCTCCTGGTCCACCACGTCGTCCGTCTGCATGGCATACCATCAGACATCGTCTCCGATCGCGGTCCCCAGTTCACCTCACATGTCTGGAGGAGCTTCTGCCGGGAACTGGGGGCCACGGTCAGCCTCTCGTCTGGGTACCACCCCCAGACCAACGGGCAGGCAGAGCGGGCGAATCAAGAACTGGAGCAGACACTTCGCTGTGTGACAGCCGCGCACCCGACGGCCTGGAGTACCCACCTGGCCTGGATTGAGTACGCCCACAACAGCCAAGTGTCATCAGCCACCGGCCTCTCCCCGTTTGAGGTGTGCTTGGGGTATCAGCCCCCCTTGTTTCCGGTGGTTGAGGGAGAGGTCGGTGTGCCCTCGGTCCAGGCCCACCTACGGAAGTGCCGTCGGGTGTGGCGGGCCGCCCGCTCTGCCTTGTTGCAGGCCCGGACGAGGGCGAAGAGACATGCAGACCGGCGGCGAGCCCCGGCCCCCAAGTACCGTCCTGGGCAGGAGGTCTGGTTGTCCACGAAGGACATTCCCCTACAGGTTGATTCTCCAAAACTGCAAGAACGGTACATCGGACCTTATAAGATCCTCAAGGTCATCAACCCCGCCGCAGTGAGGCTCCAGCTTCTGGCCTCACTGCGGATCCATCCAGTCTTCCACGTTTCCCAGATCAAGCCTCTTCACACCTCACCCCTCTGCACCCCGGGTCCGGCGCCGCCTCCTGCCCGGATCATCGACGGAGCACCGGCTTGGACTGTCCGCCGGCTCCTTGACGTCCGTCGGATGGGCCGGGGTTTTCAGTATCTGGTGGACTGGGAGGGGTACGGCCCCGAGGAGCGCTCCTGGGTGAAGAAGGGCTTCATCCTGGACCCGGCCCTCCTGGCCGACTTCTACCGACGCCATCCGGACAAGCCCGGTCGTGCGCCAGGAGGCGCCCGTTGAGAGGGGGGTCCTGTTTTGTGGGCCGCTGAAGAGGAGGTACTGCTGGCCCACCACCAACAGAGGGCGCCCTGCCTGGAGTGCGGGCTCCAGGCACCAGAGGGCGCTGCCGCATCATGGGAGTAGCCTGGGTGACAGCTGTCACCCATCACCAGACACAGCTGTTCTACTCAGCACCGAGGTATATCAGGAGGACGGCGTCTCCACCTCAGTGCCGAGATATCGCCTTGAGATAGAGGTAAACTACTCTGCAGCATATTCTGTATATTTGATAATACGTGTTAAACCTTTCAGGACAGCTGACTACCGAAAGCCAATTGCTTGGATAAGTACTCACCTTCCTGTTTTAACGTGACGAGAGGTGGAGGCGGCTTCTTCCCTCTCCGTGTTACTGGGTGCAGCTGCATCCACACCTGTGTGTTTGTTGCTCTCTCTTGCCAGCAGTACCGGATCCGACGAGCGGAGGCAGTGGCCACCTGGGACTTCGGGACTTGGCGGTTCCAGTATTTCCAGGGTTCGGTGGCAGAGGAGATCTGGGTGGTTCCGGTTCGACTCGGACGGACGTCTCCTACCTTCGAGCCTGCCCACACGACACCAGCAGAATTCGGCTTAATCCCAAATTGTTGATTGTTGTATTGGTTGTGCTCGTTTCACAACAGTAAAACTTGTTATTTACCTTCTCCATTGTCCGTTCATTTGCGCCCCCTGTTGTGGGTCCGTGTTCCTACACTTTCACAACAGTTATGGCCTTTCTTGCTGAAGTTAATAAAATTTTGACTAAATACTCATCTCTATTTGTAACAACTCCAGAAACATGTCCTAAGTATATTGTTACTGGTGTAAAAGGGACAGAGTACCGAAGTACTTGTGTCAGGGTTGAATGGATTGAAATCCAGTATGCCGCAATCTGTGAACAATCCCAAAAAATATGAGTGTGATTAACATTGATCATTCCACATTGTCTCCAACAAATCTGTTGACTTGACAACTGTCTACTCTTTATACAAGGTGTTATAAAAAATCGAATTACATTCTTCCAATTGAATTCCCTCCATTTTAGTGAAGTGGTGGAAGACTGTGCCAACTCGCATATCCTGTACCATTCCTGATCTGTTATTGTGGTAATCATTTCTTGTTCCCATTTTTCTTTAACGTATAGAGTTGTGACCTTCTGGCATGACATCATGCTATTATAAAGTTTTGATATAATCTTGAGTGTTTTTTTGTTGATATGCACCTGTTATTGTTTTTAAAACTGCATTTTCTTCACCCCCATCTTTTAGTTTAACTTCCTTATTGTAGTAGTCTCATAATTGGAGGTAACGAAAGAAATCCTGATCAGTGAGTCCAAATGATGCTTTTAGAACTTGAAAGCTCCTAATCTCCTTATTTTTAATAACTGTACAAATTGCTGTAACACCTTTATTACTCCAATTCTTAAATGTTGAGTCATATTTTGCAGGTTTAAATTCATGGTCCAAAAATATCCATTTTAGTACTTTTCTTTCCCTATTTAATTTTAATTGTTTGGCTACTTTATACCAAGTTTCTATTGTGAATATTGTTATTGGGTTGAGACAATTTTTGATATCATTGGGTATGGAATCCTCCCCCAAAAGTGTTTGGATGCGATATCCATGTATACATGTCTCAGTCTCTTTCCATTTGGCATAATACCCAGGATCACACCAGCAACATACAAACCGCAGCTGAGCCACATAAAAATAAAACTTCAGATTAGGTAATGCCATGCCCCCTTTATCTTTAGGCAACTGTAATGTTGAGAATCTAACCCTCGGTCTCTTCCCATCCCAAATAAATCTAGATACCATCCAGTCCCATTCAGTGAATTGTTTGGAGGGTATATCAATAGGAAGTGATTGAAATAAAAAAAAAAGTCTAGGCAAGATGTTCATTTTCACCAAATTTATCCAAGGCAGCCTTCATACCAGCGTCTGAATGACGGTGAATTCCGGGCAAGTGGCTGTTCGACCCATTCTTGGCCAGAGTCCAGGTGCCACCCACAAACATCCAACACCAGTCGCGGTGCACCTAGAAAAGGTGGGGCCATTCTCGCAGGCAACAACTTTTGAGCTGGCAATGCGAATGTCCCCACATTTTCTTAGTGCCCCACAAGTGTGTTACCGAGCAACACAAATGGCATGTGAGTGTGTCCCCTGGCAACACAAATGGCATTTGAGTGTGTCCCCTGGCAACACAAATGGTGTGCAAGTGTGCCTGTGCTCCCCCACCACCACAAATGGCATGCAAGTGTGCCACCCACAACACAGATGGTGTGTCAGTGTGTTGTCATCCCCCCAAACCACAAACCTATAGTTAAGGTGCGGCTAAGGTTGTGAATGTGGCTGCAGTGCAGTGTGATCACTGTCAGCAAAGCACGCACAGTTGTATGGCTGTCATGTCCATGATGGAACAGCTGACAGCTGTGTAACACCATGGCATATCGCACACCCACACCACCACAGCAGAGATGAAAAAAAAAAAAAAATCCAGCTCGGCTGTGTGTCACAGTGACTGGCATCATCCGACTGGACAGGCACGTCACATGACGCATGATAGCAATGTCCACACAGTCCGTCCATCATGTCACAGCCTGACTGACAGCCTCACAGAAATATCAGAGTGGCCAGCTCAACTTGCAGCCATGAGCCCATCTATGTGAGTGTGTTGCTGCAATGGGAAGGTCGGCATGTCGCGTGTCGATCATGTGATGTCCGTATTGATTGACATGGTCACACATGCACTACAGTTATGCTTTTGTCAGGGGACCATGGTTGACATGTAATCACGTCATGGGTTGGATGTCATTCGAAATCAAGCAGGGAGTGGGCTGACCACCGCCCACGCCCAGCGCTGCATTTCTGCAGCTTGTGCCGCTCCACATAGCAGTCGTGGCATCAGGGCAACGCAAAGCTGAGGAACACATATTTTCACATCTGCTCCACTCACCCATGTGCAAGGCATGGTGCTGCACACATGTCTGCACATGATGACGACATGGGGAAAAATAGAAACAAATGGGATCACCCCAACCACGTCTCAGTGCGCACGGCGATGGTCATGCAGTCAAGGCTGCATAATCGCTATGCACAGCTGGTGAACACATATTGTGCCATGCAGAATATCACCTCACAAGACGCCACCGCGATACATGTGCATCGGCAGGCTCTCCCAACATGGTAATAAATAAAACCACATATCACCTATGCTTATCACTGGAGAGAGGGACACGCAGAGCAGGCTGATGTGTCCATGATATGAGTGCATCAAGTCATTCATGTAAAAATAAAAGGAAGAAAATGTATTCATGTCCAGGAGGAGGATAATTCTTGTATTGTCTGCAGGAATTACATATTAAAAATTGCGGTGTTTTTTGTGTTTTTTTCTCGTGTCGATAAACTCCAAATTTCCTATTCATAAAGGCAAATGTGCTGAATTGACAATACACAATATTTTGCACATTTGACAGACGCATTCCTCGTTGTGTACTGTTACTAAATCAGCAATGCGAGTGCAGTTGTGTTTGCGCACTTTTTTACACACGCAAACCTTTAGTAAATCAGGCCCCCGCTGTTTTGAAATGTTTTAAATTACACGAGACCCACCTCCCCCTTAACGCTAAAATGAATGATTGAATACACCACTACATAAACCTTACGGGAAGCTCAAAATTATATTACAAAAATATTGCTGACTTGATGCAAAATTTAAACCCGGCATTTGCGTTTTGATCATTTTACTTTATGCTCCAAGGCAAAATACAGCAGAGAACCGCGGTCAGCAGGAAAAACTCTGCGCTGCACTGAGCTCTGCATTTTACACAGCTGCAATAAAAGTGATGGAGTGAATATTTTGAGTGGAGTGGCACCGAAATCAGCCCTGGTTATCTTTGTCTTAACCTACGTTTTGCTCTTGCCCTATTTCTGGTTGCATGCACGGTTGGCCTGTCTGGGTAAAATGTTTCCACTGATGTGGTTTCAGAATGAAGAGCTGCAGCAGCCGTCAGAGTCTCTCTCACAGCGACATGAAGAGGCTGCTGACGTCTTTGGGGTTATCGTGGCCGGGGCTGTAATACCTCATTCAGAAGCAAGACGTAAGCATGGGAGGGGATTTTACAAGTTACACTCACATAGATAAGGAATTTAATTTTGTTATCATTGCACAATACAAATATTTTGTCCTTCTCCTCTTTCCCGGTGTTCCAAGTGCTGCATCCACACGGTCATGTTAATGTAAATACTGTTGCACTGTAGTTATTTTCTTTGTCTCTGTTGGCAATTGTCCACCGTCTCAAAAACAAACACACAGTGGAACAAATTAAATGGCAATACAGAAATATTATCTGAACCACAAAATACTTTTCTTTAATAATAATTGAATCTTCTGAAAATAGACATTTTTGCACCATGAAACCTTTAGTGCTGAGTTTTATTGCTTTGTTGCACCCTGTCATGAATAACTGCCTTATTGTCGCTGGCGGCGATTGCAATTAAAGCTTTGCTTTACCTTCATGTCACTTTCAGGGTAGATGGAGTCCCTCATGCACTCAATGGGCCCCATCAGGTAAGGACAGTGCTTATGCAGGATCTAAATTTGGGTTTAAATGACACAATATCAAAATTTGAATATATATATTTAACCCCTTAACGCCTATTGTCGCATATATGCTACAATCTCTGACTCAAATATGCAACTTACCAAATTGACCTGTATGCCTGTTGTCGCAAATTTGCAACACACCATCATTATTATTATAACATCATAACATAAAGTCATTACCAGAATACCCAATATTACTATCTAGTTTTTGTGCAAAAGTGAAATGAATAATCTCAACATTATTTACCATCTACTTAAAGGCAAAAACACACACAAAACATTTTTTTATATACAGCTATATAAATTCGGGCGTTAAGGGGTTAACTGTCAAAAACAACTGTCTTCCAGATTCACATGATTGCTGTTTATTCACTTGCCCTTCATTTTTGTATTTAGAAACAGGAATAGTTGAACACTGAATGTTTTTTGTTGAAACGGCTGTATTTTTTATATCACGTCATCACATACAGATATACTCTGAAACATCTTCATAACCGCATAGGATATCTAAGAATTTGTAATGACTGTTGGTTAAATCTCTTGGACCTTACATCTTTCAGACAGTCCTGTGACATTGAGCTGAAGGACAGGATCACTCCAATGATGGTCATCCTCTTCAGCACATTTTCAACTCCTACAGCAGGATACACAAACATCAGGAGATATGAATAGATACAGATTTGTGTTTTTCCACGTTTGTTTTTTCATGTGGAATTAAAATAAATACAGCTAAAATAATTAAGAATGCAGGCTTCTCTTGACATATCCAGCACTTTGGCTGCAAACTATTGAATTCTGTTTGTGTTATTTGTGTCTATGGTATTTTTGCTTGGTTGGTGGTCGTATGTCTAACTGTGGTTGGCTGTTTTGAGTTTTTGCATGTGTTTGACAATGACAGTGATTTGGATCAATGTCTGTTTGTGATGCTGCAGTATATGACACTATTTTTAATTGTGAGTAATAGCTCTAAAGGCCTTGATGTAAAATGCTTCACTATGTAAAAGTGATCATTTTGTTGCATGATAATTCAAAGCACCAATACTCATACATTCCATTATTTTGGCTTTAATTTTTTTTAAGAAAATTTTGTTCATGTTGCATGTTTTCACTGTGAGCTTTAAATGAATATTAAGTTGTTTTGGTTTCTCCCTTTTTCATTCGGGATTACTACATAATATCAATATACATAGATCTGAACCTTAATTTGGTGCAGGTTTTATGCCAGATGCTCGTCCTGACACAACTGCACATTACATGGAGAATGAACACAGGTGGTGTTGAACCTGTAACATTGTGATCTCAAGCAAGCTCACCAACCAAAACGAGACTCATTTCTTTCTTTTTTTTAAACTGACGTCTTAAAAAATAAAAAATGTAAAAACCTAAGGGTCCTCAATGTTCTGTGTGCCACTGGAAGTGTGACTAAATAGATTTAATTAAGAATGGACTCAACCATTCTCATAACCAAAATGCCAAATCCCAATAAGGATCTCTACCATATTCATTGTGGCAGCTAGAGGCAGCCGAAAGCAAATAAATCTGTTTCTTAAAGATCAGCCTGTACGTGAGCTACAACACAGAAACAAATAAAAAAGCATTGAGTTGAGTGAGTTTGTGTCATGTAAAGTTCAAGTTCAAATTTGAAGAAAACATCCTTCAACCAAAACCAATTTACAGCCTGTTTTGTGAATTTTCCCTGTGAAGTGGCTCTATTTAGAATTCATACTTCTAAGCCGGTTGGAAATAATATCAGTTTACATATTAATTTTCAAACAGTATCCCCTTGTTTTGTTCCTCTTTCCCATTTTTTTCTTTCTGACTCCTTTTTACATCCAATTTTTGTCCCTTGAATTTCCCCTGTCTCACCTCAGCCTATGATCCTCTGTCTTCCCCACAGTCACCTCCCACCACTTCTCACCTGTCAGTCTTCTCTTAAGATTTGCCATCTCCTCAGGCTTCTCAAAGTTATTCCTCATCTGGACCAGGACATCCATATTTTCAATTACAAGTTTCTGACAGAGAGAAAGATGTGTGCAAGGTGAGAAAAGCTTTACTATAACCGCTAACAGTGGAGATGTCAAAGTGGGGAACATCACACAGTAAGTGGGGTTGTCAAACAAAGAAAAGACATTCAGATACTAGAAATGACTCTTGCATCTATATATTAAAAGCCAAGTGGCCTCTGTGTACGTGCATGTGTGTGTGTGTATGGCTTTGATCACCAAGAAACTGGGGACAGCTGACATTTGCTGTTTGGTGTGTTTATGTATTTTGGTTCAAGGATGAACACCACAAAAAACAAAAAGTTGATAGGACTAATATTTTTGGAGAAATTAGGGATATTAGGTAACAACAGTGAACAATGGATGTTGAGAATTAAATTCTGGACTCACACACCATTCCAGCAGGGGGCGGTAAATCATCTATATTAAAACAAATTGGCCTCTGCGTATGTCTGTGCTTGCATGTAACTTCGATCACAGAGAAACTGAGGAGAGCTGACATTTGCTGTTTGGTATGCTTATGTATTTTGGGTCAATCTAGAGCTTGTGGATCCCCATTGCTCTAGTTAGGCCCTAATTTGCAACAATACTGATACTAACAGTGCCGTGTTTGGACCTCCTCCTCCTAAAAAAAAAATGGATGCACTCAGTAACATACATGAGCTTGTCTTTACAAGAAAGATGTCAAAAAGTTTTTGTTTTGTTGCAATACCTCATAGGACCCTAAAATATATATTTGTTGCACTACACACACACACACACACACACACACACACATATATATATATATATACGAGGTCTGTCAATAAAGTAACGGTCCTTTTTATTTTTTTCAAAAACTATATGGATTTCATTCTTATGTTTTACGTCAGACATGCTTGAACCCTCGTGCGCATACGTGAGTTTTTCCACGCCTGTCGGTGACATCATTCGCCTGTGAGCACACCTTGGGAAGGAGTGGTCTCGCCCCCTCGTCGGATTTTCATTGTCTGGAAATGGCGGAATGAAAAGGACTTTTTTTGCGCGTCACGACCGATTCGCTTTGGAAGCGAGACAAAGGAACACCTCCGTTTTGGCGTGTCAGAGGACAAGTTTGGACATGTCCAGCTCTCCACAATTTCACTGATACTTACTGGACTGGTAAGCATTGAAAGCCGAGATAGACATGTCCAAACTTGTCCTCTGACACGTCGAAACGGAGGTGTTCCTTTGTCTCGCTTCCAAAGCGAATCAGTCGTGACGCGCGAAGCCTCCGCGCGGCTTTCCATGATGAAATCTCTTGTTAAAAGTGAAATCTGCTGGAAAATGGCTGATTCCAGCTCTTGTGATAACCAGAGAAAGAGCACACGACGGTCTCGTATCCACAGAGCTATCAGCTTAGAAATGGTCCGGTGGCTTGTGCCGCGTTGTCGCAGCTCAGAGCGCGATGCGCCGAGCGTCCTTAAAGGGGTCCTTAAAGCTGTAGTAACAGTCATTATTCTCTGTGAAGCCCGTAAAATTTTCACCGAAAGCCAGATAAATTTTTCGAATGGTTTCCAGGTGCCAGTCTCTAACAGCTTCTGAAAAAATTCTGATGGAAAAAAAAGTCCTTTTCATTCTGCCATTTCCAGACAATGAAAATCCGACGAAGGGGCGGGACCACTCCTTCCCAAGGCATGCTCACAGGCGAATGACGTCACCGACAGGTGTGGAAAAACTCACGCATGCGCACGAGGGTTCAAGCTTGTCTGACGTAAAAACATATGAATGAAATCCATATAGTTTTTGAAAAAAATAAAAAGGACCGTTACTTTATTGACAGACCTCGTATTTATATATATATATATATATATATATATATATATATATATATATATATATTAACACTTGTGTTGCTGCGTTTTTGTTTTGCACTGTCAAACAACCGTTATTACAACTATTATTCACACCTGTAAGTTGTGCTTGTCAAGAGAATTTGCTGTCCTTCTATAACATGGCAAAACTTCCTGCTTTCCTAAAACTCAAGAAATGTAAAACTCTCAAAATGTAAATGTTTATGCATTAATACTGGGAGGTCAAAGATCTGCCTGCCAACAAAATAAGAAAAAAATGAGAAAAAGTAAAAAAAAAAAAAAAAAAAAAAAATCATGCATTTCTGACATTTATAACTGCCTTTTTTCTTTTCACTGAATTTTGGGATTCAAGAAGGAAATGTACATAAGCCCTGAAATGTTCAGATTGCCCACTAGATGGTGAGGAAAACCTGTTCAAATGTACAGCGAGGTCTCTATAAATTTTGGTGAAAAGGAGATGGGCAGACAGCCAAAAATCAACTTACAGTTGTGTCCCTTGCCCTTATGGGAAATTTATGTTTTGAAAAATGTGTCTGAACTTCTCGGTCATTTTTCTGCCTGTGGTATCAAAAATGGTATTCAGTATTTGTCTTGTAATTTTCTTGAGTATCAGTATCAACTTTGAAATTCTTGTATGGTGACAACCCTAGTAAGGGATCAACTGGAGTCAGTCAGTTTTTGCTTTTTAGAAAGAAAGGCAAATGTCCGTCTGTCTGGAGCCAGATCTCAGCAACTGCTGAATTGATTTCCTTTCATAGTTATTGTGGTGTTTGCACAGAATCCAAATTTACATTGATTTAATTTGAACTCTGTAACCAACATCTTACCAAACCACTAGGTGGTAGAAATATAAGTGAGTCCTGTCTAAGTTATGAGGCCCTTTAGTGCTGATGCTTATCCCCAGAATCTGTAGCATGCTGCAGATGACAGACTATGACTGTCATCTGCAGTCACAGTCAAACTCCCTTCCTGTTAAATGGGAGTTTTTCCTTCCCACTGTCTCCAAGTGCTTGCTCACAGGGGGTCGTTTTGACCGTTGGGGTTTTTACGTAATTATTGTATGGCCTTGCCTTACAATATAAAGCGCCTTGGGGCAACTGTTTGTTGTGATTTGGCGCTATATAAATAAAATTGATTGAAAATTGATTGATTGATTGACTCCCCCTAGACAGGAGATCAGTCTATCTTTTACTTAGGCTGCCTCCTCAGCCAAAACCGGTGGTTGATGGAATGCTGCTGAACCAACTAATCAAATGTTTTGGAGCAGGAAGACGTGGGAACAGACAGGGCAGAGGTACACACAAGGGTTGAGTTTGGAAATGACTGCAGTGGAAGAGATGAATCAGATGTGATTCACACTATTTGTTCCACATGGGTTATCAGCAGCAATAAACAACAGAACTAAATGATGAGGATAATGCCAAACCCATCCACCACTGTCCTCATGTTCTCCAAACGTTCCCCTGAGAACAGCTCAAGTTCAACTCATCGGAAACATTACACCGGCTGACCTGGCTGACAGCCTGATGACGTGTCAATACTAAATCAATGAATCATCCTGCTTATCTGGGGCAACATCTTATCAAACTGGGGTCTGTGACTTCACAGAGAAACTAATTTCGTGGCCTATCTGAATAACTTGGCTAAGTAAAAGCGAACATTTTTCCTTTACACATCAGCCAGCGTTCCTGATTTGTGGAAACTTCCTGCTGCAAGCCCCTGACCTACATCCTTAAAATGAGCATCATACCTTCAGCTCACACACTTGAGACGTGATGTGCCACATCAGGTTCTCGCCCAGAAACTTCAGGCCATACGGCCCGATGAGCTCAGCCAACGCCTGCAACTCTGCAGGAAAAGTGATATATGAGTCTCTGTGAGCACAAGACCTGAGGATAAGAAGTGATTCTGCATCCAAACTACAAACTAATCAAGGTGATTACATAAAATCAACAAGCAGTTTTGTTTCATACCTCTGAAATGTAAAAAAAAAAGCAAAGATTAAATTTGGTGTGTGACTGGAGCTGGTGTAAGTCAACGACAGAGACAACTGCAGCTATTAGACCTTTCACGCACCTCATCATCTCTGTCTGGATATGATAGATAAGGACATGTGAGGATAAAATTGGAGGCGGTTAATGGAAGGCGGGTGAGTCACATACCTCACTACGGAGTAAATATAGACAATGACGATGGCTTGTGTATCCCCTTATGAATCCACCTCAAGAAGTGGGAGTCAGAGTAGAAAAATAAACAGTATGTACAGTGTGCATTTCAGTGGATATTGTGTTCTTAAGGGGCAGTGTGGAGGTGGAAAGGTACGTAGGAGAAACAAGCGATGCTGTATTGGTTGCGAGAGGGAAAAGTGGAGGAGATAATAAGCAATTCTGAAGTTTGCTTTAGCCAGACATGGTTAGAATAAACTACATGACAGAGAACACTGCACACTTGCACAATAACAAACCAAACATCCTCTCGAGCAAAAGTACTCCCGGAGCGAGTGAGACCTGAGGGTTGAGCTTGCTGAACTGAATGAGTCCAGTGGGCTTCTTCGTTAAATCTCTGCTTATATGAAAAAAATATTCCACTCTGTCGTATTTAAATGAATGCACTTGCAAAAAGCAAAATCATGATTTTATCCACTCATGCTTTACATGTTTTGTAATTATACTGTGTTTATATGGGGGCAGCTTGTGGAACAGGCAATGCAGGTGGTCACCTTGGTAGGGGGCGCACTGCAATGGATTTTGTTTCTATAAGTACGTCATCTCTGATTTAAAGCAGCTGTGAGACTTAAGTCACACCTGAGGCATTCCAGCTGCTAACGTGCTGAAATAAAAGTCTAGATGCTCCCCAGCCATCAGGACTCAGTGTCTGTACTTATACATAGCCTGAGAGGTGACAGACTCCACAGTTTTTTGCTTACTTTTTTCTGTGCATAATGATGTTTGAGGTGGTGCATCAGTTGAGGAGGTGGAGCTTCTATAAACTGCAGTGAAATATTTTTACTCTTCATGCGCGTGGTTAAATTTCACAAACACAACAAACTTTACGTTTGTGGTTCAAAGATAATCCTGCCATACGTAAACTGGGAGCATTTCCACCATCTACTTGCTTCGTCAGGCATTGGGCGTGAGACCAGAAGATCTCGGTTCAAATCCCAGCCTGACTGGAAAATCACTAAGGGTCCTTGGGCAAGGTCTTTAATCCCCTATTGCTCCCGTTGTGTAGTGAGCGTCTTGTATGGCAGCACCTTCACATCGGGGTGAATGTGAGGCATTATTTGCAACACTTTGTTTTTAGCTGCTCTGCTAGGCTAGCAGAGTTAGCCTATGCTTGGCTAGTTGTATCAGAGCTAAGAGCATTTTTATAGCATATTTTCATGTGCAAACTAAGTAACCAGTATGACTGAAGTGGCGGTATGGTTCACTACCGTTTGCGGTGAGTGTAGTTGTAGTAATGGGACAGGCTGTCTATGAGGGTAACTTTGACCCATTGCTGCTCATGTCTGTGGTAGAATGGTTGAACCTCAAATTGCTCAACATGTCCAGATCAGCACATTTCATAAAACTTTCTGGCATCACTGTGCAGGTGAAGACGGTTGATAATTTTGACGTAAATGACTTAAATGAAGTGATTAGTTAATATGCAATGCTAAAGTGTAAATTTCTGAGAAATTTTGTATAAAATTCTAAGTAATTACCCTTACGTTTCTGAGATGAAACTATAAATATGTGCCAAGAAAGTATTAATTCTGAATTTGTTTGGATGCAGTTGTAATAATCTGTGTTATTTACATTGGCACGTCAACCAGTGGTGCAAATGAGTTGAATTAAGCATTGAGACTGACCTAACACATCTGAGAATTCTTCTGCTCTGAAACCTGACTCATTTTCAGTCGTTTGGTTGACAAAACAGTGCATCGTAGGACAGTGGACGATGATGGAATTGCTGGCCTGACGTAAGAGACTCTCCAGGTACCTGTAGTATTAAAATATATATAAAACAAAAAGATCTCTCTCAGCCTTTAGAGGATAACTGCAAATTACAAAAACAGACATTAAAGAAGGGGAGAAAGAAGGATGGGCATATGGCTAGATGGACAGAAACACATAAATACATACAGACTTGATTTGAATGTATTGCAGATTCATCCATCGGGGTAATAAACCAAGTGTAACCTCTGTCTGAAAATATATTCTTGTCCAATAGATCTGGATCATAATATAGATCTGAACCAAAGTACATCTATGGATAGACAATCATGGGATACACATGCATGAGAATTCTTATGGAATTGATGCACCCAACTGATGAATTTTGATCATGCTCCTGACCTTTGATTGTGATCGTTTGACTTTTGATCCTGATTGATGAACTTTGATCCTGCTCAGCGATATTTTGTACCATTCACAATGCTTTGATTCTGGTGTCTGAACTGTGACCCTGATCATAATCTTGAGCCTGATCACTCTTTAGTCCTGATTCTGAACTTTGATCCTGATTATTGCCCTTTAATCTACGCCTTGGTCCAGATCCGCACCAAAATATAATTGGTTCATCCTTATCCCATGCTGCACCTGTCCATGAAATGTCAGCAAATTCAGCTCTTTAGATTTTTGTGAAATCTTGCTCACAAACACCCAAGCACAGATACAGCTGTGTATGACACACCAGTTGGTGTAGAGAGTTGTGATAGTCTGTCCTCCGTGGGAGTCCAGTGGCTGTGTTTGTTGCAGGAGGACGCTCTTCACCAGGCGAGTGATGTCTACATTGATGTAGCTGGAGACAGTGTGCAGGCTGGCTGTATAGGTCCGTATCTTTGCCAGGAGTTCTGAGGGACGCGCGATCTCCTGGGTGGTCTGGTTGTAATTGGCCATTCTCACGATGATCCTAGAGAAACATGTTTATACAGTGTCACTTATCAGTGGACTTGAGTGGACCGTAGGTGGACAGCTGGCACTTCATAATGGGTGAAACAAGCCATGCTGGCATCTCATTAGGTCAGCGTATTCTCTGCTCCAGGGTTTTATTTTAAATTATTTATGTATTGTCAGGGTTCTTCCTTCTGTCTCTCTTTCTATCACTTGGACTAGACCGTATTTACAATTGCAGCCACTGAAGGACCAATCACTGCATGAGCGCTTCTACTCCAGGGTGCTAATTTTAGGGTGACATGGGAAATAATCATCAGCGAAGACAAGGAGACTAAGCAGAGCATACACACAGAAACAGCAGGTTGCCCTGGTACCCAGCTTTAATCTAAATAACAGTTCGCACTGATGTGACGCAGAGCAGAAGAGTGACAAGATGGACCTCAGCTCAGATTTTAAGTGGGTCTAAAACAGAGTGACACTCCAGAGTAGGAGTTCATTATAGTGATGGACGAGACACAAGAGACAATGCGTAGATGATTCCCTAAGTGGAACAGAGGACGAAAATGACAATTTCTGAATGAGCACCATATTGAAAAGAATACTGCTTGAGCTGCTTTTAACTTTCTCCAGTGTTGCATCACATCATGCCTTCACTTCGCTTGTTAAACATTTCTATTCAGCATGGATGTCAGCCGATCTGATCTATGAAAGTAATCAGGCACTGAGACTGGCAGCGCAGTAAGAAAGACTGAGGTGGTGGCGACACAGCCGAAACACATCAGTGATACAGTGGGTAAATTAAGCATTTAACATATCACCAGTTTTCCCAGTAAATATATTTCTAAAGGTGCTACTGACATGAAATTTTCACCAGATGTCCATAAAGACAAAGAAACCAAAACAAATAAGTACAGAAATTCCATTATGTGTAATAATGTTAAATGACACAGGAAGAAAGAACTGAACACATGAAGAAAGGGACACCAGCTGAAATCTTTCAGTAATTAGAAAGCAGTCCTGCCCCTTGTTAATGCAAATTAATATCAGCTAGTTCAGTCCCAACTGATGGCCTATAGAAAGATGTCTCATTACCAATCTGATGATTGGTGACAGCAAAGAGCTCTCTCAAGATCTTTGCAACTTTATTGCTGCAAAACATACTGATAGCATTGGTTACAAAAGAATTTCTAAACTTCTGAATGTTCCAGTGAGGTGCGAGGCCATAATCTGGAAGTGGAAAGAACACCATTTCACCATATATCGGCCACAACCAGGTGCCCCTCGCAAAATTTCTGACAGAGGAGTGAAAAAATTAACAGAAGAGTTGTCCAAGAGCCAAGGACCACTTGTGGAGAGTAACTGAACAATTGTTTCAAAGAAAACAACAATTAATACACTCAACCATCGTGGCCTGTATGCATGCTCATCATGCAAGACTCCATTATTGAAGAAAAAGCATGCTGGAGGTCATTTAATGTTTAATGTACAATACTTAGGCAAGCCTGTCAAACACTGGGAGAATATAGTCTGGTCAGATCAGCAGACGACACTGGCAAACTTCACTTAACTGAAGGAAGGATGAATGGAAATATGTACAAAGACATTCTTGGTAAAAATCTGCTGCCATCTACCAGGATGATAAAGATAAGCGAGGGTGGACACTTCAGCATGCCAGTGATCCGAAACACACAGCCAAGGAAAGTCTCAACTGGTTTCAGAGAATGAAAATAAAGCTGCTAGAATGGCCCAGCCAATCATCTGACTTGAATCCAACTGAAAATCAATGAAATCAATTTTTCGTCCTGGTCGCAGCACACTGGACCAGCTCTACTCGTTCCATCGGGTGCTCGAGGGTTCATGGGAGTTCGCCCAACCAGTCCACATGTGTTTTGTGGATCTGGAGAAGGCGTTCGACCATGTCCCTCGGGGCACCCTGTGGGGAGTGCTCTGGGAGTACGGGGTCTGGAGTCCTTTGCTAAGGGCTATCCGGTCCCTGTACAACCGCAGCAGGAGCTTGGTTCGCATTGCCGGTAGTAATTCAAACCTGTTTCCAGTGCACGTTGGCCTCCGCCAGGGCTGCCCTTTGTCACCGGTTCTGTTCATTATTTTTATGGACAGAATTTCTAGGTGCAGCCAGGGTGTAGAGGGGGTCTGGTTTGGGAACCACAGAATCTCGTCTCTGCTGTTTGCGGACGATGTGGTTTTGTTGGCTTCGTCAAATCAGGACCTTCAGCGTGCACTGTGTGAGGCGTCCGGGATGAAAATCAGCACCTCCAAATCGAAGGCCATGGTTCTCGACCACAAAAAGGTGCTTTTCCCTCTTCAGGTCGATGGAGTGTCCTTGCCTCAAGTGGAGGAGTTTAAGTATCTCGGGGTCTTGTTCACGAGTGAGGGACGGATGGAGCGTGAGATCGATAGACGGATCGGTGCAGCGTCTGCAGTGATGCGGTCGCTGTATCGGACCATCGTGGTGAAGAGAGACCTGAGTAGGGGGACAAAGCTCTCGATTTACCGATCGATCTACGTTCCGATCCTCACCAATGGTCATGAGATTTGGCTCATGACCGAAAGAACGAGATCGTGGGTACAAGCGGCCGAGATGAGTTTCCTCCGCAGGGTGGCTGGGCGCTCCGTTAGAGATAGGGTGAGGAGCTCGGTCACTCGGGAGGAGCTTGGAGTCGACCCGCTGCTCCTCCACATCGAAAGGAGTCAGTTGAGGTGGCTCGGGCATCTTTTCCGGATGCCCCCTGGACGCCTCGCTGGAGAGGTGTTCTGGGCACGTCCCATTGGGAGGAGGCCCCGGGGAAGACCCAGGACACGCTGGAAGGATTACATCTCTCGGCTGGCTTGGGAATGCCTTGGGGTTCCCCCGGCGGAGCTGGGAGAGGTGTGTGTGGATCGGGAGGTCTGGGCGGCTTTGCTTGAGCTGCTGCCCCCGCGGAAGAAAATGGATGGATGGATGGATGGATGAAAATCAATGGAAAGAACTAAAGATCAGACCTGAGCAATAGATGCAACTAGTTTCTTCATACAGGAGGCATCTTGAAGCTGTCATTACTAATAAATCCTTTTGTACGAAGTATTAAATAAATTTCAGTAAGCGTGTTCAATACTTTTTCCCTGTGTCATTCCATTTTATAACACATAACTTAGTTTCTGTATTTACTTGTTTTGGTTTTCTTTGCATGTATGGATTACTTTGGCTGTTACAGACATCTGGTGAAAATTCATGTCAGTCAGACCTTTAGAAATATATTTACTGAGGAAAATGGCGACATGTTCAATGCTTATTTTTACCCACTCTGTCTGTGTGTGTGTGTGTGTGTGTGTGTGTGTGTGTGTGTGTGTGTGTGTGTGTGTGTGTGTGTGTGTGTGTGTGTGTGTGTGTGTGTGTGTGTATATATATATAATATTTCTCAGGACTCATTATGGAGTAGGTAGATAAGTGGGATAAGGAGCCTGGCTACCAGTATGTAACCTGGGTTCGACTCTTGATCATGTCACCTCTCAGTATCTTTGGATAAAACACTTTGTCTGCATTGTTCCAGTCCACCCAGCTGAAAGTCTATATTGGCCTTGGCTGGGGAAGTAACCTAACAAGTATCTGTTGTTAGAAGGAAAGGTGATGTAACACAGTGGTAAACATACCACTGTCCCAGCTTTTTTGAAACGTGTTGCAGGCATCCATTTCAAAATGAACAAATATTTACACAAAAACAATAAAATTTATCAATTTGAACATTAAATATCTTGTCTTTGTGGTGTATTCAATTGAATATAGGTTGAAGAGGATTTGCAAATCATTGTATTCTGTTTTTATTTACATTTTACACAACGTCCCAACTTCATTGGAATTGGGGTTGTATGTATCAAAGGAAACATCATCACAACATATAAAGTATTGGGAGCATCAAAAACAGGCAGGCCATAATTGAATATACCAAAAATCCAGAAACTTTCTAACCATATTTCATAGTTTTGGAGTAACAGCCTATGGATTGATGGGATAAAGATAAACCTTTACTAAATAGATGGGAAAAAATGTATGTGAAATGGGAAGGAAACCTTCATGATCATATATTTTGCTGCAAATGTCATCAGATAAGGAGCATGACCTGAATATTGGTGCAGCCCCATGAAAGTTAAAACCATCACCACTCTCGTGGTTTAAATCTGGATTTATGTTTGCTCAAAGGCTGGAGTGCCCAAGTATTGATTACTTCTGCCAACTGACACAAGGCCACCTGACATCTGGTTACAGTACAGAATTCAGGTACAAGTCCAAGTATTTGTGGACCTGACTATACATCACAAACATTTATTTTCAAATGGCAACACTCCCCATCCTCCCTTCCTGACATACTCAGAGAGGCGTGTCTCCAGATGAGAAAGGAGGAACTCAGTGGGAACGATGATGTGGTCAAAAATAATTAATTCGCTGCTCAGACTGTAGGAGGAGACCAGTTCAGTCAGGATCAGATGCATCTTGTCCACACTAGAAAGACACAGAGAAGGGAGGACACACGTCTGTAAGAGATTAGAATAAACACTGAGGCAACAATTGATGATAAATGTGTTCTGGAAAAATCATTGCATGGCATTAAAAAGTCATAAAGGAATAAAACTGAGAGAAGGGAGAGAGACCGTCATCATCATAATGCTTTACATATAATATATAGTCTCTCTATAACAAGCTGTACACAGAATATGACCAAAACATTCATTCATTCATCCATCTTCTACCGCTTAGTCCAATTAAGAGTCGCGGGGGGCTGGAGCCTATCACAGCAGCCATAGAGTGCGAGGCAGGGTACACCTACGACAGGACGCCAGTCTGTCGCAGGGCCACAAACAGACAAACAAACACAGACACACCCACACACACCTACGGACAATTTAAAGATTCCAATCCACCTAACCCGCATGTCTTTGGATGTGGGAGGAAACTGGAGCACCCGGAGGAAACCCACGCAAACACGGGGAGAACATGCAAACTCCACACAGAAAGGCCACGGGAACTGAACCCATGACCTTCTCGCTGTGAGGCAACAGTGCTAACCACTAAGCCACTGTGCTGCCCTATGAAAATCATAAAATCTATCAGCAGTAAAAGTCCATCTGACAAACCATGGTCTTATGTTCCTTATTTTATTGATGGAATCTGGCAGTCTCAATGTTCAATGGCTTTTCCTTGATACTCTCCAACACAATCAATCAGTCAGTCAATCAATTTTATTTATATAGCGCCAAATCACACTTTATATTGTAAGGCAAGGCCATACAATAATTACGTAATGGACTAGGTGCCTGAGTGTTTTTTTTAAATCCCTCTTTCTCTGCAATTCAGCAGATGCATTTCAGCTGGAGGTTGTACATGCAAGCCTCATGGTATTGTTATTTTATTTTTTTTGTGAAGCGTTGTGTGTTGCCCAAAAAAGCGAAAATTAAAAAGCTAAACACTCAGTGCAAGTCTGAGAGAAACACAGAAGAAAGACTTCTGCTGTTTGTCAGTGTAGCCGGGGACGGAGCTGTGACTTGCCCGGTCTGACAGCCCCTCACACCGTGTAGAGAGAGAGCAGCCGGCCGCCGGGTCAGTAGCCACTCCCCACATAGAGTGGACTGTGTGTTCGCTTTAAACGCACAGTCAGTCTATTTCAGATGATCTGTGTGGACCGTCTTTCTCTTAAAAGGCTTTATTTTTCTCTGTCACGTTGGAAAGCAGTAGCTATAGCTGTTATGCTCTAGTCTTCTTTTTATTCTGGGGACGTTGCAGCGCCACACACAGGCCTGGCATATGTACTACAACGTTAAACGTATTTGCCTCGAACAATTTTTGTAATCAATTTATTTGAGTTACTCGACTAATCGTTTCAGCCCTAGACATTTTACCTAATGATCATTAGCCGCGCATACTTTGTTCAACTACAGTCAAACTCGCATATAATGGATTCAGGTGGACCAGTGAATTTTGTCCATTATAATTGAAATCCGCTAGATGTATAAAACAGACAAAATCCGTTATATGTATGTAACAGATTAGTTACAGTGAGGAAGCACTGAACGAACTACGGTGAATCCCCAGCACCAATTAAGCTTACACATTTCCTTGATTAAATGCCTGACCTTGAATAGGGACCTGCCTCATTTAATGGCAAAACTTTGTCTTAAAAAATAAATGCCTACCTTAAATAAGCACTAGGCATTATGTGCATTAAAAGCATTACATTTGGTCGAGTATATTGTATTTTGTTTGTTACTTGCTTGTCAACCGGCAGCACATAGAAAATAAATGTAACAGGAAGGGATACAGCTTCCTGAAGAGAGAAGTCGAGCACAGGGGATAAAGTTGACGTAGGTACACAGGCATGAAGGCGTGATTGCAGGCAGAGACAGCCATCAATCTTCTTTCTTTTATGTGAGGATGTGGCCAAATCAACCTACCACTGCGGCTGGCTTTGCCTCAGTTATGTGTAGTCACAGCAAGAATCAGAATCAAATAAATAAAGAGACGACGATAAATAAGGAAGTGATGATAAATCAGGGAAACAAAGAGAGGAGCAGACTTTGTGGTGATGATCCGATCTTTCCTCAGGCTCTCAGCCCCTGGCTTCTCTTTTTGGACCTCTCCTTTCTTGGGCGCTGGCTTCTTCTGCTGTCTGTGGCGAGCAGCACTGATGGTCTCGGCACAGTGCTTGGGCAGTAACTAATGGGTTATAAAGTTGAAAAAGACAGAGGCAGTGAGACCAAGTGTGAAAGAAAAAAAAAACACAAGCCATTTGGTAACTTGTTCAAATAAAAATTTGGTTTGTAGCTATCACACTGCAACCACTCAATCAAAAAATTGGACTATTCCATTAAATTTTCTTTAAAATAAATTAGAGAGACACACATATAGCAATGAACCAACACGTCTGTCCACTGTTGCCAAGCTCCAATCTATATTATAATAGCCAAGTGGCCTCTGTGTGCGTGTGTGTTTGTGTGAGCAATTTTAGCTAACCAATAAACAGTGGATGCTGTGCTGCAATGCACCATGGGAGTTTGGGGTTTTGAGGTTTTAAATGTTATTGTGGTTTATGTTAGTTTAACAGTATTGTTAGTGTTATTGATTTATTGTGTTTTTGTAGCTCAATTGGTTCAGTCAGTTTAGATAACTCTCATGTTGCTCTTACCATGAGTGACTTCAGTTTTATGTTGGTACCATGAGTGAAATGTTTAGTGGTTTTAATGTCTTCAGCCACTGTCTTTGTTTGTCAAATTAAAACCACCTGCTTACAGCAGGTGTGTGTGCATGCGTGCTACTAACTACTTTCTGGGCTCACACCTCGGTACATCATTCTTATATCAACAGTGTGAGTGTGGAGAGTGATTTTAAGTTCAATGTAAGTACATAAAATAATTGTAAATACGTTACAAATACACAGATGACACAAGAAAGTGAAAACACTTATTGTCGTTGTGGTCCATTTAAAAATCAAATGAAAAAATAGAAGTAGAAATAAAATAATAGTGTATATGATAACAAAAACCTAAACAATTTATAAATACATTAAGACAGTAAATTAACATTTAAAAAATGCATAATTAACAGGAAATAAAAGGGTTGAGTTCTTCTTCGAAAAATTGTTGAGGTCTAAGGTTCTAAAAACATTCTGGACTCACACATCATTCCAACTCATTATACAAGCTTTGCTTAATTTATTACCACCCTTACCACAAAAATGTCTGCTACCTATTTTATAAACACTACCAATCTAGAGTCCGTGGATCCCCACGGGTAACATGCTAGTGGGATTATATTTGGATGTGGAGTGTGACAGAACCAATGTCTGTAAAATAATTACTTTCCCACAGTTGTAATAGGTTCACAATGTACCTTGTCAGCCAGGTTGCACTGCTCAGCACATATCTCTAAAACAACACTGCTGGTCTGCTTGGCTATCTGCTCGAGGAAGGTCACGCAGAGGCGCAGACTTCTCTTTTCTGTTTCTGCTGTCTGGAAAATTGTAATATAGGGAATGAGATCATACACACACACACACACACACACACACACACACACACACACACACACACACACACACACACACACACACACACACACACACACACACACACACACACACACACACACACACACAGATAATCATGCACAATTAAATGCACAGACCAGTGTGGATAGAAAAACAGAGCATGCTTCCTCACAATATTTCATAATCATGTTTAATCCACAGTTCACTACAGTCCTGTGAAAAAGAATTTGATCACCACTGGATTTCTTTTATTTTTGTGTACTGTATATCTCAACCTAAATGGCTTCACATATTTAATCTAAATTTAACATAACATAAAAGCAACCTGGCTAAACGCAACATACAATTTGCAAATAATTATTTAGAGACACATAAAATATAACCAACATCATGTGGGCTTGGGTGTAAAAAAATATATTACTGAAGCCACAAATCCACCAGGCTGAATTAATAATTACATTTAACTGGCACTGTTCCAACAAATCATCAGTTAAATAGAACAGTTTCAGCAGAATGAAGCTGGATGAAAAGTGTAAGCCATTAGCGCACTATCAAGTCTGGGAGCATGTGCTGGGAAACACCGCAGAAGCGCCCTGGGTCCTGGATGTCAACCACCCAGGCAGAAAACAGATCTGTTCCCACCACTTGAAAGTAACTATCCATGCCCCACAGCCAGGTGAAGCATGGGAGTCCCCTTGGACTTCATCAGCTGCTAAGGTCCTCAACATTGCAGAGGCTACACACTGGACCATGTGCCAAATGGACAAAGGTTTGTAGCTGACAATTTAAATGTAAATGATCCTCCTCATCTGAGTCTCTTTAGGTCACCACTTGTTTGACACAAAGTCATTCCAGCAGTACCCAAGGATTCCTCCAAAGAGACCTGGTACCAATGACATCTAGCCATCACCTTAGGTTACTGCTTAGCCATAGCCATTAGCACTAGGACCTCACCAAGCTCCAAATAAATTTAGCCTTTAAAGTAAACAATGCTTATTTGAACGTGACAGCCCTTTCTTATGCTGCATTTACACATAGGCAGGACGCGTTACGAATGTCATATCTGTGTCATTCTTGGCACATTCCTGACATTCTTAACGTGACTTAACACAACTGAATCAGTTTCTTAATGAGTGTTGGTGCGTGATATTCGTGATTTTCGTGAAGCATATTTTTGGCTGTCAAAAAACTTTTCCACGAATGTCACTCACCACCCTCATTTCGCCTCATGTCATGGAAGACACAACTGAGCGTAATGATCTGTCTTGATTAGTGGTGATCCTTAATAGAGCGTGACAGCGTTCTTTGACATGCGCACAATTAAACGCTGTTGCACCGCATTCAGTTTCATTGCTTCAGTATGCTGAAGAAGGACAGTGACGCCAAGTCGGCTAAAAGTTTCGTTCCAATGCTCATCAGCGCATCCTGCAGGTGTTCCACCTGCTGCTGCTGTGCCTGAGGGGAAAACACGCAAGATAAGAGCCGCGTAGAGCTACACATCTGGCTCACTCAGTCTCCTCCTTCTTTCTGCACCACTCAATGGTACAGAGCCCAACTAAGCCTGCAGTCACAAAGTTCTTCTGCTGTGGATTTTGAGGAACAAACTGGAGTGATGTGAATTGTTCAGCAGCTGATGGATGAATATGTGTGTGTGTGTGTGTGTGTGTGTGTGTGTGTGTGTGTGTGTGTGTGTGTGTGTGTGTGTGTGTGTGTGTGTGTGTGTGTGTGTGGAGACAATTTGCACGCACGACAGCGCGGAACAGCACAGAACATTATTCTTGACTGTGCGTAATGGTTCCTGATAATTCACCAGCAACACGTGCCATTAATCGTAACGTGTGGTAACAGGTTGCAGCAGTTCCTGAGGACACCTGATGCCTCTGCCTCAAATCATCACATTCGTGATCAGCGGCCAAGAATGTATACTTCGTGGCATTCGTGACTTGTTGTGGTTATGTGTAAACGCAGCATAACAACCTTTTTCTAATCTGATCAAAGTACTCTAATTGGTGTTGTGAATGCATTACAGATCAAAACTCACATACACAAGTGTTCCCCAATCCCGGTTCTCAGGGACCCCTAACCTTGACATTTTTTTGTGTCTTGTCCTGCTCTGCCTAAAGCTGATTAGTTCATTCATTCAAGAGCTAATAGGCACCTGAAGAACAAGTTGCATGTCTTTGTTATATCACATTAGCAATGTTAATCAGTGACATAAGCTTGTGCAGTATATTGGTTATTCATGACACATTGTCCAAGACCGCTGACATCAAAACCAGTGTCTTCACTAATGATTAATAAATCGAGCAGAAAATAACTGAACACTGACCTCTTCTGGGCAGAGAGGGTGTCCACACTGGCTGAACTGGGAACAAACAGCAGCAAAAGCCATGAGGTAACGCTTCATGGTCAGCATCTCACTGCTCTGGGAAAACATCTTCTCAAAGACACGTGGGAAGAAACTGAGGAGCAGGTAGAGAATAGATCGTCAAGACATTGCAGACTTCAGTATTCTTCCAGAAGAGACGAGACTGACCAGAGTATGAACACATCTGAGGTCTCTTGCAGCATTTCTTCAATACTATCCACCATCCTCGTGTGAAACTGGATCATGTTCATCACTTTTGCGAGATCAGGGTAGTCCTTTATTGGAAGAGGGGCCTTGTTCACACTTGTATAGACCTAAAACAAGACCAAACAAAACTTTAAGGTTAGATAATGCGTGTTATTATATATTTTGACATCTGATTGCTGTATCTACCTGTAATCTCATCCAGTCCAGTCTAAGACCTCTGAAGTCAAACTCCTCTTTGTTTTCCACTGTGCAAAAAAAGGAAATTATTTTGCAATTGAAATGTTATTTATTTACTTTAAGAGTAATGTTGAATGTGCACTGGTATTTTTGCCATATTTTGCCTTCAAGACCTTGTTTGACTGAAAGAGGAGATAGGGTCGAGACAAACGAAGTCATCAAGATTGACTCCTCTTCTGGACAGACATATATGCTCTGCAGAGGACAAAGAAAGTTCATCGTGCTTAGATGCTGTGATTTTGTGTGTGTGTATATATATATATATATATATATATAAGGGATGCATTCAAGTCACAGCATCTTCATTGGTTTTCACCATTTGTGGCAAAACTATCTACAGTAATTCTGAAATAATCGGCAAGAACAATGCAAACCAGTCCGGTATTTCACAATACACATTTAACACAATGATTAAGGATTATTAAAGGATTAGTGATGTTAATTAAATGCAGATGCTGCCTTATTATGTGTATTTTACAAAATAAAAATAGCCAAGCATTGTAAAGATTTTATAAGTGGTGGTGATGAACTAGTGTTGGATCATACTTGGTCTGAGCCGATACAACGACTCTAGAGGGGAAAACGGAGTGTTGCATCCCTAGCGGGAAAGAATCTTGCATGCATGTGTTCAGCGCCTACCTGAATGGTGTCGTTGAGAACCAAAGCATCAAACTGTGCCAGGTACTGTACATGGTAACGCTGTAAAACATGACTGTACTTTCTCATCAGACCGCGGAGCTGCTCCATGTGGAACAGTAACTCTGCCATCTGACTGGAGAAACAAACACGATCATGACAAATTATTCTGAGCTCATAGATTTTGGTCGAAGTACACACATTTGAGCATTCCAAATGACCTCTCATTCTATCCACTGCTGGTGTTCCTAAAATTCATATGACAAATGCCAGATTTTTGTGTATTAATGTGACACATGATGGCTTGCTTCAATAATCTTAGAAATGAGGACCTACTTGTCAATGTAGTCTTCTGGCGTCTTCAGTTTTGGCATATTTTCTGAGTGTCTGACAAGCCAGAGAACCTCGTCACGGGAGAATGATAGAGCCATGAAGACAAACAAGGCCTTGGGGGTTTAATTGGCAAACAATACACAAAGCTTTATTAGAAACATACAGCTAGTAAATGACATGATTACGAGATACGAGGTAATTAAAAGGAATTAACAACTCCTTCCTTATTGGAAATGTTGGATCAAATACTTGACGTTTGACATGTCAGGCGATGAGAAGAATGGTTTTGCTTTCAAAGTGGCAATGCTTGATGCTGTATTTACACCTTGGGTCCCAGCAGTCCAGGTTCATCCTCCAGAACTTTAATTAGTTCCTTCATGGCCCCTCTCAGGTATTGCCTCCTGTCTCTGTGCACAGCACCGCTGTTAAACAACACACAATGGACTCAGACACTTCATATCTATACCATAATTCTCTAAGGCCCAAATCCGTATGTCTGTCTGGTGAAAAACACAAAAACTGTAGTTAGATTGTAATTTTTTGTTTGTTTGGCTGTTTTGTTTTGATTCCAGGCAACATATAAAATTACCGGAAGATGTGCAGTAAGATTTTTTTAAAGGAAAATTGCAACAGTTTTTTTTTAAGCACATTCTAAATCCCATTGCTCACAATGAAGACACTCAGCTCATGTTAATTTTAGGTGTGCATAATATATAGAGAATAACTTTACAACAATAAAACTGCTGCAGCACAATGACAGCATTTACCAATTATGAACTGCAACTGGATTAAATATCTGTCTATAAAGCAAGAAAAGTCTGTGTGAGTGCGAGTATTTGACTTGCATATCTATCTGACTGTCAGATCGTCCTCAGCTTTCTGATATGGCTTGAACATGGCACGATGATGTGCATCTTTTATTATGAAAATTTTGGGGAATAAATTTCAAAACCTTTATTTTCATTACAAGTTTGGCCAGCTCTGGAAATGCACTGCTTCTCGAAATGTGCTTATGAATAAAATCAAGCACACTAGAGGTGGGCGGATCGATCCTAATATTGATAATATCGATACCAATGCTGGTATTGATATTGAACGATCCTCGTGTAAAAAGATCGATACTCAAGCTTATTTCTCCCGCACGCACTGACTGCTGCGCACGCAGATTCATCAAAGTCTACTTTCTGTCTGTAAGAGCAGCGCTGTGCTGTGTCACACAACACGGAGCAGCGCACCATTGTATTGTGGTTTGTCAGCCCTCTACCTCAGGAGATTTTGTTTTAAGTTGTGTTGAGTGATATTTTTTTAAACTAAAAATGTTGATTATGATAATAAAGTATTTTGTTGTCACGTACAATGTTTGGCGAAATTCTATCCTAGGTCTTTTGTATCCTTTGGATCTATGAAGCTTAAATATGAAAAAGTATCAGTATCGATATCGGCGATACTGGGCCTGTATTTACTTGATATCGGATCAATACCAAAATTCCCGGTATCGCCCACCTCTAAAGCACACCCTCCCTTCTTCAATGGTGTTTAGTGCACCAGTTTAATCGGCTAACGTTAGCTTAGCCTTAGCTGTACAATCAATGGATCCCACGATTTACCCAGACTGACTGCAAATATGAGTAAATTAAGTACTTTTATTTAATTTAAATTATTTAATTGTTTTTTAATGGCATTTTGTAAATGCTGAAATGCACTCCGTCGTATGCTGTCGTACCCTTGTGAACAAATCAGGCGCACCTCTCTTCTTCTGTGGCATATAACGGCAGCTGGTCTCAGGGTCATCGTAAATGTTGCATTGCTGCCACCTTCTGCATCAGTCTGTTATAGCAGTACTAAATCCCCCGACGAGTCCAGTGTCTTTCAAGTAATTAAAAAGCCAACACTTCCCCATCCCACTTGACCTTATGGCTTAAACTGTCTGCAGACCATCTAAACAAATAACATACTTATTACAATATTCCACCATGCCTTTTACCTCAAAAAAAAGAAAAGAAATCTTACCAGACTGAGCCTTCAAAACACTTTTAGAAATCATGCTGTTGCATTACTGTTTTTGCTTTTTCCCAATGTCCAAAAAAGCAAAACACACCAGTAGTGGTACTTTCACATTAGTGGAATGGGGTTCAACTAACCTACAGTGTCCTTGCTAAAAGCCATAATATATGAAAACACAATTGTTATCAATCAGTCCACACATTTCACAACAAACCTAAATGTCCTTGACACACATTATCTATAAGTCCTGTATTCACATACATATGTTTGTGCTTCATGTACACTGTGTTTATTCCTTCCTATATCTCTATGTGTGTATGTCCAACATAGACATATATACACACATATGAGGTCTGTTAGAAAAGTATCGGACCTTTTTATTTTTTCAAAAACCTGATAGATTTGAATCACGTGTGCTTGCATGAGCAAACCTTGAACCTTCGTACGCATGTGTGAACTTTTTCATGCCTGTCGATTGTATCATTTTCTGGTAAGCAGCATTTGTGTGGGACGTGTGCAGTGCGCTTGGTGGATTTTCATTTCAAGGAAAAAGACGGTACAACTGGAGCAGCGCCGCATCAAATTTTGCCAGAAACTGGGCGACGGCCAGGTGGAAACCATTCAGATGATTCAGACGGCTTTCTGTGACTTTTCAGTTGTGTGACTATCCGAGAAATTGTGGAAGAGGTGGGCATGTCACAACACTTTGGAAATGATCTGGTCATTTCAGCATGTTGATGGCCGACCGAAGCGTGGCTCACTCTCCACCATTGTGCGGCTGTCTTTAAACTGGTTGTACCGCTCCTTAATCTGTGTGATGCCCAAAGCATCGTCGTTGGAAGTTTCATTACAGTAGAAGTCTTTCTGAAAGTGCTGTAACTAGGTTTAAGGATATGATTCCTTCTTTGTTATGTTCTTCAATGCAATATACCAACACAGTGCAGAGTAGCTACCTAAACTCTGTGAAAGAGATAGATTATCTCGTCAATAGCTTTACATCCTCATTGAGCACAACTTTGGATGCTGTAGCTCCTCTGAAAAAGAGAGCCTTAAATCAGAAGTGCCTGACTCCGTGGTATAACACACAAACTCGCAGCTTAAAGCAGATAACCCGTAAGCTGGAGAGAAAATGGCGTCTCACTAATTTAGAAGATCTTCATTTAGCCTGGAAAAAGTCTGTTGCTCTTTAAAAAAGCCCTCCGTAAAGCTAGGACATCTTACTATTCATCACTAATTCAAGAAAATAAGAACAACCCCAGGTTTCTTTTCAGCACTGTAGCCAGGCTGACAAAGAGTCAGAGCTCTACTGAGCCGAGTATTCCTTTAACTTTAACTACCCTTACCAAAAAGTAGTACATGCAAGTATGTTTCAAGTATACTTCCAGTTTACTTTTTATATACTTATCAGTACTACTTTTTGGTAAGGGTAGTAATGACTTCATGACTTTCTTTGCAAATAAAATTTTAACTATTAGAGAAAAGAATTATTCATAACCATCCCAAAGACATATCTTTATGTTTGGCTGCTTTCAGTAATGCTGGTATTTGGTTAGACTCTTTCTCTCTGATTGTTCTGTCTGAGTTACTTTCATTAGTCACTTCCTCCAAACCATCAACACGTCTATTAGACCCCATTCCTACCAGGCTGCTCAAGGAAGCCCTTCCGTTAATTAATGCTTCGATCTTAAATATGATCAATCTGTCTTTATTAGTTGGCTATGTACCACAGGCTTTTAAGGTGGCAGTAATTAAACCATTACTTAAAAAGCCATCACTTGACCCAGCTAGCTTAGCTAATTATAGGCCAATCTCCAACCTTCCTTTTCTCTCAAAAATTCTTGAAAGGGTAGTTGTAAAACAGCTAACTGATCATCTGCAGAGGAATGGTCTATTTGAAGAGTTTCAGTCAGGTTTCCGAATTCATCATAGTACAGAAACAGCATTAGTGAAGGTTACAAATGATCTTCTTATGGCCTCAGACAGTGGACTCATCTCTGTGCTCGTCCAGTTTGACCTCAGTGCAGCTTTTGATACTGCTGACCATAAAATTTTATTACAGAGATTAGAGCATGCCATAGGTATTAAAGGCACTGCGCTGCAGTGGTTTGAATCATATTTATCTAACAGATTACAATTTGTTCATGTAAATGGGGAGAATCAAAAGGTCTTGTCTCAAAGTGACGCCGAAAAGCAAATTCATGCATTTATTTCCTCTAGGCTGGACTATTGTAATTCATTATTATCAGGTTGTCCTAAAAGTTCCCTGAAAAGCCTTCAGTTAATTCAAAATGCTGCAGCTAGAGTACTGACAGGGACTAGAAGGAGAGAGCATATTTCACCCATATTGGCCTCTCTTCATTGGCTCCCTGTTAATTCCAGAATAGAATTTAAAATTCTTCTTCTTACTTATAAGGTTTTGAATAATCAGGTCCCATCTTATCTTAGGGACCTCATAGTACCATATCACCCCAATAGAGCGCTTCACTGTCAGACTGCAGGCTTACTTGTAGTTCCTAGGGTTTGTAAGGGTAGAATGGGAGGTAGAGCCTTCAGCTTTCAGGCTCCTCTCCTGTGGAACCAGCTCCCAATTCGGCTTAGGGAGACAGACACCCTCTCTACTTTTAAGATTAAGCTTAAAACTTTCCTTTTTGCTAAAGCTTATAGTTAGGGTTGGATCAGGTGACCCTGAACCATCCCTTAGTTATGCTGCTATAGACTTAGACTGCTGGGGGGTTCCCATGATGCACTGAGTGTTTCTTTTTATTCACCTCTTTTTGCTCTGTATGCACCACTCTGCATTTAATCATTAGTGATTGATCTCTGCTCCCCTCCACAGCATGTCTTTTTCCTGATTCTCTCCCCTCAGCCCCAACCAGTCCCAGCAGAAGACTGCCCCTCCCTGAGCCTGGTTCTGCTGGAGGTTTCTTCCTGTTAAAAGGGAGTTTTCCTTCCCACTGTCGCCAAGTGCTTGCTCATAGGGGGCCGTTTTGACCGTTGGGGTTTTTCTGTAATTATTGTATGGCCTTTCCTTACAATATAAAGCGCCTTGGGGCGACTGTTTGTTGTGATTTGGCGCTATATAAATAAAATTCATTTGATTTGATTTGATTTGAAATGAAAATCCGCCGAGCGCACAACACACGTCCCACACAAAGGCTGCTTACCAGAAAATTATGCAATCGACAGGCATGAAAAGGTTCACGCATGTGCACAAAGGTTCAAGGTTTGCTCATGCAACCACACGTGATTCAAATCCATCAGGTTTTTGAAAAAAATAAAAAAGGTCCGATACTTTTCTAACAGACCTCGTATGTCTGACCATGTTGGATGAGTGCCAATCTTTTTCTTAAAATAGCTGTATTTACGTGTCTCTGTATCTCAATGTCAACCATGTCTTAATAAATGTACACTTTGGCTGTTAAAACTATGTAAGAGCAAGTACACCTCTTTGTACATCCCACCTTCAAACACAGCCTCACACGACCATCCATGAAAAATCTATTTAAGCTCCCAATTTTCTACAGGAATACAAACTTCCTACGGGCACTGCACTAGTATATGTAATTTAGAAGGAGCTATCAACATGTTTCTCTGTATTTTTGTAATGATTCAACAGGTTATACCCACATTTATTAGCTATGATGATCCTAATCAAGTATATTTTATCAACTCATATTTCATAAATACCATGACTAAAGATTATTTGGGAGATTTTATTTTAAGTATTTTTATTTTGTGGAATTCTGGCTGGATTAGAGGGGATTTATCCACTGTGATTGTGCTAGCATGTTCATAATCTAAGATTTCATTGTAAATATTACAGTGCTGCTTATGGTCTTTTTGGACCCACCTGTTGGCTAAAGCGTATTCTCGGCATTCCTTGATGTCTGCAATCCTCTTGTTATATCTGCCACAAAAGAAAAATAATCAAACAAGCAAACTAAGAAAAAAAAAGTAGCCCTTTTTCATTAAAGGATTTTTTTTTTTTTTTTAGATTAACTCCGCTTGATGAGAGAGTATACTTCCACTGTTTATCTTTATTTTGCCTTACCTTTTGAGAGAAATGTTCCATATTTTTGACTGCACATATTCGTTCAGGAAAGATTTAGTAAAATGAATTACATGAAATATTTACTTTACCATTTAGTTGCCCCCCCCCCCCCCCCCAAAAAAAATAAAAAAAATCTAGGTAGATCTAAAATAATGAACCCAACATTCTTTTTTTCTAAATATATTCACAAAGGCAGTTAAAAAACAAACAAAGAAAAGTCAGTCCTGCTTTTTGCAAATGGTAAATGTACTGCATTTCTATAGTACTTTTCCATCTGTTGAAGATACTCAAAGCAGTTCAAAATGATGCCTCATAGTCACCCATTCACACGCTGATGCCAGCTGCATACTGTGAGCAGTCTCAGAATTAAAGACCTTGCTCAAAGGCAGCTTATTGAGCTTCCCGTGTGACTGGAAATCTAGTCAAGCTTGCACAACCACCAAGCCACCACCTCCACAAAATTCAGATTTAATGCTCATGGAGACCAGATGAAAGGATCTGCACAGTTCTGGGCTTTTAATTATGGAGCACTGATCTCATTTTATTACATTCTTAAATTGGCTATTTTTGAGTAGGCATACTAATCTCAAGACTTGTGAACAAACAAAAAAGATGTTGCCCACCTACCCATTCCTCTCTGATACTAAAGAATTTTATGAAATGCTCTAATTAGCAAAAACATATATACATCTTGAAGATGTTGGAAGATGATTATTTTCTTTCATGCACATCTTCATGTGGTGTGGTAGAATTGTGTGAATTTTCATAGAAACCCAATAACAAATCCATTCTCAGTCTGTCAATGAACTGACAGATAGATGTGTTATATAGATATATAGATAGATATTATATTATTATTATTATTATTATTATTATTATTATATAGAAATAGATATTTATATAGATAGATGTAGTGATATTTTCACATTATGGAATGAGGTTCAACTACCTACAGTGTCCTTGCTAAAAGCCAAAATAAATGAAAACACAATAGTTATCAATCAATCCACACATTTCACAACAAACCTAAATGTCCCTGACTCATATTATCAATAACTAATGTATTCACATCCATATGTTTGTACTTCCAATAATAAATCCATTCTCAGTCTGTCAATGGACTGACAGATAGATTCTCCCCCTGCTCGAAACTTTTGTTTCTTGTGGGTATCATGAAATTCAAATACAATTCTATATTTTAAACATGTGAATAGAGTAGCTATGTGTCAGCACTGTGGCTTACATACCCTTTAATACTGTCAAACAGGTCCTCTGTCACTTTGTGGAAGTTGATCACCTCATCTCTCGTGAGAGTGAGGTAGAACCCGCTCCTTAGTGCCATCTTCCACAACTCCTGAGAGGCCTGGTTGGTGTTCAGGCTGCTGTGGCACAACAGGAACCCGACTACAAGCAGGACATTTGGAAACAGTTGTGATACAGCAGCATATTTTACTTGCACAGTGCAGTCTATATACCATATTTTCCGGACTATATGTTGCACCAAAAATGCATCATGAAGAGAAAAATTCATATAGAAATTGTGAAGTTCTATGAGTCATATTTTTATTTTTCTAATGCGAATTATGCATTAGTGATCAGAAGCTAACAAGCTTAGTAAACTTATTGTATAAGGCACAAACAACCTGAATGAACTGCTTCTTTTCACCACCAAATAGACAATCATTGGTGAGATAAACATGCAATCTAAATCAACATTTGAAAACTAGGTGCATTATTTATTCATAAAATAAGCACGTACCTAATTGGCTGTCTTGCTGTTCTTGTTGTCTCAAACAGTCCAAAAAAGTGTTTTGCTGAGAATTATTAAAGTTATATTCCCTCTTTTTACTTGAGAGTGTGCTATTTCAGTTTGGGAGAATGATTTCTGAAATTTAGTCACGGAATGTCTTTCATTCAGATGTTCTTCTTTTTCTTGATTCTTGGTGGTTGGCATCCAGCGTAATGAAGAGTTATCACCACCTTCTCCACAGTGCAAATCACAATACCTCATTCAGTATGCAGCTTATCATGCATTTAGATGGTGACATCTTGTGGCCACAGATGACAATGCAGTATATTTTTTCATGTATAAGTTGCTTTGGAAGATAAGTCGCAGGACCTCCCAAAAATCCATGACTTATAGTCCAGAAAATACAGTGTATTACTAAATGAAACTATCATGTGCGTGTGTGTGGGGCTTTTGCTTACTAATGATCCAGCGCTCCATCACCTCCATAGACAGGTATTCACATGCCATCTGTGGTCAACATCAAGCTTATTAAATTCTATTTGTCATGAAGACATTTCCTACACATATATTGCAACCCTATGAGAAAAGTTGAAAGCAAATGTTCTGTGTGTTTCATGGCTGCACTTTGAGAATCAGGTTACAGTGATCACAACATTACATCAAAGAAACTGTAATGATGAAATAGAACAGAGAGGACAGCAGTGCATGGGGCTGACAGGTCAGCAGGTTCAATCCTGATCCTGACAGGGAATGTAGACATGACAATTGGTCTATACTGGACCAACACAAATAAAACATGTTAATTTCTGTGAGAGCTGCATGGATAGATGATATTATCTCTGAGTGTCTCTTCCTATCTGTTCTTGTGATAGAAGTGAAAACAGGGTGGGCTCACAGTGTCGCAGCAGGCCGGGTCCAGCATGGTTGCCGGAGCACTGAGCAGGCTGAGGAGCTGGGCACTCCGCCACTGCTCCACTGGTAGGTTTCTGCGTGGGTAGACCATCTTCAGAGACAGTAATGCTGCCGTCACTGACTGAGAGGACAGAGGGAGGAAGGAGAAACTGAATGTATGACATGTAGAGAGACAAAGGGCCCTATCTTCTATCTGGGGAAGAAACTGTTCTTATGGCGGGAGGTTCTGGTCCGGATGGACCGTAGCCTCCTGCCCGAGGGGAGTGGTTTGAATAGACCATGTGCAGGGTGAGAAGGGTCAGCTGTGATCCGACCTGCTCGGCCCAGAGTCCTGGAGATGTGTAGGTCGTGGAGAGATGGAAGGCTACAGCAGATCACCTTCTCAGCAGAGGCCACAATGCGCTGCACTCTGTGTCTGTCCCTGGCTGTGGCCCCGGCGTACCACACCGTGATGGAGGAACAGAGGATGGACTCGATGATGGCCGTGTAGAACTGCACCATCAGCTGGACAGGCAGCTTAGCCTTCTTCAGCTGCCGCAGGAAGTACATCCTCTGCTGGGCCTTCTTGATGAGGGAGCTGATGGTTGACTCCCACTTGAGGTCCTGGGTGATGGTGGTGCCGAGGAAGCGGTGACAGACCACAGTGGTGATGGGGCTGTTGGTGAGGGCGAGGGAGGGCGGGGGGGCTGTGGCTTTCCTGAAGTCCACGATCATCTCCACTGTTTTCTGGGCGTTGAGCTCCAAGTTGTTGCTGCTGCACCAGGTCACCAGCCGGTCAACCTCCCTCCTGTAGGCAGACTCATCCCCATCCGAAATGAGTCCAATGAGGGTGGTGTCGTCCGCAAACTTGATGAGCTTTACAGAGTCGTGGCTGGAGGTGCAGCAGTTAGTGTAGAGGGAGAAGAGCAGAGGGGAAAGGACACAGCCCTGTGGAGATCCTGTGCTGAGAACCCGAGTGTTTGAGACATTTTTTCCCAGCCTCACACACTGACTCCGGTCCGTCAGGAAGTCTGTGATCCACCTGCAGGTGGAGTCGGGCACGTGGAGCAGAGAAAGCTTGTCCTGGAGCAAAGCTGGAAGGATGGTGTTGAATGCAGAGCTGAAGTCCACAAACAGGATCCTAGCGTAGGTTCCTGGGGAGTCCAGGTGCTGCAGGATGGAGTGCAGGGCCAGGTTTATGGCGTCATCTACATACCTGTTGGCTCTGTAGGCAAACTGCAGGCAGTCCAGGAGGGGGTCGGTGATGGACTTCAGGTGGGATAAAACCAGGCGTTCGAAGGTCTTCATGACTACACACGTGAGAGCCCTTGGCACATTTGTGTCTTAAAAACAGCTGACACACTGATTGTTTGATTTTATATTATGTAGACTACACAGTAAGCTTTGGAGAGTAAAATATACTCTGCCTGGATAATGGCCTCTTCACACAGAGTATGAATTTGGTCAATTTGCGCATAAAGTGTGCATGAAGCAGGAATCATATGCAAAACGTGTAAAATCGTAGCTACCTCCAATGCCTCATACACCTGTTGCTACAACTATTTGTGCACACCAGCAGCTGAAAGACAGAGTATGCCCTGTGTGAGCCCATCAATCCCTCTCGCTGCAGGTGTCGGCCAAATTCCAGGTGACACGCACAAACATCTAACACCGCTCACATGGCACTTAGAAAATGTGTGGCCATTCGTACTATCATCACGAAAACAGTCTGCAGACAATCACTGTCAAGGTGGATGTGAATTTTGTCTAAGTGCCCCACGACTGTGAAGTTGCCAAGTGCACATGTGGTGTGCCAGAGTGTTGGCTTCCCCCACAACACGTGTGCGTGTGTTTTGTGTGCTCCCCCCCAACACATCTGTGCTTGTAGTTCACCCCCACCCTGGCAGGCGAGGCATCTCTCATCTGGTCACAGAGTGACATGTTGGTCTGTGCACTGACAGGACAGGGGGTGTGGCTGGCTGCCCACAGCTGTTGAGACATCTCCAGTGCTGGACATCAGCACTGGAGCAAACATCCCGTGTTTTGACGGACACGTGCGTGTGTGGGAATACATAAAAACATATATCGCTTTTGCGAATGGCTGGAGAAATGGACCGTCAGTTCATCTGGACACGCAGCAGATGATCTGAATGTCACGTCTGACAGGACATGTGTGTCGGGCCGTGAGGGCTGTGAGCGGCGCGCCACAGGACAAGCCAACAGTGCGACAAATACGCCACTTTCAGTCATGTATCAGCAGAAATACGCGGTAACAAATGCCGTATGGTCAGTTATCACAGCACTTTTTTCAAATTTTTTAGAAAATAGGTTTATCTGCTTGTTGATTTTAGCCATTTTACACTGCTGTTACAATACAGTGATTGTAGTGCAGTGGTAAAGTTTCTGTCTGGTAATCAGAGCTTGTGGGTTTGAATCCTGTGGCATTTTTATCTTTTCATTTAACCATGATTATTTAACTGCGGGGTTCTGTATTGCGTCTCCTTTTATTTATTATTTATATCAACCCAGTGATATTCATTAATAATACACCTGGCTTTTATTTTATTTTCCTCCATTCAGCAGTGCAATGTGGTGCACCTCATCCCATGGAACACAGTGCAAGCAGCTGCACCTGCTCGCACTGTGTTCCTGCTGGAAAGGCACCGTCGCACGCACAAACCATTGCACCTGGTTCATGCACTCCTGCCCATCGGTAGCGATGTTTTGTGGTTTGCTCATACGAGCTGTTTCGCCGTGAGTCGCCCTGAGTTGTAAATATTCGCACTATGTGTGAAGGGGCCCTAACGTTTGGTCCCAGACCAAATAGAGTTAAATATACTCTATCACAGTGTGAAATCAATTCTATCACAGGGTAAAATCAACTCTATCGTACTGTGAATGACTCTTATTGGAGTTGAAAAATGTGATTTGACAAGACGGTAGAGCTGATTTCACTCTATAATAGAGCATATTTAACTCTATTTGGACTGGGACCAAATGTCATCCTGGCAGAGTATATTTTACTCTGTAAAATTTACTGTGTACATGCCCACGATTTTTACATGCCCACAATTAATAAAGAGGATAAATCCAACCTCTTGGGCTCAGCACCCAACTTTGCACTCAGTTTACACGCCCTCAAGACAGCAAAAACGACTTGGACACATCTCAAACCCACTTGCATCTAAACCATGTTTGTTAAACCATCACAAATTAATGTAAAATGAAAGACCAATAATCTGCTGGTCCCTTGTGGCCTTACCCTTGTGTGAGGTCCAAACTCCTCTGTAAGCTTTTTCCACGGGTGCTCATACTCCACAAACATCTGGCTGAGCCGTGGATACGAAGGATCACTGCAAGGTTCAACAGAGCAGGAAAAAAAAGGAAAAACAAGTAAAACTGCCGATTTAATTTTGTGATTTTTTTTTTCCGAGAATTGGAACAGATTAGCACATAAAGTATCTGAAAAAAGCAAAACAGGAAAAAAAAAAAGAAATCCTAACAGCACTGTTGCCTCACAGCAAGAAGGCTTGAGGTTCAAAGCCATCTGTAACACATTCTCCTTGTGCATCTACTATTGAGTCTGGAAGGGAATCCAGCAAAAAACACACGTACCAAATCAACATGCAGATTCATACTGGATCTGCTGTGATGTCCCTGTAACAAAAACAGGAGCAGGCGAAAGAATCACACACACGATAAGCAGGAGACCAAAAAACCTAACAGGCTTATTAAAATGGCCTTCCAACGATAGCGCCAAAACGATAATCAACCAAAAATTAAAGATAGAAATGATTTATACAGTGAAGAACACATACAAAATCAAATAAAAAAAAATCCTTGAATGAATTAGCAGATGACAAACTGATCTATAAAAAAAATACAGATTATTAAGTGACCTCATCAAATTGGGGGAAAAATATTTCAAAGCTATGTGCCAATAAATTATGAAATGAAGAATGTAAGAGTTGATATCAAAAGACTTAACTGAAAAAAAATGTATTTTTATTGACAATATTATTATTTTCTAATTACAATAACTTAATTCATACAATGCAAATTTCTTTCTGAGCATCTTTTCTAATTTTCTTTTAGTGGCTCCAATTCACTGGTGATCACACATATTGATCTAGCACACGTTTTGTTGGATGCCGACTCCAAATCTACAAGGAGAAACAAGCTGATGTGTGCATGTGTCATTGTACATGAAGATGGAAGTGAAGTGTCATGAAGATGGAAGGAAACTGGGCCATCTAAAGGAATTCTGTGCAGACACATACAAACTTTACACAGAAAGGAACCTGTCATTGATGTGCTTGAACACAAGACCTTCTCACTCTGGGAGTAACAGTGCTAACCACTATTTCACACACTGTGCTGCCCTTCCTTTAGAAGCACCTGAATGGCACAATTTTTTGTGAAAAGTTGTTAATTTGGAGCTGAAGCTTTGTGTGTTTACCTTCATGTGTTTGTATTCCATACTTATGACTCAAACTGAGATAAGACTCTTGACTTGTATGAGTGTATGATTTAACAGAATAGCTCTTTCATCCATCCATTTTTTATACGAGCTTACTCCAATTAAGGTTGGGGGGGTGGGGTGTAAAAGGAAAGCACCTTACATTTTTTATTTAATGGATTTGATACAATGCATCGCGAGTACAAGCGGCCGAGATGAGTTTCCTCTGCAGGGTGGCTGGGCGCTCCCTTAGAGATAGGGTGAGGAGCTCGGTCACTCGGGAGGAGCTCGGTGTCGAGCCGCTGCTCCTCCACATCGAAAGGAGCCAGTTGAAGTGGCTTGGGCATCTTTTCCAGATGCCCCATGGATGCCTCGCTGGAGATGTGTTCCGGGCACGTCCCATTGGGAGGAGGCCCTGGGGAAGACCCAGGACACGCTGGAGGGACTACGTCTCTTGGCTGGCGTGGGAACGCCTCGGGGTTCCACCGGAGGAGCTGGGAGAGGTGTGTGTGAATCAGAAGGTCTGGGCGGCTTTGCTTGAGCTGCTGCCCCCGCGACCCGACTCCGGATAAAGTGGAAGAAAATGGATGGATGGATGGATGGATAGATGGATGGATTTGATACAGTGCATCCAGACAGTATTCACAGCGCTGCACTTTTTCCACATTTAGTTATGTTGCAGCCTTATTCCAAAATTAATGAAATTGATTTTTTTTCTTCAAAATTCTACACACAGTACCCCATAATGACAATGTGAAAAAGTTTTTTTTTAGCTTTTTGCAAGTTTAATAAAAATAATAATAATAAAAAAACTAAGAAATCGCATGTATATAAGTATTCACAGCCTTAAGCTCAAAATTGAGCTCAGGTGCATCCTGTTTCCAGTGGTCATACTTGAGATGTTTCTACAGCTTAATTGAAGTCCACCTGGGGTAAATTCAGTTGATTTGGAAATGATTTGGAAAGGCACACTTCTGTCTACATATAAGGTCCCACAGTTGACAGTGCATGTCATAGCACAAACCAAGCATGAAGTCAAAGTAATTGTCTGTAGACCTTAGAGACAGGATTATCTCAAGGCACAAAACTGGGGAAGGGTATAGAAACATTTCTGCTGCTTTGAAGGTCCCAATTAGCACAGTGGCCTCCATCACCTGTAAATGGGGGAACACTGGATCCACCAGGACTAAACTGAGCAGTCAGGGAGAAGGACCTTAGTCAGGGAGGTGACCAAGAATCCGATGGTCACTCTGTCAGAGCTCCATTCCGCTGTAGAGAGAGGAGAACCATCCAGAAGGACAACCATCTCTGTAGCAATCTACCAATGAGGCCTGTATGGTAGAGTGGCCACACGGAAGCCACTCCTTAGTAAAAGCCACATGGTAGCCCTGGAGTTTGCCAAAAGGCACCTGAAGGACTATCAGACCAAAATGGTAAAAAATGGTAAATGGACTGCATTTATATAGTGCTTTTCCAATAATGCCTCACATTCACCCTGATGTCAGAGAAACAGAATTCTCTTGTCTGATGAGACAAAAATTGAACTCTTGGGCGTGAATGCTAGGTGCCATGTTTGGAAGACATAGGCACCATCCCTACAGTGAAGCATGGTGGTGGCAGCATCATGCTGTGGGGATGTTTTTCAGTGGCAAGAACTGAGAGACTAGTCAGGATTAAAGGAAATATGAATTCAGCAATGCACAGAGACATCCTGGATGAAAACCTGCCCTTGACCTCAGACTGGGGCGATGGTTCAATAACAATGGCTGGACAGTGACCCTAAGTGCATATCAAAGGAGTGGCTTCAGGACAACTCTGTGAATGTCCCTGAGCGGCCAAGTCAGAGCTTAGACCTGAATCTGATTGAACATATCTGCAGAGATCTGAAAATGGCTGTGCAGCAATGCTCCCCATCCAACCTGATGGATCTTGAGAGGTGCTGGAAAGAGGAATGGGCAAAATTGCTCAAAGATAGGTGAACCAAGCTTGTGGCATCATATTCAAGAAAATTTGAGGTGTAATTGCTGCCAAAGGTGCATCAACAAAGTATTGAGCAAAGAGTGTGAATACTTATGTACGTATGACATCTTAGTTTGTTTGTTTTTTTAAATAAATTTGCAGAAATTTCAACACAACTTTATTCATGTTGTCATTATGGGGTGTTGTGAGTAGAATTTTGAGGGGAAAATAATTTAATTTACTTAATTTTGGAGTAAGGCTGTAACAATAAAAAAGTGGAAAAAGTGAAGCACTGTGAAAACTTTCCAGATTCACTGTAGAATAAGACTTTCTCATGTCAGCTGATCATTTATTTCATTATATAAGGGTCTGATACATAAATGCTTGACAGTCTACCAACTTCTTATCGGCTGCTGAAGCAAACGGGAGACAATGTGAACCTCAAGGCCAACAACATGTCATAAGTCTGAAGAAGTTCTGCAAGATAAGCAGGTGCACACCCATTCAGGATTTTATATGTCATCAACAAGACATCTGCTACTGCAATTACTGGGAGTTAACGGACGGCCAACTCTGGAGTAATATTAAATTTCCTACATCTAGTCAAGACTCTAGCAGTGAAATTGCAGTGAAATTGATTATTCATTGTGCCACTTGTTTGTGTTTTCACATTACCTGCTACCATTGCTCATCTCATGGGCGCAATTGAACAGCCCAACCAGTGCCTTCTTGTCATCGATGCGACACAGTGTTATGATGACGGAGGTGTAGGTGATAATCAGATCCAAGTACTTCTTGGTGAAGTCAAAGTTGATAGCCTAAAGACAAAGTAAATAACCAAATTAAATGTGTCTCAAAGATCAGTGGTTCCCAACTTTTTTCCTTGTAGAATCTCCTATTTTTATCTAAGGGCCCGTTCCCACTGGGGAGAGGATTAATTGCGCATGAATTGAGTATACAACAGTCGGGCATTTGTTGTCGTCCGAAACAAAATTGGTCAAAAATGACAAATGTCTCAGTATGAATTCCAGATATATTAATAATGTATCGTGAATATTTAACGAACAATCACGGATGTATAACGCATCCATTGAGGAAACGGATCGGACGCATTGCTAAGTATTAGAAAGCATTGTGTATGTGTTGCAGGAACAGCGGTTGCATCTGCATCGTGGTCATAAAAGAAGCGCACTCGGGCCACTATTCACACCAACACCACAGCGACATGTCTACTGACGTCAAAGAAGCAGGGGAGGAAGAGGCAGAAGGCTGCTGCTGATGCAGAAGAGAGGGCTTCAACTCACACCCCACCTCCTCCAGGAACAGATAGGGCCAGGTCTCCCACTCCACCTCCTGATGCCCCTGCTGTTGATGAGGTCATGGAAATCGTTCTTGGATTTGGACAAGTTGATTGGTATGTTGTTGGATGGCAGCAACTCTCACACTACATCTTTGGGGATCCATACCTACATCTGTACATCTCCACAGTTGGACTGACAATGACTGGCAACTATGTCGATTTCTGCCACATTTATATAGTATTTTGGGTTTACGTGAAGTGTTTGTTATGCATTCACAAATTGTCCACAAATCAGATGCAAAGTAGACGTAATACAAACACTTTATTCATGGCCAATCTGTATGCATTTGCTACAGCTTATTTTAGTTTGTGATGTGGACGTGATAGGCACGCTATATATCCATTTTACACACTGTTCCAGTCCGCTGCCAAGCTCCAATACCCCGTCAGTTGCAGATATCAGCAGATGCAGTGCATAGATTGTGTATGTATTGAGCTTGTATTGCGTATGTAAGGCGGATGTCAGCCGCAACCAAAATTTTGTGCAGCTCAAAAATCCTGGCAACGGAAAAACGTACCTCTGCAGATAATTGTGGATGTGTGCGTATGTCGGCCGACTCATACAAGCATGTTTCACGAATATTGCGGATGTTTAGCGAATATACACCAATTTTGTGCACAGTTCATGTGCAAATCTTCCTCAACGCCAGTGGGTTAGAAAGAAAGGCTGATGCCCCCCTCACCAGTCCTCATGCATGCATGCATGCACACACAACAAAAAAATTAAGGTTTTCATTACAATTTTTGTTTGTTTATGGCAAAAATTACCTTTAATACAAGAAAATCAGTGATTTTTTTAATTGCATTATTATTGATTATCCAATAAGTGAGTTAATAGGACTTAATAATAATAATAACAATAATGTATTAAATTTAGTTGTAGGTGCCTTTCTAGACACTCAAGATTACCTTACAAAAATGACAAGAGAAGACTTAGGTGAAAAATACAATAAAAAATAAATAATAAATAAATTAGTAAATAAATAAAAAATAAATGAAAATGCAAAATCAACTTCAATGATCATGCAGAATTAATGAATGCATTACTTCATTAATTAATGAAGTAATGCAAGAATACATTTTGGATTAGTATATTTGAAATGTAGTAACCGAAAATATCCTTTCACGAGACAAATTTCAAGTGAAAATGAGACATTAGATGGTTTTAACTTTAGCACTTGCTCCTACCAATATGGACCATGACAAGCAGAAATACGGTCATATACTTACAATATCAAAGAAGCACTGGCAGGCATCTATGGTATTCAGCAGCTCATAGACATGGTCCTAAAGGAAGACACACGGACACACGCAGCCACTAAGTTCAAGTCCTTTAATGAGTTTTACTGGGTGCATCCATTTTTATAGATTAATTCACCTAATAATGACACATTTGTATCTATCATCAGGGCTGACTAATTTGCAGTCATCTGCTTCAGATGAAAAAGTGCTTCAGAAATTCACTCCATTTACCATTCTTAAGATCATGTGAGCTCACAGAAACATGAATTTCATGTTTGAGAAAAGTTTCTGTTTCTGCAAAAGTCTGCAATATGTTCTACACGGAAAGTGGGTTGATGACTTGCAATCATGAACAAATTACCAGAATGAAATGTGGGAGTTATTCTATAACTAGACAGTGAAATCTGCCAGGGATTGCATTGGAGTCCCCAATTTCCACAGGAGGAGGTGTTTCATCTCAGAGGGCACTCCAGCATCACTGTGCTGTGACCTCCATCAATGAAATATGCAAATGCTCCGAAAGACGTGACTAATCACACCACACTGAGCAAACTGTGCCTGACATTTGGAATAAATTTCACTTAGTTTCCTATATCATCACGAATCAATCTATATGTAAATGCATTCCTCAAGCCAAAATGTCATAAATATTGGACATGCAGAAAGAAACAGCAAAGGAGAGATAATGCTGAATAATGTACCAGCTACTGCTGCCATGTATTTTTAGATTTTCTGCTTGAAGAATGAAGGATATATGGAAGTGTAAACTCAGACAATGTTTGTACAACAATATTCTCAGTGCCTCCTAAAGTCCAACCCCTTTTCCTCACTGTTGAAGATGAAAACAGGTAGTATAGGATTGCCAAGTGGCATGAAGAAGACATATATCCCCAAGCCACTACAGTTGAAAGGCCAACAGAATGCTGGCCATTAGGGTCTCTCCTCTGCTCAGTGAACACAATTACATCAATGGGAATTTGGGATAGAAAGCCTTTACTTAGAAAAGCAATTATAACGCAGGGCAAGCAAAACTTGAATCGTGTAACAGCAAAGGGCATTATGAACTAAGGGCATGGACTGTCAGTCCCATGTATGAAGCAGTAGACATGTGAGAGCCAAACACATGAGGAGGAGAGAAGCAAAATATGCTGTTGGGATTCACCTGAGAAGATGTCACAAATTGTGTGTAGTGGAAATGATCAATTAATGGCAAATGCACCATGCCAGAGTAAAAAGACAGTAATGCTATTAGAAGTTCTTAACATTATATAGCAGACACGCCAGATTGTCCAGCTGCCTGCTTTCTCCATGTGTGTTCTATACTTGCCAAACTGTGCTTTCCCCATGAGATTCCTTGATTCTTAAGCTTTGCCTGCTGGTTATTGTTCAGTCACTTTGATATATTTGTTGCTTGAATTCAGACCTTCTGCTATTGTACCTAGATTGCTCACTTATTGCTTCCCTCAAAAGCATTGTTTGCTGTTAGACTGAATTCCTTGCTCCCTGTACCTGTATTCATAACAATTCAGTCTGCTTGTTTCCAGCTGGACAATAATACTGTGTGGACATTCCGTGGTATAAAAAGTAAGTCCCTTCAGCTGCTCCCTTGTTTTTCCCTTGGGGTTGCCACAGCAGATCCAATTTGGATTTGCATGTTGATTTGCCACTTTATACACTGGATGCCCTTCCTGACGCAACCCAGCATTACATGGAGATTTCCAATGCTCTATTCTTGGTATTTATGAGTGACTGAGCAACAGAATAAATCCTATTTTTCCCCACAGTCTGCAATGTTCTCTACTCAGGGGTCTCCAACTCAAACTTCACAGGTCCTTCCTACTTGCAAACCGCATGAACGCTACAGTCTCCACTGAATCATGTTTTTTTTTTTTCAAAATCAGCATAGACTCATTTAAATCAAGGAATATACACATTTAAAAAAATGTTAATTTGCCTTTGCTGATGTTACTACTGATGTACAAGGGGAATGGGGCAGGAGTGGCTTCAAACCGGAGACCAACCTATCCCAAAATCTTTTTTTTTAATCTGAATTTTGAATATTTAGCAAAATGACACCCCCAAAAGAAGTGCAAGAAGCAAAAAGAAAACAAATCAAGAAATTCATTACCCTGAACTCTATGACATCCAAGAAAGAGTCATAGTAACTTGTTGTTGCTGCCAAAACTTCGGATTTCTGTCGCTGGACACAGGTTAGATTTTGCTACAAAGAATAAAAACAGTTAATCCATAAAGTGGTAATCAGGCATTCAGACATGTAAATATTAAATAAGTCAGCAAAACTAAAAACAGATATGAAAGTGTTAAAGTGTTAAGAACAAAATCTCACTGGAGTAATATATCCAAAATTTAAAGAAAAAAATCAGATGCCTAAAAAAACAACGGGTTTCTATTGCCTTAAATAGAAAAGAGCTACTATTGGCCACACCCCTGTTTGAGGAGAGGGTACCTCTCCTTCTTTTTCCAGAGACCAGTATGGACTTACATATGCTTGCCTTGAACCATTTTAGGCCTACATTTTGCATACAGCAGGAGAATTTCTACAACTAGTGTCAGAATTGTTACTTTGGGGCTGTTTTGCACAAAACCCAAATAACATATAAACCTAAAATGTGTGTGAAAAAAAGATTCAAATGTGGTCCTGTTAAGTAAAAACTGATCTTTATTCATGCAGACAAGATAGTTTATTTATTTGTGAAGGGACAGTGCAAGTTCATGTACATCACCATCCAGTGAAGTAAACAAGCCAGATGATAGCCACTGGCGAACTTCCCTCTGTTGTCCCTGGTAGATGTTCCACAGTATGTTTTTGATTGTGGGAGGAAGCCAGAGTGTCGGGATGAAACTCACACAGACAGAGTAATAAAATGCAAACTCCACACAGAAAGGGCGGGAAGTGATCCTACACCCATCTTACTTTGAGGTATCAGTGCTAACCACTAAGCCACCGATGGCACAGTGGATTAGTGGTTAATGATGTGGCTTAATTTGCTCTAATAATGTGGTTAAATCAATCTGCTGCATGAAAATGATTTATTATATAACAATTATGCAAACTTACAAACCAACATTACAGCTCTGCAAAGTTTAATGTTTTAAAGGTTTTCAGACATGCACATGACTTAGCAGTTGGAGCTGCACTGGGCAGTTTTTTTACTTAATTTATTGAATTATTATTATAGCTCTGTACAAAATTTCAATTACTTCAGGGTCATGAAGAAAGCATTGCACGCATATGCAAAGGTGTCATTCACACTTACGACATTTCCTCTGTAATCAATGTTGGGGAATTTCTTGTTGATATATTTGACGGCTGGCTCCATGACTTTATCTGTCAGGATGGTCGGGCGCAGTTTGGGATCTGCACAAGTCTGAGAAATAAGATTTGCTGTCATTAGTTCACATGTCTCAGTGTTGATGACATTTCACATTTACGCTATCACAGTTAATTTTTACAATAACATTTTATCAAAGGGCAAGTACAAAATTAACACTTAACAGAGTTATGGGATTAAATAACACTCTCCAACTTTTGCACCTATCCAGGGTGTACAGGGCCTCTCACCCAATGACTGTGGGGACAGGCTCTGTGCCTCAGTGACAATTAACTGCAATAAGCAGGTTTACATAATGAATGAATGTTAGTGTTGATTTTTTTTTAAATAAAATAACCTTTAAAATTGAACACAATCTTCTTTTAAAAAAAAAGCGAGCGACTATATATATATATATATATATATATATATATATATATATATATATATATATATATATATATATATATATATATATATATATGTAGTCTATATATATATAGTCTATAGTCTATATAGTCTATAGTCTATATATATATATATGAGGTCTATTAGAAAAGTATCCGACCTTAGTATTTTTTTCAAAAACCATATGGGTTTGAATCACGTGTGATTGCGTCAAACAAGCTTGAACCCTCATGCGCATGCGTGAGTTTTTCCACGCCTGTCGGTTGCGTCATTCGTCTGTGAGCAGGCTTTGAGTGAGGAGTGGTCCAGCCCCCTCGTCGGATTTTCATTGTCAGGAAATGGCACATCCACAATTTCTCGGATAATCACTCGATGGAAAAACCACCGACAGCTGTCTGAACGCCATCTCAAAGCCGTCCTGTGAGACCAAAACAGAGGTGGTTTTGTCTTGCTCCAGTAGCGAATCCATCGTGATGCGCGAAGCCTCTGCTCGGCTTTCCATGACAAAATCTCTTGTTAAAAGTGAAATCTGCCGGAAAATGGTTGATGTCCAGCTCTTGTGATAACCAGAGAAATGGCACACGATGGTCACGGATCCAGACAGCCATCTGTTTAGAAATGAAATGGTCGCTCAGCCTGTCGATGGCGGCTTCGGAGCGCGGCGCGCCCCACAGCCGCTGGGGGCCGTCCTTAAAGCGACAGTAACACTCCTTATTCTCTACCAAACCCGTAACATTTTCACTGAAAGCCAGATAAATTTTTCTAATGGTTTCCAGCTGCCAGCCTCTAACAGTTTCTGAAAAATTCTGATGGAAAAAAAGCCCAAATCATTCCGCCATTTCCTGACAATGAAAATCCGACGAGGGGGCTGGACCACTCCTTACTCAAAGCCTGCTCACAGGCGAATGACGCAACCGACAGGCGTGGAAAAACTCACGCATGCGCACGAGGGTTCAAGCTTGTCTGACGCAACCACGTGATTCAAATCCATATAAGGTCGGATACTTTTCTAATAGACCTCGTATATATATATATATATATATATGTGCAATAAATCTGCACAGACATGCCCGATATGGATGATTTGGGCATCAAAATATACAATCTGGACCATGTAGAATCCAAATCTGGGACTCTAAAACCATCTTAAGCCAAATTCAAATTAATGCATATAACTGAGCATTCCATTTGTACATTCAAATATCATCAAATAAAATGTTTTATAGCATATGTCATGGTCTGTCTATATTTTTTCACTGTGTTTTGCTAGAAATGGTACAGATTAGATTAATTAGATTAATCAGATTAATTAGAGTTGATCATCCAAATGGGTCAAAGTGTTACAGTGAACTCTAACATTGTCTTTTTTTTACACTATAAAAATGTACTGTTTGGTAAATGCTAACAGGAAAACCTGGAGTGTTAAAAACAGTCAAATACTTCATTGTTGATTTTGTCTCGCAATATGCTATTTCAAGATTCTTGGTGTTGGATCTTGGAGGTGTTTCCAAAGGTTGATGAAATCACTGTTTACTTTCCAGAAGTGTAGTTTTAATCATTAAAACTTACAGTTTTAACCATGTCAAATAGTTCAGTGAGAAATAAGAAAAGCATCAAACCAAACCTGAGATTTGTTTGCCTGAGGTATTCAAAAAAATTAAAAAATGCCTCTATAACTGCATCCTCAAATCAGATTGTTAAAGTACTCTCTTCAGAGTTTAAAATGCACTTTCACACTGTATGTCAGAAATTGACATAGCCCATGTCAGAAAGTTAACTCTGTTAAAGGGTTATAATTGCATCACTTTCAGAAATGTAGCAAACTTAAAATGGATGAGAATTAGCTAGTTTGTACATTTTTGGCCCATTCACACATAATATGAAGGAGGATTCGAATGGTACTCGTGAAAAATCCAAGCAGCATTCGAATGCCTCGTACAGCAGTTGGCACAACCATTCGGCCACAGCACATGCACTTCACATTTGCATTGCACTCGTGCTGGGATTCCAAATCAAATGGCAGTGCAGATGAGGTTGTACTGCTATCTGACCGTGGTCGCAACATTTGTACAATATGTCGTATGCAGGTCGAACCATTCGGACTGTGGTCGAGGGGCTGCACAAAATGATTGGCCACGTGGAACCTTGGCCAAATGTCGTGTATGAGCCAGGCTTCACACCAGAGGCCAGCACGAATGTGGTGCCCAGGATCATTGTCCAGTGCAGCTCGCACATCTGGATGGGCTGTCATGTCCATGATGGATGTCATTTAACACACACAGTAGTGTTCAGAATAATAGTAGTGCTATGTGACTAAAAAGATTAATCCAGGTTTTGAGTATGTTTCTTATTGTTACATGGGAAACAAGGTACCAGTAGATTCAGTAGATTCTCACAAATCCAACAAGACCAAGCATTCATGATATGCACACTCTTAAGGCTATGAAATTGGGCTATTAGTAAAAAAAAAAGTAGCAAAGGGGGTGTTCACAATAATAGTAGTGTGGCATGCAGTCAGTGAGTTTGTCAATTTTGTGGAGCAAACAGGTGTGAATCAGGTGTCCCCTATTTAAGGATGAAGCCAGCACCTGTTGAACATGCTTTTCTCTTTGAAAGCCTGAGGAAAATGGGACGTTCAAGACATTGTTCACAAGAACAGCGTAGTTTGATTAAAAAGTTGATTGGAGAGGGGAAAACTTATACGCAGGTGCAAAAAATGATAGGCTGTTCATCTACAATGATCTCCAATGCTTTAAAATGGTCCACAAAACCCAGAAACGTGTCGAAGAAAATGGAAAACAACCATCAAAATGGATAGAAGATTAACCAGAATGGCAAAGGCTCACCCATTGATCAGCTCCAGGATGATCAAAGACAGTCTGGAGTTACCTGTAAGTGCTGTGACAGTTAGAAGACACCTGTGTGAAGCTAATTTATTTGCAAGAATCCCCCGCAAAGTCCCTCTGTTAAATAAAGACGTGCAGAAGAGGTTACAATTTGCCAAAGAACACATCAACTGGCCTAAAGAGAAATGGAGGAATATTTTGTGGACTGATGAGAGTAAAATTGTTCTTTTTGGGTCCAAGGGCCGCAGACAGTTTGTGAGACGACCCCCAAACTCTGACTTCAAGCCACAGTTCACAGTGAAGACAGTGAAGCATGGTGGTGCAAGCATCATGATATGGGCATGTTTCTCCTACTATGGTGTTGGGCCTATATATCGCATACCAGGTATCATGGATCAGTTTGGATATGTCAAAATACTTGAAGAGGTCATGTTGCCTTATGCTGAAGAGGACATGCCCTTGAAATGGGTGTTTCAACAAGACAATGACCCCAAGCACACTAGTAAAGGAGCAAAATCATGGTTCCAAACCAACAAAATTAATGCCTCGCAGATGTGAAGAAATCATGACAAACTGTGGTTATACAACTAAATACTAGTTTAGTGATTCACAGGATTGCTAAAAAAGCAGTTTAAACATAATAGTTTTGAGTTTGTAGCATCAACAGCAGATGCTACTATTATTGTGAACACCCCCTTTTCTACTTTTTTTTTTTACTAACAGCCCAATTTCATAGCCTTAAGAGTGCATATCATGAATGCTTGGTCTTGTTGGATTTGTGAGAATCTACTGAATCTACTGGTACCTTGTTTCCCATGTAACAATAAGAAATATACTCAAAACCTGGATTAATCTTTTTAGTCACATAGCACTACTATTATTCTGAACACTACTGTATATTGTCAGTCCCTCCCATGGGTTACACAATGTATATGGGACATTATGATCATCACAGCTATAATACAACGTGCAGGTGCGCGCAGCATGCTGCATACCCATGGCGAGTTGATGCATGTGACAGGCTTGGTGTGCTGCCACCAAATACAGCTGACCGGCATTTGACAGCTGTGAAACACCCATCATGACATATACAACATGTCCCACTGGAAGTGGAATTACCAGGCAGCAGTGTGGCCATGCCACTACAATAAAGATAAAAGTAAAAACTAAAGCCAGTTGCATGTCACAGCATTAGACGGACACCAACCATGCAGCAGCCTGTGTTGTACATCCCATCCTGCTGACAGCTCTCACTGTCAGCTCACAAAAGCATTGTAAATGTGAATATGAATGTGAATCCATATAAGCCCCATATGAAAAGAGAAAAGACAGAGAGGGTGTGAATAAATACAGTAAAACACAGAGTGAGGGAGGGCACACAAGCATTGGGGGGGGGGGGCTGTGTGATGCTGTGATGGCAGAATCTGCTGTACCTGTCCTCTGGACTATGTCTTTGATCCACTCTATGGACTGATGTATGTGAACCACAAGCCCATGATCATGGGTTGACTGTCTCTGATGCACTGCAGACTGGTTTACCGGTTATGACAGCTGTGGGTGTGCTTTTTGGCGATGTTATGTTCGTATTGATATGATTACATGCGATCACATCCACTACAGCCGTACTTGCACGTGCGTGCAGTCTACTTGCAAAAACGTGGGCTAAATTTGGATACGTACATCGTACGTACTGCCTCAGTACGAATTTAGGAGCACGCAGACACACGCAGACACGCCGTAGAGGTATTAGTGCATGCAGAACTTTCGCTGCGGTCAGGCTGCGGATTCACCAGCAGTACAGATGACACACGTTGTGAGTACTGCCTCAGTACGGATTCAAAGCAGCACATTTTCATTCAATTACTGAATTATTGAATTAACCAAATCTGTACGTAGGCAGTACGGATTACGGCACTCATCACATACTATGGAGGCCGACAGACTTGCATGCACAACACAGCTTCTCACTTGAACTTGGACTTTATTTCCAAACGTCAGCAACACACACTCCACAGCTTCAGTCTGTTAACTAGCTGTAACTTTTCGAGGCAAGTAAACACTCGTACAACTGACCGCTGCAGGCTGGACATGCTCATGCATCGCCGATGCCGAAAAACACCTGCCGCTTCGGTCCCGCTCATAAAAAAAGAAAAGGGACCCCACACACACACACACTGCTTTATTGTCAACTCTCTTTATCATTACGCTCCTAGAGACGTGCGTTGAACGTACTCTCTCCCTCCTCTTGCTACTGCCTCCGTACGTTTTCACAAAAACGTAGTGGCCGTGGCATCCGCAGAAAACGTACGGCGAAAAAAAAAAACGCACGGTGGGTTGTGACCGGAGCTTTATGCATCTGTCAGGGGACCCTGGTTGACATGTAATGACGTCATGGGTTGGATGCCATTCGAAATCTAGGAAGGAGCTGACCACACTGTGCCATGCTTCCATCACCAACTGATTCCCAGAGAGAAAGAGAGAGAGAGAGAGAGAGAGAGAGAGAGAGAGAGAGAGAGAGAGAGAGAGAGAGAGGGCATGCATGCGGGGGTGCGTGTGTGTGGAGAGACACATCCAACCTATGTCCTGACATATAATGTGGGACACATCAGGTCTTCCAATGAGCGGCCCATAGTACTCATCCAGGCATGCTGTCTACCCAGACTTCAGGTGGCACTTACGGCATTGGGGGTGCATTTCAGATATTCCAGCTGCATTCTGAGGGCATTGTGGTGTTTCGTGAGTGTTCTTTTTTGTTTCGTATTTCTTCCTGTTCCGTACTGTGTTCCGGGCACAGGCTGTCTGGAGTCTGGAGCTGCTGCATGCAGAATGTGCGCGAATCATTCATGGAAGCTTCTACACATATTCTGGGTATTCGGGCTGCATTCAGGCTGTCATTCATTCACGACTAGCCGAATGTTTATCCCTCCTCTGTTTTGGCCTGGATCGGCCTGATTTGCCCACATTTGTGTTATATGTGAAGGTGCTTTTAACACTGTGTGTTTAGGATTTTGTAGTGTACACCTGCAGTCCACAGTGTTTTCATATCAAATTATAAATAATAGTAATCTTCTGTATGTTACCCTATTTAGGTCACTGGTGCTAAATGACAAAAGACTGGCACAATATTGGGAAGGTACAGATTGGCATTGACAGCCTTAGTACACAGTACACAATATACATTTGTACAGTGACAGCATGTGCAAGCACGTTGTTTTTTTTCGTACTCTGTCACTAAATGAATTTGTGCTCCCATCATGAAAGGAGATTAATTTACTTTTTGATGCCATCATGAAATGGCGTGAGATTGGATTGGAAAAATAAATCATAAGATAATCAAGATAAAATGTTTTATTCACAACAGTGAATGTATGTATGGTTTTTACCTTAAACAAGAGGGTGAATCAAGAGTCTCTGGTGTCTTTTGAATTGTTGTTTTCAGTATCATCAAAATGACTCAGAAAAGCATGAAATTAACAAGATAATAATTGTTTCTTTCAAATATGTTTCACAGTGACCATACCATGTTTTCCAGAGTGTAAGTAGCAGGTTTTTACTACTTATACTCCAGTGCAACTTATATACTGAAATTCATGCCTTTCTTATTATTAATAATAATTAGTGCGTTGCCCATAGGGATCCACAGGCTCTACATTGGGTAGTGTTTATAAAATAGGTAGCTGACATTTTTCAAGGGTGGTAATAAATTATTCAAAGTATCTATAATGATTTGGAATGGCGTCTGAGTCCAGAATGTTTTTAGAACCTTAGATCTCAAAAGTTTTTAGAAAAAGAACTCTCCCCTTTTATTTCCTGTTAATTACATATTTTTTAATCTTAATTTACTGTCTTAATGTATTTATAAATTGTTTAGGTTCTTGTTATCATATACACACTATTATTATATGGCTATAACGGTATGCGCGCTCTGATTGACCAGTTTTGGTTCTGATATTTTCCCAGACAAGTTTGAATTGGAGGAATTAACAGCAAAAAAGCTCCAAGTAGACATGCAAAATGAAGACCAACAAGATGAAATCACAGCTCTGAACAGCCATATAATAAACACATAACTAACCTCGCTTGCTCAGTTAATAATCTTTTATTATTATTATTATTAGTAGTAGTAGTATTATTATTATTGTTATTATTATTATTAATATTATTATTATTTAATATTATTTTTACTTCTATTTTGTCATTTGATTTTTAAATGGACCACAATGGAAATTAGTGTTTACACTTTCTTGCATCATCCATGTATTTTTAATGTATTTGCAATTATATTATGCACTTACATTGAACTTACGGAATAAAATCAAGCACGCGCTTACTCACTCTAACATATAGATGTTTTATCACCCCCTGCTGGATTGGCGTGTTAGTCCAGAATGTAAATATCAAATTCAGTGTTGTTAGCCAGTATATGTAGCTTCTCTATAAATATTAGTCCTATCAACATTCAGTTTTGGCACCGTTCATCCTTGAACCAAAATACATAAACATACCAAACCGCAAATGTCAGTTCTCCTGTTTGTGCATGGTCAAAATTGCACACATGCATGCACATGCATGCATACATACATACATACATACATATGCAGAGCTTTTTTGTTTTTTCTGCATTCTGCTGTAAACAGGTGCTTTTAATTTGACAGAGACTGTGGCGGCAGACATTAAAAGCACTCCACTTTTCACTTACGGGACTGGGAGCATAACACTTAAATCACTAATGGTAACAGCAACATAACATTTAACTAAACTGAATAAACCAATTGAACTACAAAAACACGATAAATCAATAACACTAACAACACTGTTAAACTAACATGAACCACAATACCAACATTTAAAACCCCAAAACCCTGAACTCCCATGGTGCATTGCAGCACAATGTCCATTGTTTACTGGTTAGCTAAAATTTCTCAAAAAATATTTGTTCTATCAATTTTCTGTTTTCACATCATTCATCCTTGACCCAAAATACATAAGTATGCCAACCAGCAAATGTCAGCTCTCCCAGGTTTCACCATGATTGAAGCCATACACACACATGCAACTATTTATAAAGGGCCCAGGAATCAAAACACTAAAAATAAACTGCAATAATGCAAGAATAAATGTCAATCATGAAAAGTACACTGCAACAGTGTACAAAAATCCCAAATTAAAGAGATGATATATACAGTACAAAAGGTGTAACTTATACAGTGCCACTAGTGCTGGTAGTGAAAATGGGTTTATCCTCTTCAAGAGCCATTTTATGACAGGTGCAACTAATACTCCAGTGTGATTTATACACCAGAAACTACAGTAATCTGTACTGCCAGAAGAATAAAAATAATTCATGATTGCAGCCCACCTCCACAGTATGGAGCTGTTTATGGTTCAAACAAAAAATGACATCGTTTGAGTCTTTGTTTTTGTTTGACAAGTTTGACAAAGTTTTAATTCGGCACACAAAATATTCAAATAGAAAAAAATGAACAATTCAACAAACAAACACAGACAAAACTAGTGAGTCCGAAAGGGTGTGGGCTGAAGCAAAGCTTATTAGCGCCCACCCCTGCTAGCACAAGTCCAACAATTCTAATCAGTCATATTTACATAAATATAAATTCACTACTACATGTCGACACACAGACATACACATCAATATACTATTCACTTATAATTATATTTATATAGTACCAGATCATAAGAAAGTCAAATCAAGGCACTTTACGCCAGTAAGGACTAACCTTACCAACCCCCAGAGCAAGCACGAGGCAACTGTGGTGAGGAAAAACTCCCTATAAGGAAGAAACCTCAAGCAGACCAGGCTCTTGGGGGTGACCCTCTGCTTGGGCTGTGCCACATATACCTATATACATACGTATATACTTTACAAACATAAATATATACATACATATACACAGTCACTTATATACATATACACCTACCCATATCTATATATCTACATACGCATATACATACCCACACATTCAAATATACAATAAGTCCCACTTATAAATTGAACATTCCATATAAATCAAATTATATTTGCTTCTTTATGATACTTAGACATAATGTTCTTTTTGAGTAGTTTCTTAAATCTCACTAAGGTACTACTCATTCTAACCTCTGTTGAACATTTGTTCCATTTCCTCACCCCAACCACAGACACACAAAACCCTTTACATTTGTTCTTACTGGTGGTTTCATAAAAATTGCACAACCTCTTAAACTATATCTGGATTCCCTCAATCGGAACAGACTCTGGACATGTCTCGGTAAGGCTTGGTTTTTCGCTCGAAATAAAGTTTGAATTGTAATGTAATCGACCAAATCAATGAATTTTAATAAATGTAAAGACACAATAGAGAATGAGTTGGTTCACGATATTGTTTATTGCAGATGATTCGTATGGCTCGTTTTTGCAAAAGGAATATTGGATTGGTATTTGATTTGTAAGTGTTTCCCCATGACTCAACACAATATGTCATATATGGTACCATCAGAGAATGATATAAAGTAAGTAACCCTTCTTGCGGCAGTAGGTCTTTGGCTTTATACAAAATGGCTATAGTTTTTGACAATTTTGATTTCACATAATTTATATGTGGTTTCCAGCTAAGTTTATTATCAATTATAACACCTAAAAATGTATTCTCTGTTACTAACTCAATTTCCTTGTTTATAGTTAAATTTTTACATTTGGGTGCCTGTTTATTTCCAAATATAATACATTTAGTTTTCCCAAGGTTGAGTGACAACTTATTAGCGTCAAACCAAACCTTAAATTTTTCCAGTTCTTTCTCCACTATGTCCAGAAGCTGTTCAAGATTTTCACCGCTACAGAACACAGTTGTATCATCCGCAAAAAGGACACATCTCAGTGAACTCGACACCCAACTTATATCATTTATATAGATTATAAACAACAAAGGACCCAGCACTGAGCCCTGCGGCACCCCACATGTGACATCCCTGAGTTCAGAATTTGTATTATTGAATTGAACATACTGAAATCTGCCTTGTAAATAACTAGCTATCCATTCATATGCCAGACCTCTGATTCCATATTTCTGCAGTTTACTTAATAGTATTCCATGGTTAATTGTGTCAAACGCTTTCTGTAAATCAAAAAAAACACCTATTGTGTATTGTTATTATCAATTGCAGTTGCTATACTTTCCACAAAGTCCATCAAAGCATGTGATGTAGTTCGAGACCTTCTGAATCCATATTGTTCTTCACAAATGATGTTATGCTTCAGTAAATAATCATTTAATCTTTTAGCAAATATTTTTTCCAAAATTTTGGAAAATTGTGGCAGGAGTGATATAGGTCTATAATTAGAAAATGTGTGTTTGTCACCAGTTTTAAACAGAGGAATTACTTTGGCTATTTTCATTTGAGAAGGAAATTTACCAGTACTTAGTGACATATTGCAAATATAATTAAACGGTTTTACTATACAATCAATAACTTTTTTTAATAAAGCCATATCCAAATTATTAAAATCAGTCGATTTCTTACTTTTTGAACCATGAACCAGATCAAGTATTTCCCTTTCATGAGTACCACCAAGGAACATTGAAACAGATTTGTTAAACGTTGAATTATTTACCCAGACGTTATTAGTTGATGAGTCAATCTTACTGGCAAGATTTTTACCCACATTAACGAAGTATTCATTAAAGTGTTCAGCAATAGACTCGTCGTTATCAATCGTGATGTAGTTGTTACTCTGAAAAATGAAGGATAATCTCTAGTTACTCTATTCTTTTTTACTATTTCATTTAATATGTTCCATGTGTTTTTGATGTTATTTCTATTTTTGACAAGTAACTCATTATAATATGTTTTTTTACTGAGTCTCATGATATTGATTAACTTATTCTTATATGTTTTATACTTACTTTCAGCTCCTTAGTTCGTAGTTTTATGAATTGTTTATATAGTACGTTTTTCTTTTTACATGCCCTCTGAAGTCCCTTAGTTATCCATGGTTGTTGCTATATTGATTTCTATATATTTTGTCAACAAATGGACAGTGTTTATTATACAAACTGGAAAAAATGGAAATGAAAGCATCATATGACCTGTCAACATCATCAACAAAAACATCTGACCAATTCTGACTTGATAAATCCTCCCTTAAATTATCATTGTTTCAGGTGTTACTTTTCTACTCATGAATTTGATATGCTTTGATACATACATACAACCCTCCAATGCAAAGACAGAGAAAACTGGCAAGTGATCACTGATATCACTGACCAGTAGTCCCCCACTAGATTACCGGATATAACGTTAGTTAAAATATTGTCAATGAGAGTTGTTGAGTCCATAGTTATTCTGCTAGGATGAATGATGGTTGGAAACAGTCCTAAACAGTACAGGTGTTTATAAATGAGGTAATTTGTGGATGATTGTGAGGGTTTAAAAAATCTATATTGAAATCTCCACAGACAAATAAATGCTTATTTCTGTTGATTTTGTTGTACATTCCTAAGATAATGTCTTCAAAGGTGTCAATATTTGTCCCAGGAGCTCTGTAAATGCAACTAACAACTATGTTTTGGAGTTTATAGATGTCATTTCTAGTCTAACTGAACGTTCACTCAGTTCAGACAAACTACAGTTTAAGGGGTTCTGACAGCTCACTCTCACTTCCTGTTTGCACTTCCTCTTTAGAGAAAACAAGTTCAGATGACAGACAGCAAATCCGGCTGCTTCTTCCGCAAACAGGCAGACATTTAACATTTATGTACACCAAGTTAAAATTACCTATCAGAGCCACATTACTCAAAGCCTGTTACAGATCATTCTGACTTTGACTTCACAACCTCTGCACAACTCACTTATCAACAGGCCCGTTAATCAATGAATTGAAATGGTTTGCATCTTCCCAGTCTACAGCTGTAAATAATGTCATCACTGACTACTTTAATATGTATAATTTCATACATTTAGTCTCCATATTGCATATTTTGTCTAATCTAATATATAAATCTATCTCTTTTTTTGTATAGGTGAGCGCCAGTGAAATGAGACTTATTACAGCGCATCTGTAAAGTATTGACAGCGCTTCATGTTTTCCATATCTTATGCTACAGACTTATTCCAAAATGGATGAAATTAATTTTTCCCCTCAAAATTCTACACACAATAACCCATAATGGCAATGTGAAAAAAGTTTTTTATTTTTTTGCAACGTACAGAGACATCCTGGATGAAAACCTGTTCCAGAGCACTCTTGACCTCATCTTTCAGCAGGAAAATCAAAGGGGTGACTTCAGGACAACTCTGTGATGTCCTTGAGTGGCCCAGCCAGAGTCCAGACCTGAATCTGATTGAACATCTCTGAAGAATCTGAAAATGGCTGTGCACCGACGCTCCCTATCTAAGATGATGGAGCTTGAGAGGGGCTTGCAAAGAGGAATGGACAAAACTGCCCAATGATAGGTGCACCAAGCTTGTGCCATTATATTCCAGAGAGACTTGAGGCTGTAATTGCTGCCAAAGGTGCATTCAACAAAGTATTGAGCAAAGGCTGTGAATCCTTAAGTACACGTGATTTTCTTAGTTTTTTTTATTTTTAATAAATATGCCAAATTTTCAAACTATTTTTTCATGTTGTCATTATGGGGTGTTGTGAGTAGAATTTTGAGGGAAAAAAATGGATTTACTTCATTTTGGAATAAGGCTGTAACATAACAAAATGTGGAAAAAGTGAAGCACTGTGAATACTTTGGAGCACTGTATGTGATGAAAATATATATACCACAAATTTTTAAAACAATTCTAAAATAGGATATTATCTGCTACTCTGCAACAGACTGGCATTCTGTCTAGGGTGTAGCCCTCCTCACGCCCCGTGACTGCTGAGATAGGCTCCAGCCTGACTGTGACCCTAAATTGAAGTAAGCGGTTGAAGATGAGTGAGTGAGTCATATCTGCTGATCACTAATTTTATTGTTTAAATACAGTTGTAACTGTGCAGGCTGTGTTCTAGAGCTAATTATATCACAGAAATGAAGTTCCTTATTCCTCATCTCTTAGTCACACCACTTGTCTGTAAAAGTCTTTGTATCCTCTCTCACCTTTTTAATGTAGTTCATGCGTATCAGGACCCCGCTGCCTCGCTCATTAAGGATGGTGAGTTTTTCAGCCAGTTTGTGTTGATAAGCCATAGCTTTGGATGTGATGCACTTCTCCCTCCGTTGGAGCCTTTGCTTCCTGGTCCTGAGTAGCGCAGCTGAACTCAGAACCCAACCCTAACCCCAAAGGTCACATGGGGCATCTAGGGGTAGGTGGAGCTTTAAATTGAGCTGATTTGAGCATAAAGGTCTTTTGGGGCATAAGTTTTTTTTATGCATTTAATGGTTTAAAACTTCATTTTTATATTTGGAGGAAAAATGATTAAACAGCAAAGTCACATTTCCTGTCTGTTACTTACTTTCATTTAATTTTTTTTGGAGGAGGGGGATTCCTCTTACTATTAAAAAACAACAACTGTGCGCATGAATGTTTGTACACTGTTTAATGATGAAACTTGATGTGAGTTAAAACTACATTTATTATTATTCATCTCACATTTATAATAATTTTACATTAGAATCAGATGTTCTGTATTTCACCACCAGATGCCACCCTTTACCAACTAAAGCTGCCAGCATGACTGGAGGCTAAACTGTGGGACTGTATGAATTTGACAGAAAAAAAAAAACCCCTGCATCGACAGACTGGAAAAACAGGATAAACTTTGCAGCTGCTGCATTCACCACAACTCCACAAGCACCAGGGACAAGATAAGATGGTGCGACACTGATTCTGTCTCGCTTGCTTGCAACAACACTCATACCTGTGTTCAGCAAATGCCTGCATCTTCCTTGATTGAAAAAAAAAAATCCTTTGTAAAAACCTTTCACAGAGTTACTTTCAGTGATATTCACAAAGATTTGACTGGTGTTTCTTCCAACATGCAAAATTATCTTTCCTGCAGAACATGCAGATAACTAAAGAATGAGTTTTCCGTTCATTGAGGTGTCAGTGCCGACACCATCAATTACACAACCCCATAACTTATGAAAGGAGCACAGAAGCACAGTGGATTCCCGGCTAGCACCGTTGCCTTACAGCCAGAAGGTCCCAGGTTCACTTCCAACCTTGCCCTTTGTGTGTGTAGTCTGTATGTTCCCCCATGTTTGCATGAGTTCCCTCTGGGTGCTCTGGCTTTCTCCCACCCCAAAAACACGGACGTTAGGTGAATTGGAAGCTTCAAATTGGCTGTAGGTGAAAGTGTGAAGAGTGTGTTTGTTGGTGTTTATGTATCAGCTCTGCAATAGATGAGCAACCTGTCCAGGGTGTACTCCGCCTTTTGCCCAGTGACTGCCAGAAAATGTTCTATCCCTCCCTATGACTCATAACTGGAATAAACGTGTATAGAAAATAAATGTTTGTTAATTGTTTAAATTTCCTAAATGAAATTACAATATTTATGTTGCATTGCTCATGTGATGGAGGCCAGCAGGAGTCACTGTGCATTTGGTAGCCAATAGACCTCACATCCCCAAAGGATACTCTGGACACTCAGGTCAGAACCCGGTTTTTAGCTGACTGGTCAGAATGTCCATCTCACATGCTGGAAATTGTGAGTTCACATCCCAAGGAGAGTGAGTGGGAGGAGTAAAATATACAGCACAATGCAGATTAGAAGGACGACACTCGGATACACAAAAACATGATCAGCATAATTTACTAGCCAGTGCAGCTGATGCTCTGATATTTGTTTGCATATAAGTTTGCATATACGGCAATGTATTTAATGTAAATTTGAATGAGACCAGGTAAGCTCGGCTCCCAGATGTTTTTCTCAGGCATGCGTAAACACCACTACTACATTTACATACATAAAAATTTAAAATGAATACATTTGATTTGATTTGATTTATTTAGAAATTCCATACAAGTCATAAACAAAAACATATGACTAATGCAAATTCCTGGAATTTCAAGGATAACACAAAAAAGTCAACACAACTTATGTCCATTGTGGTCCTTCTGTTGTGAAAGTGTAGGAACACGGACCCACAACAGGGGGCGCAAATGAACGGACAATGGAGGAAGTCAAATAACAACGCTTTACTGTTGTGAATAAGCACAACAAACACGGCAGATCACAATAGTAAGCAATGAAGTCAATTCACAAAAATGTGTCACGTGGGCAGGCTCGAAGATAAGAGACGTCCGTCCAAAGCAGAACCGGAACCACACGATTTCCTCCGCCACCGAACCCGGGAATACTGGAGCCGCCAAGTCCGAACTCCCAGGTGGCCACTGCCTCCGCTTGTCGGATCTGGTACTGCTGGCGAGGAACAAAAAACAGATGTCGTAGGTGATAAGTGACAGCTGTCACCCCGGCTGCTCCTGTGAGGCGGCAGCGCCCTCTTGTGTCTGGAGCCCGCACTCCAGGCAGGGTGTCCTCTGGTGGTGGTGGGCCAGCAGTACCTCCTCTTCAGCGGCCCACACAACAGGACCCCCCCCTCAACGGGCGCCTCCTGGCGCCCGACCAGGCTTGTCCGGGTGGCCAGGTAGAAGTCGGCCAGGAGGGCCGGGTCCAGGATGAAGCTCTTCTTCACCCAGGAGCGTTCTTCGGGTCCGTACCCCTCCCAGTCCACCAAATACTGGAAGCCCCGGCCCATCCTACGGACATCCATGAGCCGGCGCACAGTCCAAGCCGGCTCGCCATCGATGATCCGGGCAGGAGGTGGTGCCGGACCCGGAGCACAGAGGGGTGAGGTGTGATGCGGCTTTATCCGGGACACATGGAACACAGGATGGATCCGCAGTGAGGCCGGAAGCTGAAGCCTCACTGCGGCTGGACTGATGACCTTGAGGATCTTGAAGGGGCCGATGTAACGATCCTGCAGTTTAGGGGAGTCCACTTTGAGGGGTATGTCCTTTGTCGACAACCACACCTCCTGCCCTGGCCGATACGCACGGGCCGGGGTCCGCCGACGGTCTGCATGGGCTTTTGCCCTCGTCCGGGCCTTTAGCAAAGCAGAACGGGTGGCGCGCCACACCCGACGGCACTTCCGCAGGTGGGCCTGGACCGAGGGCACACCAACCTCTCCCTCAACCACCGGAAACAACGGGGGCTGGTACCCCAGACTCACCTCAAAAGGGGAGAGGCCGGTGGCAGAAGACACCTGGCTGTTATGGGCATACTCGATCCAGGCCAAATGGGTACTCCAGGCCGCCGGGTGCGCGGCCGTCACGCAGCGCAGGGCTGCGTGACGGAGACGATGTCTGTTGGGATCCCATGCAGCCGGACGACATGGTGGACCAAGAGGTCCGCTGTCTCCTGGGCAGTCGGGAGCTTCGGGAGGGCCACGAAGTGGGCCGCCTTGGAGAATCGGTCCACTATCGTGAGGATGGTGGTGTTGCCCTGGGACGGCGGGAGGCCCGTGGCAAAATCCAGGCCGATGTGGGACCAGGGGCGATGATGCACAGGCAGCGGCTGGAGCAGTCCCGATGCCCTGCGGTGGTCAGCCTTGCCCCTGGCGCAGGTGGTGCAGGCCTGGATATAATCCCGGACGTCGGCCTCCAGGGACGCCCACCAGAAGCACTGCCGGACAACTGCCACGGTTCTTCGCACCCCTGGATGACAGGAGAACTTGGAGCCGTGACAGAAGTCCAGGACTGCAGCCCTCTGGTGGGACGTAAAGTTTGTTCTTCGGCCCAGTTCCGGGGTCCGGGCTCCGTGCCAGGGCCTCCCGGATGGTTTTCTCTACGTCCCAGGTGAGAGTGGCCACGATAGCGGACTCCAGGATGATAGGTTCCGGTGGATCCGACAACTCCGTTTTGACTTCGTCTTCATGCACCCGGGACAAGGCATCCGATCTCTGGTTTTTGGTCCCGGGGCGGTAGGTGATCCGGAAGTCAAAACGGCCGAAGAACAGTGACCAGCGGGCTTGCCTGGGGTTCAGCCGCTTGGCGGTCCTGATATACTCCAGGTTCCGGTGGTCAGTGAAAACTGTGAATGGCACGGACGTTCCCTCCAACAGATGTCTCCACTCTTCAAGAGCCTCTTTCACCGCAAGGAGCTCTCGATTGCCGACGTCATAGTTCCGTTCGGCTGGGGTCAACCTGCGGGAAAAATAGGCACACGGGGTGAAGGACCTTATCGGTCTCTCCGCTCTGGAAAGCATAGCTCCTATCCCTGAGTCCGAGGCGTCCACTTCAACCACAAACTGGCGACTAGGATCGGGCTGCACCAGAACGGGTGCAGACGAGAAGCGCCGTTTCAACTCCGTGAACGCGGCAGCGCACCGATCCGACCAGGTGAAGGGGACTTTTGGAGAGGTCAGGGCTGTCAGGGGGCTAACTACCTGACTGTAGGCCCTTAATGAACCTCCTGTAGAAATTTGCAAAGCCGAGAACTGTTGCAGCTTCCTACGGCTGGTAGGTTGGGGCCAGTCTCTCACCGCCGCAACCTTGGCCGGATCAGGAGCGACGGAGTTGGGGGAGATGATAAACCCCAGGAAGGACAAAGAAGTGCGGTGAATTCACACTTCTCGCCCTTCACAAACAGCCGGTTCTCCAACAAACGCTGCAGGACCTGACGTACATGCCGGACATGAGTCTCAGGATCCGGAGAAAAGATGAGTATATCGTCCAGATATACGAAGACGAATCGGTGCAGAAATCCCACAAGACCTCATTAACCAATGCTTGGAACGTCGCGGGGGGCGTTTGTAAGGCCGAACGGCATGACCAGGTATCCAAGTGACCTAATGGGGTGTTAAATGCCGTCTTCCACTCGTCTCCCTTCCGGATCCGAACCAGGTGATACGCATTTCTAAGATCCAGCTTAGTGAAAATTTGGGCTCCATGCAGGGGCGTGAACACTGAATCCAACAAGGGCAACGGGTATCGGTTACGAACCGTGATTTCGTTTCAGCCCCCTACTAATCAATGCATGGACGACGTCCGCCATCTTTTTTTCCCACAAAAAGAAACCTGCACCCATCGGGGAGGTGGAATTCCGGATCAACCCGGCAGCTAAAGAGTCCGGTATGTAGGTCTCCATTGATTCACGCTCAGGTCGTGAGAGGTTGTACAGCCTGCTGGACGGGAAACTCAACGCCCGGAACCAAATCAATGCAACAATCGTACGGACGGTGCGGGGGAAGGTGTGAGCGCCAGATCCTTACTGAACACATCCACAAGGTCATGGTACTCCACCGGCACCGTCCCAAGATTGGGCGGGACTCTGACCTCCTCCCTAGCCTGGGAACCGGGATGAACCGAGGAAACCTAAAACTACCCGATGGCAGGTCTCGCTCCACTGACCACTACCCCGGACGGCCAATCGATCCGGGGATTGTGTTTTAACATCCAGGGAACCCGAGAATCACACGGGAGGTGGCAGAGTCACGAAAAACTTGATCTCCTCTCTGTGGTTCCCTGACACCACCAGAGTTACTGGTGGTGTCTTATGTGTGATAGAGGGAGTAGGGAGCCATCCTAGTGCCCCGCACCTGCACTGGTGAAGTAAGCGCCACCAGAGGGAGCCCTGCCTCCCTGGCCCATCTGCTGTCTAGCAGATTCCCTTCAGAGCCCGTGTCCAGCAGTGCTGGGGCCTGAAGGGTTAAATCCGTCGTAAGGATTGTAAACTGGGAGTCGTGGGCAATATGGGGTATGTCCCACGTGAATGTCTTGGCCCACCCCTAGCCCAGTTTCTAGGGGCAGGCGTTGGTTGTTTAACCGCTCGGGGCAGTCTCTCAATTGGTGCTCTATCGAGCCACAAACAAAGCACGCTTCCGCGGACCAGGCTCCTCGGTCCTATCTGGTGGCCTAAATGTGGACCCTGCTCGTGTCCAGAGCTTCATCGAGCAGGGGAGCTGTAACCATTACGGAGCGTGAGGCCGTGGAGCGTGGGGAGGGCGGAACTCGGTCGGAACCGGAAGGGAGAGGGACGTGCGCGTGCCCGGCCACGCCCTTCAGTCTCGTTCCCGACGGCGTTCTTCAACCGATTTGTCTAAACCGTATAACGAGATCAAATAAGCCCCTCTAAATCGCCGCGGTTCGTCCTTAGCCACCAGGTGCTCCTTCAGAACCAACGACAGTCCGTTTACGAAGGCGGCAGCGCGGAGGGCAGTGCTATTCCAGCTGGACCTCGCAGCCGGATGCGGAAGTCGACTGCATAAGCAGCTGCGCTCCGGCGCGCCCTGTCTCATTGACAGCAGCACGGCTGAAGCGGTCTCTCCTCTATTTGGGTGATCGAACACTGTTCTGAACTCCCTCACAAACCCATCATATGCCAGAAGGAGCCGTGAATTTTGCTCCCAGAGCGATGTAGCCCAAGCGCGTGCCTCACCGCGAAGCAGATTAATCACATAGCTACCTTACTAGCATCAGTCGCGGTACATGACGGGACGTTGTGCGAAGAGAGCGAACACTGCATAAGGAAGTCCGCGCACGTCCTCCACACAACCCCCGTACGGCTCTGGAGGGCTATGTATGCTTCAGGGGAAGGTGGGGAGGGGTCGTTGAACGACCTGTGGAACGTTCACTGTTGCGCACAGGATCGACAGGAGGGGGAGCCGCAGCAGCGCCCTGAGGGCGCGCTTCCACCTGCGCGGCGAGAGCCTCCACCCTGCGGTTAAAGGGAGGACGTTCTGCTCGGTCATTAGATCCAACAGAGCCGTTAAAAGCGGTGAGGATTCGCTGCAACTCACCGATCATTCCTCCTGCAGACGCCTGTGCGCCCTGCTCTTCCAATTGGCCGTCAACAACCGGTTGACGCCCTCGGGGTCCATGACGTTGGCCGAGATATCCTGTTGTGAAAGTGTAGGAACACGGACCCACAACAGGGGGGCGCAAATGAACGGACAATGGAGGAAGTCAAATAACAACGCTTTACTGTGTGAATAAGCACACAAACACGGCAGATCACAATAGTAAGCAATGAAGTCAATTCACAAAAATGTGTCACGTGGGCAGGATCGAAGATAAGAGACGTCCGTCCAAAGCAGAACCGGACACACACGATTTCCTCCGCCACCGAACCCCGGGAATACTGGAGCCGCCAAGTCCAGACTCCCAGGTGGCCACTGCCTCGCTTGTCGGATCTGGTACTGCTGGCGGGAACAAAAACAGTTAGATGTGATGCGTTGCACCACAGCAACACGTTTTATGGTGGGAAAACCCACCTCCACCTCTCATCAGAAACTGGTAAGTGCAGGAGTGTGAGTACTTATCAAAGAGGTAGGGAAAAAAGTCCAACACAGTCTCCAGCTGTAAATACTCACTGTCTGCTATTAACACACAAAGCAACAAAGTATTATTGTCGGGAAGACAACACAATCGGCTGAGCACTTTACCTCCTAGGTAGAGCGATATCTCGGCAAACGACGGTGGAGATGTCGTCTTGCTGATATACTACTGAAGATCAGATGATTGGTGACAGCTGTCGTAGGTGATAAGTGACAGCTGTCACCCCGGCTGCTCCTGTGAGGCGGCAGCGCCCTCTTGTGCCTGGAGCCTGCACTCCAGGCAGGGTGTCCTCTGGTGGTGGTGGGCCAGCAGTACCTCCTCTTCAGCGGCCCACACAACACCTTCTCTAAAACAACACAAATAGCAACAAGATAAAATCAAAATAAACAAATAAATAAAATAATAAAAACACATTAAACAAACAAATAAATAAATAAATAAATAATAAGCAGCAAATAAAATACATAGTTGCACAAATTGGCTGGACTGACTGGGTGTGGACTGAGTGGGTGTGAATGTGTTTGTCTGGTCGTGGCCCTGCGACAGACTGGCGTCCTGTCCTGCGTGTACCCCGCCTCATGCTCTATGACTGCTGGGAGAGGCTCCAGGCCCCTGTGACTCTTGATTAGACCTAAGCGGTGAAGATGAGCGAGTGTGTGGTATGAAATCATATTTCATTCGACATGAATATGGGGAAATATATGGTATATTTACAATTATAGGTAAGAGGGATATATAAGTGTTTTGAACCCTTGTTTTTATGTCCTTTGGGGGTCTGAACCACCAATTAAGACTCAGACCCCCACCTTACCCTACCCCCCATATACCCTCTCCAATTCAAGGGTGATTCTTTAACTACGGGCACTATTGGCCTTGTAAATGTAATTTCCACCACACCATTGCCTTACAATATAAAGCGCCTTGGGGCAACTGTTTGTTGTGATTTGACGCTATATACATGTGCTCTGATGTCACTGTTTATCTCCATAGAAACTACCCAAACAATCTTTCATACAAACTGTTTAAAGGGACATTACAGTTTTGTGGTGGAAATTACGGCAATAGTGTGGGACAACTACATTTTGTTTAAAAAAATCACAACAGTTGTATGACATTGAATACCCCAATTATGTTTTGATTATTTTACTGATATTTTATTCAGAGATATTTTAAAACATTAGAAAAAACGTTTTTTTTACCATTCATTTTTATCATTGAAGATCAAAAGTCTGGGTGTGCAATATTTGCATATAATGATGCTGAAAAAAGGTGAAAAAGTCATCATAGACTACTAGAACAAATTTCTTAAAACACTTTCATTGTAAAGATAACTATAAAAGTGTGAAATTTCCCCTTTTTTCTGTTTTTCATACAATATGATCAAAGGACATAAGTGCCCGTAGTCTAAGAATCACCCTCAAACAATGCCACATATTTGTGGTGTGTTCTGTTAGTTTTATGCTAGCTACAAAAACAGTTTGTCAGGTGTCTGTCAACTTGTCTTTGCAATTTTATGCCCCTTTGTGGTGAACCGTTGATACAGCTTTGTGCTCAAGTAGCCCGACATTTTGAAAATACAAGCTCCAGACTCAAAAGATGGAGTTTGTTATGAGCTAATTCACCACATGGTTTTGATGACAACAATTCCTCCATTGTGTCGTCTCTCATGGTGTCTGTAGTCTGATTCCCGTTAGACAAATAATGCATGCATTTAAAATTCTTTGAATCTGTTCAAGAACCTATCTCAAAAAATTTGATGTGAAATGTCACGACTCCAGGAGAGTTTATATCTTTGTGTTAATGGTTGCAGAAGCTTGTGTTAAAGTTGTTTCCTCTGCAAGCTTTTCAAGTTACTGAGGCTTCATATTACTACTTATCATACAAACAAGAAAAACCTCAAGATATTCAGCAGCTAGGTGTCACATTTCTTAACACAGGACCCCGACACTCATCACTTTAGAAATTTTGTAACTGGTTCAGTAAAATATAAATTAATAAGGAGATATTTTGAATTCCTGTTATTTAAGGAAAGGGGTAGATGTATAGTTTGTTTAAGTGAACTGAGCCAGCTGGAGAGCAATGATCCACATGGAAATGGAAGTCTTCCAAAAATGCATACAACAATGAGGAGAAGCGAAAGAGGAAGGAGAGAGAACAAGATCCTGATTGGGAAAAATTTCCTGCAGAACCCACATGCAGCGTCTGCCTGAGACAGTACGCGTCAAGACTGGGCCTGTTTCAGTCATCTCCAGGTCCCCATCCCCATCCAGGAATCAACCTAAGAGACCATCTTCCTCAGACCGAGGAATTACAATAAAAACAGGCAAATGAAAATATTAACAAAAAGAAGATAATAATAAACATAATATTTAAGGATTATTAACTGAGCACAAAGTCTGTACGGGAAAATATCAGACCGAGGTGTTGACAGTAGAAAAACACTTAACAAATGTAATGTGGTCAAATTTTCTGCTACCTATCAAGACTCTGGCAGCAGTATTTGAACCAGTTGGACAGCCCTAATGCTGGGCTGTGGAAACTACAAATAGAACATGCAATAGTCCAATCTAGCAGAGATAAATGCATGAATCAGGTCTCTGCATCAACTATAGACATGATGGGAACGAATCTTCGCTATGTTTCGCAGGTGGAAGAAAGCAAGATCCTCGTATATCTCTAATGTGTATGTCAAAGGACAATGTAGGATCAAAATTACCCCATGGTTCCTCACTTTGTCAGTGTATGTATAAACATAAGCCTATAGTCTAGTGTTAGCTGGTCAAATTGATACTGATGTCTCGCTGGACCAAGAACCATCATTTCAGTCTTGTCTGAGTTAAAAGTAACAAATTGCTAGACATTCAGCTTTTCACTGATGCAAGGCAGATTACCAGCAGTTATCTGCATGTATAACTGAGTATCATCAACATACCAATGAAAGGTAATCCAAAATGCCGCATATGTGCCCAAGGGTGCTGTTAAAGGGAGAAAAGCAAGAGGCCTAAACGGACACCTGGTGGAACCCCATATTTCATGTCACTAAGGTTAGAGGTAGTGTTGTACTAGACACGGTGAGAATGACACTGCAGTGGCTCAAAGAGATTATTCTCAGCAAGGTGGTCCACCTTTCAATCTGTGTGTTTTTTTCTAATGCTGGTTCGATATTTATGGAGTATGTTCATGTCCGACTTGGTTTTTCTAATCGTGTTTTTAGCTTTCTGGTTTGTAACTAAGTTTTCACTCTGTTCTTGACTGTTAGGAGCTTTGTTTTCATGTTGTTGGTCTTCATTTTGCACAGCCACTTTGAGCTCATTTGCTGTTAATTCATCCATTTTCTTTGTTCGCTTTTTTATTTTGCATCATGAAAATCATAAACAAAGTTTTCGATTTTGAATTCTAATACGCAATCTGGACCTATTATCATGGTAACAGTCTGATGTGGGAAAATACCAAACCAGAAATCAACCAATTACAGAGCATGTACCGTTGTAGCCATATAATAAAAACTGTTATTTTGCAGTCCACAATTTGTTATAGATGAAGTTATCTGCCCTGAGTACATCTTCTTGCAATGAAGCTGCCCCTCCACAGCATGTCTTTTTCCTGGTTCTCTCCCTCAGCCCCAACCAGTCCCAGCAGAAGACTGCCCCTCCCTGAGCCTGGTTCTGCTGGAGGTTTCTTCCTGTTAAAAGGGAGTTTTTCCTTCCCACTGTAGCCAAGTGCTTGCTCACAGGGGGTCCTTTTGACCGTTGGGGTTTTACATAATTATTGTATGGCCTTGCCTTACAATATAAAGCGCCTTGGGGCAACTGTTTGTTGTGATTTGGCGCTATATAAAAAAATAATTGAATTGAATTGAATTATTATTATTATTAGTAGTAGTAGTCGGAAGTAGTAGTAGCAGTAGTAGTAGTAGTAGTAGTACTAACAGCAAAAGTAAAACTTCAGCTGAGATCCTAGTTTGTTTGTTTTGTTTTTTGAGTAAGTGTTAGCTTTAGTTATTTTAGATTCACCTGTATAATCACCTGGTTTTAGATCTCTGTAACATATTTACTTCAGTTGACTGTGTCAAAATCCATGTAAGATGTAAGTGTCAAAATCCAACCCCTCGTCCACATCACGACACCAGAGAAACTGATCAAGTAGGGAATTGTCTGTTGGGGTAAAATATGGTGGGGACCTTGTGTGCCCCATGGCCACTATAATGAAGGCCCAATGGGTCCCTGAATACAACAGGGCTCTGGTGAAACAAGAAGTCTTCAAAGTGGATCAGGTGAAGGAGGTGATGGCTTGTCACCCAACCACCGTGAAGGCAGATGAAGGCTGCAGCAGGTCCTCAGTCCTCCATTGTCTGGGATTTCCCAGCCATTGGATCAGGATAAGTATTTGTCAAGGACCCTGTGTTTGTAGGCGTGTAACAACATTCTGACATTAAACACCCCACGCACAGACGTCTTGATCAAGATACAGTCTTCCTTGACATTGAGACATGACTTCAGCTACTTATAAGTTACCTTTCCTAAAATCTTTATATTCTAAAGCTGGTGGTGCAGTTAGCTATGTTCAATTAACTGTATATTTAGTTAGATATGCCCAGTTAGCATATCAGTTAGTTAGATTTATTATCAGTTTCTCCCTAGTTCTGTTAATTCAGTTTATATTTGTTTTTTGGTCAGTGTACTTTGCAGGTATTTAGATTTGGTTTTCAGTTAGGCTTATATTGTATGAGCATTTACCGTCGTATTACGTTTATGTACTTTTATATTCAGTTAGCTTTATACAAAGTTAGTTTGAAATTCAGTTACTATTCTAGTAATTTTTATGTGAACCCTTGCCTCACCACTACCACTGGAAGGTCTTTGTGTCAAACGAGCGGTTAGGGATACTCAGATGAGCAGTATTATGTACATTTTAACCCCTTCTAAGCCTGTATATCCCATCAAAGGGAAATTTCACTTTTTATTCATGAAATACTGACAAGCCAAAATGAGGCGGGTGGTAATGATGTTTAAGGTGCAGCGCCATCCAGAGATGGGAATTGTATTTGTGCTGGAAACCCTCCTGTCCTGTGCACCAACAGCATTTCCTGTATATTCATTTTGTGAATTGTTTCTGTGAATTGTTCTGTAATTTATGTCCATAGCATGGCCCAAGCAGGGGGTCACCCCTTTGGGTCTGGTCTGCTTGAGGTTTCTTCCTCAGAGGGAGTTTTTCCTTACCACTGTTGCTCTGGGGGTTAGTAAGGTTAAACCTTACTTGTGTGAAGCGCCTTGAGGCAACTCTGTTGTGATTTGGCGCTATATAAATGAAAATATATTGAAAATTAAAAGTGAAAAATTGTGGTAAGGGGTTAAAGGAGGGTTAGCTATGCTCATTTTTGCCATGTGTACCATTTCACTGTGCATGATCCAGCGTGCCGATCCCTCAGTGGTTATTACCCCAACAGCTGAAGAAAACCAAGGGAATGCCCATGTTGGAACGCTCTGCCCCTCCATGTCTGAACAACCCCCACAGAGGAGTGTTTTAAGTCTTGTCTGAAGACCCACTTTTATTCTCTGGTTTTTAACACTGCGTGAGTTGTGTGGTCCTCTGTTTTATTGGTTTTTATTTTTGGTAGATTTTATTGGTTTTATCTTTTGTATGGTGTATGTATTTATTTATTTATTTATCTTGCACATTTTAGTTATTTTTGTTGTTAATTTTCTTATTTTTAATTTATTTCTTGACTATTGGGGTTTTATCTATCGTGATTCTACTGTAAGTGCAGCACTTTGGAACGTTTTTGTTGTTAAATGTGCTATATAAATAAAGTGGATTGGATTGGATGTTTCACGTGGCAGCAGCAGATAGATGGTTAGGTGAACATCAACCCGTTGGCTGCGTCCACTCTGTGAAGTGAGGACAAACAATATACTAGACCTGTAACCATCTCTGGCTTTCTGTGATTTTTTTTTATGGTACCAAAGGATCTTTGAAGAACTTTAGAATAAATTTGGCCCATGGCTATGACGTCCTGCATAAGGTGTAACTACATAATTAAATGGTTAAACATATAGAGGAGTTAAAGGAGACAGCAGACCTCATTGGCATGTTGGAACACGGCTTAGAATCAGAACGAAAAACAAGACACGGATAATCACAGTTTTGATTGAAAGACATTAAAATGTTGTTTTGAGGCAGTAGAAAGATACACATCAAATCTTACTTTTTTGTCTGAAGGCAGACTGAAATACAGGTCAATTTCCCCCGCAACAGCTAGTTTTACCCCACTTGTTAACGGGGGGGGGGTGGACATGCCAAATGGATCTTACAAAGGCAAAATAAAATTGCTTTTTGGATTGCTCAACCCTCAACTTCAGAGTTTGTCCTCAATATGCTTTTAAGTTATGATCTGCACAAGGTGGCTGAGATGTACTAACTCACCCACTCATCTACATGTTGCTGTCCAAGCTCTACGCCATTACCAGTGCAGGAAAAAGACATAGGCACATCAAATCTGCCTAAAGTAAGAGTAAAGTAAATCCTTTGTGGGCCATTGGACCAGTGCTTAGGGCCCCTTCACACATAGTGCGAAGTTTGGACAAAGTGCACACTTAGTACGCATGATGCAGGAATCGTGTGCAAACTGTGTAATGTTGTCCCTGCCTCCAACACCTTGTACACCTGTTCCTACAACTATTTGCGCACACAAGCACCTGAAAATTCCAGGTGACATGCACAAACATCTAACAGCGCTCGCAGGGCACTAAGAAAATGTGTGGCCAGTCGCACTCTTGGCACGGTAACAGACTGCAGACAATTACCTTTGTACTTACAGAGAATTTGTCTAAGTCCCACACGAGTGTGGCTTTGGTCTGTGCGCTGAACTGACAGGAGGTGTGTCCTCCCACTGAAGCGGCTGTGGAAATCTGTGGATCTGGGCATTCCAGCTGGACACCACGTACTGTGTTTGGATTGACACGGACAAACAACTGCCCACTGTGACACGCGTGTGTGTTTGCTGTTATCAAGTGGATATAAATAAAAACAAATATCACTGTGGTGACGTGCTGCAGCCATCGATTGCGTGCACGGCGCGCACATGGACAGGCTGCTCCCAGGTTGAAACAGACCAACAGATCAGAACACGCAGCAGGTGATCTCACTGTCACATCACCCACGTGAGCTCTGTTCCACATGACACTGTGTCCTGTGGCACGTCATCCACAAGACAAGGCCGGTTGGAGCCGCACCAGCAGATGTGGACATGAATGAGACGAGGTGAACTGCTTCTATTCATGTCATTCATGACTGTATGTCCGTGACCATGGGGTCATCACCAGAGGAACAGACGAATCATACACTCACAAAAATATAAACGCAACACTTTTGGTTTTGCTCCCATTTTGTATGAGATGAACTCAAAGATCTAAAACTTTTTCCACATACACAATATCACCATTTCCCTCAAATATTGTTCACAAACCAGTCTAAATCTGTGATAGTGAGACAGTTCTCCTTTGCTGAGATAATCCATCCCACCTCACAGGTGTGCCATATCAAGATGCTGATTAGACCCCCATGATTAGTGCACAGGTGTGCCTTAGACTGCCCACAATAAAGGCCACTCTGAAAGGTGCAGTTTGTTTTATTGGGGGGGGATACCAGTCAGTATCTGGTGTGACCACCATTTGCCTCATGCAGTGCAACACATCTCCTTTGCATAGAGTTGATCAGGTGTCAATTGTGGCCTGTGGAATGTTGGTCCACTCCTCTTCAATGGCTGTGCGAAGTTGCTGGATATTGGCAGGAACTGGTACACGCTGTCGTATACGCCGGTCCAGAGCATCCCAAACATGCTCAATGGGTGACTTGTCCGGTGAGTATGCCAGCCATGCAAGAACTGGGACATTGTCAGCTTCCAAGAATTGTGTACAGATCTTTGCAACATGGGGCCATGCATTATCATTCTGCAATACAGTTCTTGGATGTATGGCACAACAATGGGCCTCAGCATCTCGTCACGGTATCTCTGTGCATTAAAATGCCATCAATAAAATGCACCTGTGTTCTTCATCCATAACAGACACCTGCCCATACCATAACCCCCACCGCCACCATGGGCCACTCGATCCACAACATTGACATCAGAAACCGCTCACCCACACGATGCCACACACGCTGTCTGCCATCTGCCCTGGACAGTGTGAACCGGGATTCATCCATGAAAAGAACACCTCTCCAACGTGCCAAACACCAGCGAATGTGAGCATTTGCCCACTCAAGTTGGTTACGACGACGAACTGGAGTCAGGTCGAGACCCCGATGAGGACGACGAGCATGCAGATGAGCTCCCTGAGACGGTTTCTGACAGTTTGTGCAGAAATTCTTTGGTTATGCAAACCGATTGTTTCAGCAGCTGTCCGAGTGGCTGGTCTCAGACAATCTTGGAGGTGAAGATGCTGGATGTGGAGGTCCTGGGCTGGTTGTGGTTACACGTGGTCTGCGGTTGTGAGGCTGGTTGGATGTACTGCCAAATTCTCTGAAACGCCTCTGGAGACAGCTTATGGTAGAGAAATGAACATTCAATACACCAGCAACAGCTCTGGTTGACATTCCTGCTGTCAGCATGCCAATTGCACGCTCCCTCAAATCTTGCAACATCTGTGGCATTGTGCTGTGTGATAAAACTGCACCTTTCAGAGTGGCCCTTTATGTGGGCAGTCTAAGGCACACCTGTGCACTAATCATGGTGTCTAATCAGCATCTTGATATGGCACACCTGTGAGGTGGGATGGATTATCTCAGCAAAGGAGAAGTGCTCACTATCACAGATTTAGACTGGTTTGTGAACAATATTTGAGGGAAATGGTGATATTGTGTATGTGGAAAAACTTTTAGATCTTTGAGTTCATCTCATACAAAATGGGAGCAAAACCAAAGTGTTGTGTTTGTTGTGTGGGCCGCTGAAGAGGAGGTACTGCTGGCCCACCACCACCAGAGGGCACCCTGCCTGGAGTGCGGGCTCCAGGCACCAGAGGGCGCTGCCACCTCACAGAGCAGCCGGGTGACAGCTGTCCACCTACGACAGCTGTTACCAATCATCTGATCCGCAGCGGTATATCAGCAAGACGTCATCTCCACTTCTTTGCCGAGATATTGCTCTACTGAGGAGGTAACGTATCTAGCCAATCGTGTTGTCTTTTGACCATAAATACTTTTTTTGCCTTCACGCAGATAGTGAGTAGAACAGCAGGAGACTGTATTGGACTCTCTTGGATAAGTACTCACACTCCTGCACTAACAGTGTTTTCCTGACGAGAGGTGGAGGTGGTTTTTCCACCATACGTGTTGCTGGGTGCAGGCGCACCCACATCTGACTGTTTCTGTTCCTCGCCAGCAGTACCAGATCCGACAAGCGGAGGCAGTGGCCACCTGGGAGTTCGGGACTTGGCGGCTCCAGTATTCCCGGGGTTCGGTGGCGGAGGAAATCGTGTGGTTCCGGTTCTGCTTTGGACAGATGTCTTCTATCTTCGAGCCTGCCCACATGACACCTTTGTGATTCGACTTTATTGTCTATTATTGTAATCGGTTGTGTTTGTTGTGCTTATTTCACAACATGAAAGTGCTATTGACTTCCTCCATTGTCCGTTCATTTGCGCCCCCTGTTGTGGGTCCGTGTTCCTACACTTTCACAACAGCGTTTATATTTTTGTTGAGTGTATTTGTATTGCTCATTTGATAAATGCAGTGTTTTTATATGGTGTGGTGACTTTAAATTATTTTGTAATACTTCATGTCCTTCCTGATATGACGCAGATTCCCACAGCTTTCAAAGAAACAGCTCTGTAGCTCAGTGGTAAAGTCTCTGACTAGAAATCAGAGCTTTTGAAAGGTACAAGTTCACTTCTATTGGGTGCTGTGTTTTTCTCTTTTTTTAAAAAAATTATTCCACATAAGTGGCACGATGTGGTTCCACAGGTACTGGCTGGTTCGATATTTTTTTATTTATACCACATAAGCATCAACATGTGCTGCACCTGCACTGTTCCTGCTCAAAGGACACCGGGGCATGCACAAACTCCAATCCTGTCATCACGGCAAGTCATGATTCAGGTGCACGAAATATACATTAATTCTATTGGTTCGTGATATTGTGACAAAAAGTGCCTCATTTCATCACGGCAGCACGAATTTATTCTCATTCATTCCATGATGGCTGCACGAATTAAAGTGAAACAGGGGGGGTCGGGGTGGTTATGGTTAGGGTGGTGGGAAGGAGTACGATTAGGTTATGGTTAAGGTTAGGGTTGGGGGTTGGAGTAGAGCTAGGAATAGTGAGTTAAAAAAGCCCCATCACGAAAATTTGACTCATTTCAGGCCGGGAGCACGAAAAAAAAGCGTGAGACTGCGCTGGCAAACTCTCACACCAGGTTCGTGCATGCCTGCTCATCTGTGCAATGTTTCGTGAGCAATGTTTTGAGTGCTAATTTCGAACTGTTTCGCCATTTCCGTCCAAACGCCGTCCAAACTTTGCAACTATGTGTGAAGGGGCCATCAACTCTAGTTTTCTAAAAGAGGAATGGGATGAGACTCGACATCTCTCTCTGCATGGGACACTAGTCCATCACAGGTTACTCTTCAATCGAGGCTGGAATGCATTTTTATTTGGGTAGAATAGGAGATGATGCAAATGAATCATCTTGTCCAAGAATACAGACAGGTGGCTCAAGTGGGCACAACTGGAATCCTGGTTAATAAGTTGGTGTTCAACAACTATCCCCGTGAGCCTCCTGCACTGCTTATCTGCCTAAACCATTTGCACAATACTGCACATGTCAGACCAATGTCAGAGAGAATATAATATAGGATCTGAGTTTGGATTAAGATTTTTGAGCCCTCCAATAGCAAAGTGTAGCTGATAGGGGGGTAACATAAATATCTGTCATAATTTATTAAGATGCTGGGGATGGGTCCTGTCCAAAGTTTGCATTCGTGCGGACCAATATCATTGCCAGGTCCAGTCAGTATTTTTTCTTCCCTTAGGTCCTCGGTCAAAATAACAATGCGATCCTGCACAAATTAATTTACCTACAGTGGTTTGCAAAAGTATTCAGCCCCTTGGTATTTTCACGCATTTTAAGTTGTTTATGGCATTCAAATACAAAAAGTAAATCAGGCTTCTCAATATAAAAATTTCTAAAATTATCTTCCTTAGACTCAAACTGAAAACAAATCACAGCCACAGAAGCCTACAACTTCTTCTGGGTTGTGTAGGGGTCTTGGTGGCTTTCCTCACTCTTCTCCTTCTGGCACAGTCCTTAGTTTTTGAGAACTGTCTACTCTACACAGATTACCATAGAGTGCCATACTGTTTGCATTTCTTCATAACTGATGTAAATAAGTCAAGACATATTCAGTGACTTGGAGATGTTCATGTTCCATCCACTAACTTGTCTGAAGAAAACTGGCAATAAAACTGATTATTTACAGGTATTATACCAAAAGGGGCCCATTACTTATGCAACCCATCATCTTGCCTTTATATTTATAATTATTTATGTCAGTTGTAGAGATTTACTTTCAGTTTGTGTTTAAGGAAGATAATTTTAGAATTTTTATATTGAAAAGCCTGATTTACTTTTTGTATCTGAAATGTCATAAACAAATTATAATGTGTGAAATACCAAGGGGTTGACTACTTTTGCAAACCACTGCACTATTGCAGGTGGAATGTTAATGTGGTGAATCAAACTCAAATGGAACAGGCCATGCATCCTGTAAAGACAAGAGATCCCTGACCTGAGGCTGGCAGCAGGAGGACACGGCATGATCAAGAACAGCCTCCTAATTTGTCTGGTTTTCACACAGTCAGCTGAGGTAGAGTGGAGAGACATCAGCACGCACCGCAATGCTGGACAAGGTGTGCGTGTAAATCCACTAAATACAGGATGAAGACATACACACAAAGTGGTAAATCCAATAGTCTGGCAAGACATCACAAGGAAATCTTAAGACAGCTCAGAATCAGTGGTAGTGTACAGATGCTGGTCAGGGGTTAAAACTGAAGAGAGGGGTGGTATAGCAGAAACATCTGAAGAACCGAGTTGGAGACTGACAGGTTAGAAAAGTTCATTTGTCCAATAAATGTCTGATTGTTTGGTGAATAAAACTGATAACTGGAGTATTTCCAATGCAGATGGTCAAAGTATTTGCAATATTTTACAGTATAATTAGATCATCAGCTGAAGCAAGGGACCACAGTGAGATATTTGGTCTCTCCAACAAATTATCTAATTAAAATATCTGCTTTTATGCACTGTCTGTGAGATGTAGGTGAATTTTTGCATTTGTTTTGGTTTCCCAGAATGTTTTCCCCTTTACCCCGCTTCGCCCTGGCGTCTCTGAGAGCTTGTCAGGGCTCATTTAGCCGGGGTGTGTCCTTTCACAGTTTACTTTTCAAAGACAAATTGGAGCTATATTCTTGGCTGTACCACTCTGAACAATCCAGAACTGGTTTAATTTTTCTACATTCTTTCTCTGGGATTATGAGCAACAAAATATTTACTTTGAATTGGTGTAGATTTTTTCTTTAAACTCCTGCTTGAATTCAGAGTTTTGCTGACTTTGGAGATAAATATGTTCTTTTATATTATACAAAATTGATTGTTAATTAACATGTGAAGATGATCAGACATCACTGAAAGTACTACTGCTAATAATAAACTGTTAAGAGATTGTCCACTATACATGCATCGCCCATTTTATTAGGTACACATTGCTAGTACCGGGTTGGACTCCCTTTTGCCTTCAGGACCACCTTAGTTCTTTGCAGCATAGATCCAACAAGGTGTTGGAAACCTTCCTCAGAGATGTTGGCTCATACTGACATGATAGCATCAAGCAGTCACCCATTCAACCAGTCTGCCCGTTGTCCTCTGACCTCTCACATCAACCATCAACCTTTACCCACACAACTGCCACTCACTGGACATCTTCTCTTTTTGGGACCATTCTCTGTAAACCCTTGAGATGGTTGTGTGTGAAAATCCCAGTAGATTAACAGTTTCTGAAATGCTCAGACCAGCCCGTCTGGTACCAACAACCAAGCCACATTCAAAGTTACTTAAATCCACTTCCTTCCCCAGTCTGTTTGAACTTCAGCAAGTCACCTTAACTGCTAATAGATGCCTAAATGCATTGGGTTGCTGCCATGTGATTGGCTGATTAGCTATTTGTGTTAACAAGCAATTGAACAGTGTACCATAATAATGACATAAAAAAAATAATATTAAATAATAACAACAAAGCCTAGCATGCATCCACAGAAGAGAAATAAAGACAACAGGAAGAACTGTGAGCAGGGCACTCGCCCACTTGTAGAATAGCTTCCCGCAGTACTAAATACGTAATGTCCAGTGGTCCATGTCATTGAAGAGCTCCTGGCTGCCACCATTGCACATGAATCACCAGCTCCAGGATGAAATATGTAATGTCCAACAGGAATATTTCCTAGCTGCCACCATCATCGAGGACAGGGGAGGACCTCCTCTGTCCTTGGGAATGACCATTATTCTTCCACCACTGTGCTGAAGCCCACCTTATTTCTTGAATGAGTAAGTCTTCAAAGCAGCAGCTACCCCCGGTATCACTGTCCCTTCTCCTCGGCAATGCTCATGGTCCTGACCATGGTCTCCCTCACAACATCATTGTTGGTGGATGATCTGATACTGGGTCCATATACCATATGCACTGTATCAGTAATGGATCCTGTACATACAAGCTGATGAAGCCAGAATGAAGGTGTGTGTTTCCATCCTGAAGCCTCCAAAACCAATACAGGTTGAGGGGTTTCAGCTGGATATTTGTCTCATCACTGTTGGTTACATCACTGCTGCATACAAACGTTGCTTTCTTCAGAGGTTGTCTGAATGGTGTAATGTCACATGGAGCCTCTATAAATTGTCGTCCATTCCTTCCCTCTCAAATGCCACTTGCGCCTGTAGTTGGGCCTGTCATGTCTGGCAAAACATTCTGGTATGTGTGACCGACAGTTGTGTGAAGGGTTGCCTTTCCGTCCAAAGTTTGCACATTAGCATCATTATTATCTCAACAGATACTGTTGCAAGGCCTGGATTCAACTTTATGCCATCTGGTGCATGGCGATCGCACGACTCCACAGAATGAGCAAATTCTGTTTCTAGACCCTTCGCTTCACTGTAACTTATACTGTGCCCTGACCTGTTCAAAATTTGCAGCATGAGCTTGGATCCAGTAAGTGAAACTATCCCTAATCCCAAAGCAGTGTGCTCCCATGGTTTGACCATTCCTCGAGTGACATTAAAAATGACATCGGATGCCATCGAAGTCGCCTTACAGTCAATACCATCCTTATGCACCCCACTGAAGTTTGGTGTTAGGCCACCTAGAAGACTCCTAAAAAACAGGTCTAACTGTGATGGAATGTTTGGGCCAGACTCCTTCAGATTCTGAGTGGTAGCTGGATTTGGTGTCCTTGATTTAGAGAGCTTCAATATCTGACTTCTTAAATTAGGGCTTTGAAGTAATCAGGAAATTCCAGACATATACAGTTGTATACATGTTTGTCCGTGCGTCGGGACGCAGCCGGCACGGTGCGGCGGCACAGGAAAAACACCTCCGTGTTGCTAACCATTTGTAAAATCCAGGTGGCTTTTGATGGCTTTCAGTGGAGTGAGTATATGAGAAATTGTTTAACAGCTGGACATGTTCCAACTTGTCCTTAAGGCTTCCAACGGAGGTGTTTTTCCTGTGGCGGAGCGTCGCGGCGGCTGCGAGCCGACGCTGCAATCCGCCCGCACGTCTTTCATTAAAAAAATCTCCTTTAACAGTGTAATATCCGGATAAAATGCTAAAACCGACTTCTTCTGAAACTTCTCTGTTCTCTCACGACGTCCTGGATCAATAGAGCCTGAAATGTGGAGGTTTTCAGCTTGAAACAGGCTGACGACGGCGCCTGGGAGTGCTGCGCGACGTCTCGCACAGTGGGAAGTCCTTAAAGCGACAGTATCACCTCAAAATCTCTCATCAGCTGTTAAAATTTTCACTGAAACCAGCTTAATTTTCGAACCGTGTCCACTTCGATGTGTCTCACAGGTTTAGAAAAAAGTTTGATCAAACAAAGCGCCAGTCTCTCAGCAACTTCTTAGACAAAGGAACTCCGACGAGGGGCTGGACAACTCCTCCCACAAGGAGTGCTCACAGGCGAATGACGTCACCGACAGGCGTGGAAAAACTCACGCATGCACACGAGGGTTCAAGCATGTCTGACGTAAAAACATATGAATGAAATCCATATAGTTTTTGAAAAAAATAAAAGGACCTATACTTTATTGACAGACCTCGTATGGGTACTAGAGCGGCCTGCCTACAATCCTGACCTGTCCCCAAAAAAGAATGTAAACAGAATTTTGAAAGAAAAAAAAATCAACAAAAATGGTCCTGTATGCTGCACATGATAAGACATGGTTGCAAGAAGAATGGGAGAAAGTAACACCATACTTCTTCACTTTGTATGCTCAATGCCACAATGTCTTTTAAGTCTTGTGAGAAGGAATGACAACATTACAAAGTGGTAAATGTTTTAGCATGTCATTTTTTTCCACAAATGAATAGATACATACTGTATATTAACCAATGAAATTAGGTGAACCAGACAAAACATGAATTCATTAATTATCTTGGGTTCATATAGTCTGCAATTTAATTAAATGTATTTATTTACTTATTTATTTATTCATTGCATTTTCCATACTGTCCCAACTTTTCCAAATTTGAGGTTGTATAAATCCCCACTCATTTATCTGTCTGTATGTGGCTAAATAGGAAAACAATGGATGGACTGTGATGTTCTACCTGGGAGACCATCAACTGGAACTGAAGAAGTTCCGTGACATAGTGGATCTGGCAACATGTAGCACCAACGCATTCTTCCAACCCTAACTTCACCTGAGTTGACCGCTCATCCAGCTCAGTGGTCATTCAAATGTCATAATTGTTTTGCAGGAGATAGTTGGACACTTGCAATATAAACATCTGGCACATTATGTACGTATATTACAATGTGTTTGGACACATGAGATATTCATCAGGTTTGTGGGTTTTGGTCTATGGTAAAGTACTTTTGTAGCCCAAAGTGGACCTTGGGGAGTGTTTCTATGTCTCTGATGATGGATAAAGTGTGCAGGATATTGATTTATATCATAAAATAAGGACTCCAATATCAGTAAATGTTTGCTAAATCTTTACCTGCCAAGCACAAAACTCCTTTAAAATGATTAATAACGATGTCTAACTTTGGTGTGAAAGAAAGACGAATGGAGTGGGAGAACCTAAAATTGCAACAACAAAAAAAAAAAGAGAGAGTGAGGCAAGACTGGGCCGGGGTAGGTGAGAGAAGAAAAAAGTGGAATGTCAAGACTGGGGAAGGTGGGAAAAGCAGAAAAATAACTAGGTGAGGCGGGAGGGAGTAAGAGTATATTCTTCAAGAAAAATTGTGAAAAAGAACGTTCAACAAAGTTTGTTTGCTACAAATGTTGAATGTGGCACTTGACTGAGTGAATGTTGTTTCATTTTGTGACACCTGGCATTAACCCACTTTAAAAAGCAAAATGTTCCACTCTGCCCCCTTTTTCTTCTCATCTTCCCTCCGGTCTGCCAGAATGTCCCGTCATGAGAACAGAGCTAAAGTATGCCAGAAGGAAATAGCTCTAACAGTCATGCATCCAAACCGACTAAGCGTTGCTGCGGTGAATCTCCCTTATTTTGAAGAAAACACAAAAGGGCAATTTTAAAGGCGTAAAAGGCGACGTTACATTCATAAATCATTAGTAATACAGACACTAAAATTGTTTATAAAATCATGTCTAATTTCTTGAAAGATGCTCAACAACAACCTGATACATTTTATCAGAGATGTTTACTCGTTTTCATTTTGCCTTTTCTGGTCTTATTTGTTTAAACTTTTTTAGTAAAATTTGCATATTACATTATGAAGTTATTATATGCCTGCCTGCTTTTCCGTTTTGATGCATGTTCCAGCTACTTATAGAGGTAATGAATAGCACAGTGGATTAGTGGTTAGCACTGTTGCCTCCCAGCAAGAAGGCTGTGGGTTTGATTCCCACCTGTGGCCTTTTTGTGTGGAATTTGTTTGTGAACCCACAAACACAAGTGTTTGCTCATAGGGGGTCGTTTTGACCGTTGGGGTTTTTCTGTAATTATTGTATGGCTTTTGCCTTGCAATATAAAGTGCCTTGGGGCAACTGTTGTTGTGATTTGGCGCTATATAAATAAAATTGATTTGATTTGATTTGAAACACACACACGCACACACACACACACACACACACACACACACACACACACACACACACACACACACACACACACACACACACACACACACACACACACAGTGGGGAAAATAAGTATTTGACCCCTGTCAGTTTTACAGGTTTTCCCATCTACAAAGACTGGAGAGGTCTGTAATTTTTTATCGTAGGTACACTTCAACTGTGAGAGATGGAATCTAAAAAAAAAAAACAAATCCAGAAAATCACATTGTATTATTTTTAAATAATTAATTTGAATTTTATTGCATAAAATACGTATTTGACCCCCTGCCAACCAGCAAGAATTCTGGCTCACACAGACCTGTTAATTTTTCTTTAAGAAGCCCTCTTATTCTACACTCTTTACCTGTATTAATTGCACCTGTTTGAACTTGTTACATGTATAAAAGAACCTGTTCACACACTCAATCAATCACACTTCAACCCTGTCCACCATAGCCAAGACCAAAGAGCTGTCTAAGGACACCAAGGACAAAACTGTAGACCTGCACAAGGCTGGGATGGACTACAGGACAACAGTTATGCAGCTTGGTAGAAGACAACAATCTGTTATGATTATTCTTAGAAAGGGAAGAAAACACAAGATGACTGTCAATCTCCCTCGGTCTGGGATATTCCATGCAAGATCTCACTTTGTGGGGTAAGGATGATTCTGAGAAAGCTCAGAAATACACAGGAGGACCTGGTCAATGACCTGAAGAGAGCTGGGACCACAGTCACAAAGATTAATTAGTAACACATGATGCTGTCATGGTTTAAATCCTGCAGGTCAGCAAGGTCCCCTACTCAAGCCAGCACATTGTCTAGGCCCATTTGAAGTTTACCAGTGACCATCTGGATGATCCAGAGGAGGCATGGGAGAAGGCATATGGTCAGATTAGGACCAAAATAGAGCTTTTTGGAATCAACTCCACTTACCATGTTTAGAGGATGAGAACAACCCCAAGAAAACCATCCCAACCATGAAGCATGGGGGTGAAAACATCATACTCGGGGGTGCACTTCTGCAAAGGGGACAGGACGACTGCAACCGTCATGAAGGGAGGATGGATGGGTTCATGTATTGCGAGATTTTGGCAAACAACCTCCTTCCCTCAGTAAGAACATTGAAGATGGGTCATGGCTGGGTCTTCCAGCATGACAATGACCCCAAACACACAGCCAGGGCAACTAAGGAGGGGCTCCATAAGAAGCATTTCAAGGTCCTGGAGTGGCCTGGCCAGTCTCCAGACCTGAACTCAATAGAAAATCTTTGGAGGGAGCTGAAACTTCCAAACCTGAAAGATTTGGAGAAGATCTGTATGGAGGAGTGAAGCAAAATCCCTGTTGCAGTGTTGTGAAAACTTGGTCATGAACTACAGGAAATGTCTGATGTCTGCAATGGCAGACAAAGTTTCTGTCCCAATTTTTAAGCTCTGTTTTCCTAGGGGGTCAATGCTTATTTTATGCAATAAAATGCCAAATTAATTATTTAAAAATCATACAATGTGAATTACTTAATTTGTTTTTAGATTCTGTCTCTCACAGTTGAAGTGTACCTACGATAAAAATTATAGACCTCTCCATTCTTTGTAGGTGGGAAAACCTGCAAAACCGACAGGGGGTCAAATACTTATTTTCCTCACTGTATATAAAGGTCCTTGTAATTTGTCTTATAAGATGCTTATTAATGTTATTTTGTGTTAACTAGGATATATAATAGTGCTACACATATTTATTCTGTAAATTTATGCTACACATATTATGTGCTATTACATAATTAGACATTTACAAATTCCCATACAACACCTGTGAACAGTTTATAGACTGTTAAATGAAACCAGTATGGGTTTTATTCTTTTTTTGTTTTTACATTTGTTGATAATATCATTACAAACACATTTATTAGTTTGTTTGATCCAGGTAAGAAATACATAAACAGTTTACGCAACTAGCATTTGAACACTGTTTCTTCAGTAAAAAAGTAACTGGGTGAGTCATCATTTAGATATTTATTGTTTAATTAAATTACCAATTAAGTCATAGTTTTAATTTTACTAAGCTTTATTTGTTATTGACTAAGAGTAATATATGATTAATATGGAGGTATTAGCACGTAACTGTGCACTTATTAGCATTTAACTACCACTATGACTTTCACAACTACTGGATCTAAAGCAAGAACAATGCCTTATAATCTAACAGTAAATGTGTTTGTGATACTATAAGTAATTTATATAATCTTTTAAATGCACATAATAAATATCCTATAAGAACTAATTAATACTAGTTAACTAGTTAATACTAGTTAAATAGATTCAAGATTCAAGAGTTTTATTGCCATATGTACAGCAGAAACAGGCAGTTACTCTATACAATGAAATTCTTACTTTGCTATGCCTCCATTCACCAATAATAATCTTAAAAAGAAAAAGAGGAGAGAGAGGAAAAGGTGAAATGTTTAAAAAAATAATGCTTATTACAAGGACTTTTTATAGCAAGTGTGACTAATTAATCGTACTATCTAGACGTTTCTTTACCTTTTCAGTTTCTGTGTCATGATGACTTTTAGTATCTGTAGGTGGCGCACTCTTCCTGAGCACTATGGCTGAGGGTTAATATGAAAACCTGTGGGCTCTTGCCCCCTGCCTGCTGTCTGTGAAACCATTGTATCGCTGAGGTAAAAGTACAGCATCTCTCAGCAGACGGACACGAGCAGCCAGTGTTCATGTTCCGACTGTCCCTGAATCAGACCTCTTCTGTGGGCTAAACCAACTCTGCTTCCCCTGTGCACAGGTCTCTCTCTGCAAAGTGTCCATTTTGTCTCTCAAACAGTTTGAAAGCTAAATTAAGAACTGTACGAAGCTGTGCTTGTCCCTGTTCACATTGGCAACTTGCTAACAGTACCATGAAGATCACTTGGCTTCCACATTTCAGTTCAGTTAAATTATCTGACCATCTGCTGTGACCATACGAACAAGACACAACCCACAAGACAAGACTGGTCCCAACACGTGCAATGACAGAAATGAAGCAAGTAAACGGCAATAAATGTCAGGGATAGTAGAAAAGACAACAGCCAGGTGAATAAAAGTCCCAATAAGATGATTAGTCAGTGAATTGTTGTACTGATGCCAGACCAGTCACTGAGGCAGGAGAACACCCATAGCTCAAACCCAAACCAGATGTATCTCCAGTCTCTCAAACCAAAATCACCCTCATCCAGCCAAAGTAAGGTCCCTACTTCAAAATCCCACATAGACTACACACATATTAATGCAGTTTCACACAGACACAAGTTCATCTCAGTAGGAACCATAAAATTATTCAATGCAGACACTCATTAAACTGCCAAAGTAGATCTATGGTGCTGTTTAGTCAGACCAAAGCGGCTAATACAGGAAAAGTACTAAAAACTAAGACAGTAATATTTGGTGTGGAATGTGGAACTTTCTGCTGTGTTTTACATCCAGTGGGTTGTCTGACTGGGACAGAAGCCACTTTTTTGACAAGAATTAGTTAACTTGTCTGAAGCTCCAGCCAAATGTTCTTAATCTTTAGACAGTGGCCTACACAGAGAAGCTCCAAAATAGGAATAATAAATGAATGAATAGTAAATGTCCGGCTTCATTGGTGCAAAAAAAAAAAAAAAAAAGCTGGCATTCCCTTTAAAATTTGGCAGGTTCCTGCAAAAGTTAGTGTTTAAATGATTATCACCCTCCACCAAAGGGAAGCAACATGCAACACGTGTTGTTTTTGCTGGTGTGTGTGCGTGTGGTGTTGTGTGGTGTGTGTGTGTGTGTGTGTGTGTGTGTGTGTGTGTGTGTGTGTGTGTGTGTGTGTTTGTGTGTGTGTGTGTGTGTGTGTGTGTGTGTGTGTGTGGACAAGATAAATCAAAAACGGCGAGACGGATTTCCTTAAACCTTGGTGGGAATATTACTTGGATAGATATCAAGAGGTGATTAGATTTTGGAGTAGTTTGGTCAAACATTGAGAGCAATAAAAACATGGTCTGAAAAACACATTTTTTAATAGGCTCAATAACTAAGAAGCCTCGATGGATGGTCTATATTGTTCAGAGAAATAGTTTGTGATTCATTGGTATGAATGACGTCAAAATGAAACCACCAAGAATTCTAAATGTTTCCTATCAGGTTATATAAGCAAGACAAGAGTGTGAAACTTTATTTGAAGGCTAAAAAACAAAATTATAGTGGTACTGAAGAAAATCCTTTTTATTGCTTATATTGTTTAAAAAAGTAAAGGAAATACACCGCTGACTGAACACAGCATTCATCTCAAATAATTTTACAATTATTTGAGATGAATGCTGTGTTCTAACTCTTTTATAAATTAAAACTGCATTGTATGAGTTTTGCAGAAGGCATGCTCTCTGGACAGCAACCTAGAGCTGAAGGTCATGTTAGGTACAATATTAAGCCATCATCACATCTAACATGATGGTGACGATGGAGGTTGCTGCAGGAGGGAGGTGATGACAGATGAGATAATTATTTCTGTCAGACTCAAAGCTTGCTGTCTGGCTTCTCAGATCTCTGCAGTAATAATTTCTGAATTAGAGAAAGCAGCCAATGCTTAACACAAATTCAGGATGTCACATTCTCAGGAGATGTGTTTTGTTACTCATCATAGACAGCACACCTCAATTCCCAAATCACTTCCAGACTTCCATTTTCACCTTAAATTTGAGCAGCCATTATTTCTGAACTACAACCCCAATTCCAATGAAGTTGGGACGTTGTGTAAAATGTAAATAAAAACAGAATACGAGGTCTGTCCAAAAAGTATCGGACCTTTTTATTTTTTGCAAAAACCATATGGATTTGAATCACGTGTGATTGCATCAGCCAAGCTTGAACCTTCGTGCGCATGCTTGAGTGGCTTTCAGGGACAATTTTGTGGGGATTACACAGATTAAGGAGTGTTACTGCCGCTTTAAGGACGGCACACAACTGCTGAGACAGCTGTCGGTGGGTTTTCAGTCGTGTGACTAACCGAGAAATTGTGCATGAGCTGGACATGCCAGAACATGTCCTGTGAGGCTTCATCATGGCGTTGCTTTGCGCCATGCGGCTCCACCGCGATGCGCGGAACTCCTCTGCTCCTCTTTCCATGACAAAAACTCCTGTAACAGTGGAGAATGTGCCGTTCATTTCTAAACTGGACGCTGTCTTGATCCGGTATGTCGTCTGACTAGCACAGGGAATTGTGAAAGACGTGGACATCAGCACTTTTTCGGCACACTGAGACAGACGTGCGGAGGAATTCCGCGCGTCGCGGTGGAGCCGCATGGCGCAAAGCAACGCCGTGATGAAGCCTCACAGGACATGTTCTGGCATGTCCAGCTCATGCACAATTCTCGGTTAGTCACACGACTGAAAACCCACCGACAGCCGTCTGAAATCCACCTGAAAGCCGTCCTGTGAGACCAACACGGAGGTGGTTTTGTGCCGCATAATAAACTGCTCCGTGGCGTGTCCCTCCTGCTTTTCTTTCCATGAAAAAAAAACTCCTGTAAGAGTGGAATGTGCCGAAAAAGTGCTGATGTCCAAGCCTTCTGCCTTTTTGTGAAAGTCAGACGACGTCCCGGATCAACAAAGCCTTCACGTTGGAAATGATCCGGTTGTTTCAGCGGGGTGTGAGACTGTCAATCGGCACTGGGGAGAGCGGCGCGGCTCTCAGCAGTTGTGTTGCCGTCCTTAAAGCGGCAAGTAACACTCCTTAATCTGTGTAATCCCCAAAAATCATCCCTGAAAGCCATATTAATTTCACGAACGGTGTCCACCTGGAGGTCTCTCACAGTTTCTGGAAAAATTTGATGCAGCAAAGCTCCAAATCATTCAGACATTTATTCGCGATAAAAATCCGACAAGAGGGGTGGACCACTCCTCACACAAAGCCTGCTCACAGGCGAATGACGCAACCGACAGGCGTGAAAAAACTCACGCATGCGCACAAAGGTTCAAGCTTGGCTGATCCAATCACACGTGATTCAAATCCATATGGTTTTTGCAAAAAATAAAAAGGTCCGATACTTTTTGGACAGACCTCGTACAATGATTTGCAAATCCTCTTCAACCATATTCAATTGAATACACCACAAAGACAAGATATTTAATGTTCAAACTGATAAACTTTATTGTTTTTGTGCAAATATTTGCTCATTTTGAAATGGATGCCTGCAACACATTTTAAAAAAGTTGGGACAGTGGTATGTTTACCACTGTGTTACATCACCTTTCCTTCTAACAACACTCATTAAGCGTTTGGGAACTGAGGACACTAATTGTTGAAGCTTTGGAGGTGGAATTCTTTCCCATTCTTGCTTGATGGACGACTTTTTGTTCAACAGTCCGGTGTCTCCGTTGTCGTATATTGCGCTTCATAATGCATCACACATTTTCAATGGGCGACAGGTCTGGACTGCAGGCAGGCCAGTCTAGTACCTGCACTCTTTTACTACGAACCCACGCTGTTGTAACACTTGCAGAATGTGGCTTGACATTGTCTTGCTGAAATAAGCAGGGACGTCCCTGAAAAAGACGTTGCTTGGATGGCAGCATGTGTTGCTCCAAAACCTATGTACCTTTCAGCATTGATGGTGCCATCACAGATGTGTAAGTTGCCCATGCCATGGGCACTAACACACCCCATACCATCACAGATGCTGGCTTTTGAACTTTGCACTGCTAACAATCTGAAACGTGGACTCATCAGACCACAGCACACTTTTCCACTTTGCGTCTGTCCATTTCAAATGAGCTTGGGCCCAGAGGGGAGGGGTTTCTGGACGTTGTTGATGTATGGCTTTCATTTTCCATGGCAGAGTTTTAATTTTCACTTGTAGATGTAGCGATGAAGTGTGTGAACTGACAATGGTTTTCTGAAGTGTTCCTGAGCCCACATGGTAAGATCTTTTACACAATGATGTCGTTTTTAATGCAGTGCCACCTGAGGGATCGAAGGTCACGGGCATTCAATATTGGTTTTCAGCCTTGCTGCTTACATGTAGAAGGTTCTCCAGATTCTCTGAATTTTCTGATTATATTATGGACTGTAGATGATGGAATCCCTAAATTCCTTGCAGTTGAACATTGAGAAACATTGTTCTTAAACTGTTGGACTATTTTTTCATGCAGTTATTCACAAAGTGGTGATCCTCACTCCATCTTTGCTTGTGAATGGCTGAGACTTTTGGGGATGCTCCTTTTATACCCAATCAGGAGTGTCCTCAGTTCCCAAATGCTTATTGAGTGTTGTTAGAAGGAAAGGTGATGTAACACAGTGGCAAACATACCACTGTCCCAAGTTTTTGAAACGTGTTGCAGGCATTTCAAAATGAGCAAATATTTGCACAAAAACAATAAAGTTTATCAGTTTGAACATAAAATATCTTGTCTTTGTGGTGTATTTAATTGAATATAGGTTGAAGAGGATTTGCAAATCATTGTATTCTGTTTTTATTTACATTTTACACAATGTCCCAACTTCACTGGAATTGGGGTTGTACTTCCTAATAAAATGAGAACCTTATTCCATTAACATGTTACTAGTAATGTTTGGCTATGAACATATAACATCCCTCATGGACTCGTGCCTCCCCATGTTGCTGACATAGTTGAACCTTATGTTCAACTATCTCATCCCGTGCTCTGTGTTCTCGGGATGCAAGATTGCTGTGTTCCAAAGTTTTTTTGTTGTTGTTTTTTTCCACTCTGTCTGCATATGTAATGGTAAATGCCACACTGGCAGAACCATTTCTGAACATTAATACACATATATGCAATTTATTCTTGCGGCACAGAAGGTATGTAGTGCTGTGAGTGAATGTAGTGTGCGTGTGTGACCCCCATCCGCCCTTCCCGATCACCCTACAAGATCCTACTCAAAGCCGACTGACAACTTCTATCAGGAGGGACCCGACCACCAAAACAACACGAAGACAGACAAAAATGAAAGACAAGTGGTGAAGACAATAATTGTGAAGTGAGAAACAGTGTGTTCCAAAGTTTAAAAGGAAGTAAGCTAGTCTTTTTCTTATCATGCACATGTTCTATGGGATAGTCTGCCCACTGAGATAAAGCAGTCTATACAGTCTCTCAAGTCAAGACAGATCTGTTTTCTCTTTTGTTTGACAAATACCAACTTGATGTATTGAATTCATGTTAAATTTATGTTATTAACAGAGGAGCTGAACTCAGTCTCAACATTTCGAAATTCTGGGCTTGTTAGTGCCCAGAATAGGGCTAAACTGTCGGTATTCACATTAACATATTGTACGTTATTTGCTGTGAAATCTTGTTCCTCTCAGTTGTTTGATACAACTGATTGATTTCTGCTCTGTCTTCTTATTCAATGTGCTGGGGTGGAGGACCGATGTTACTTATGGCTATGAGATGTATCATGAGAGTGGAACATCACAGGGTTCCTCTGGCAGTCTCTTATTTGAGCATGTGATGTCTACCCTTACCAGGGCACTGTCAGTTGATTATGATAATCTGAGTCCAAGGGGTCCATGAACTTTACCAGTTGTGATAGACTGTAGATCACTATGACTGCTGGACTTCATAAGTACCTGGACACGTGCACGAATTTGCACAATTCATCATGCCAATGCATCCCGCTTTGTCCTGCTTGATGCCACGCTATATAAAACAAAGCCTGTGCCATATCATTTTGTAGCTAATGATGCATTTGCTTTCAGAACTTGACCGATGAAACCATTCTCCCATTGCTCACAGAATCACTGAGAAAATATCTACTGCTACAGGTTGTCTCATGCTCATTGTGTGGTGGAGAACGCATTTGGAATCTTGTCTCAAATTAATATTTATAATATATATTGTAATTAATTGGTTAAAACAGTTGCATTTTCATTGCTTCTTATGAGTTAGATAATGTATCTGTAAAGTTATGTTTATTATAAATGTAACATCTCTTCATAATGTAATTTCAGGTTTAGTTGCCCTGTGTGCAATGACACGCATAAGTTACGCAATGTTCATGACTAGTTCATGCAAGTGGCATGAAATTTATGCATGTCAGAAATTTCAAACATTTTAAAATTTTCTTTGAACACTGGCATGCAACCACGCACAGTTTCACCCACAGTTTACAACATATTTAACTACAGCTCTGTTGTAGCCTCTGCTCTCCTCTATGCTGTCATCTGTTTGGCCCTGGGCAGCACAGAGCGGGAGAGAAAGAGGCTGAATAAGCTGGTCAGGAAGTCCAGCTCTGTCCTGGGCTGGTCCTCTGGACTCTTTGGAGGAAGAGGCTGAGAGGAGGGTGTTAGCCAAGTTCAAATCCATCATGGACAACTCCTGTCACCCTCTGCACCGGACTGTAGCAGAGCTGAGTAGCTCCTTCAGTGACAGACTGAGGCACCCTCAGTGCAAAAAGGAACGATACCGCAGGTCGTTTTATATATATATATATATATATATATATATATATATATATATATATACTGTACTTTTGCTCACATGCCTTAACATTCAGCACAACAAACCGCATGTCAGTATTACTATTTTAACCAAACTTACAAGGACACATTTAGAAAATTTTGAAGCAAAAATAGTCTTTTCTGCCTACTTACATTATCTGCTTTTTAACATTTCATTCTGACAGAAATACAGTATACATTGACATAATTAGTTCCTCTGTGCTGGTCACTTTGATCAAACACACAGGAGTTCTCACAAAAAACATCAGCAACCTTGGCCTTCAAGTTTCTCCAGCACTGCAGGCAACACCCCAGGACTAAAAAACAAACATCATCCCGTCAGGAAACAGGATGTCCTGACACACACTCATGCCCTCAGAAGACTTAGATACCCAAACAAAATAATAGGATTCTTAAGCATAATACGGGCCAATCGGAAGCTCAGAAGCTGCCCAAAGCTTTTTCAGTCTTTTGATCATTGCTTCAGTTACATCCTTATATGATTTCAGAGGGAGAGCTGATTCCAAGTTAAACACGTTTTATGCAAACAAATTCATAAAAGAAAAGATTTTGCATTAAAAAAATAAAAGTATGTGGGTGGTGCATTGGTGACTCCAGAGGGTTTTTCCTTTAGATCTGTTAGGCGGCTGCATGATTATTTCATGGTGGGGTGACAGAACTCAAAGTACAAGAGCAATTATGTCTTTTGAAGTTAATTTCAAGGCCAGCTACATACATGTTGTTAATTCACATATATTACTAAAAAATAATAGTTATTTAAAAATCAATACATTTACCCTTCTGACAGGGCACAAATTCAAATTTAGAAACTCTTGGTAAAGTTAGACTTGGAACAACTGTAGACAAAACACTACACTGATGAAAACAAAGAGGTACAGTCTACATCAGCCATTCCTAAACTTAAATGAAGAATCACAGATAATTTAAATTCCATGTCATTTTATTATTTTGAATGATATTTTTAAAATGAGCATGAATGCTGTGAGGTAATTTAGGCAGCCAGTCTTCTTTGTGTGAAGCCTGATGCACGTGCCTCCGTCTCCGCAGCTCCGTAGTGACACGGAGGCCTCTGTGTCGCTGCAGATCCTCTCCGAGCCCCTCTCCAAGGCCTGACATGCACCATGTCAAAATGACAGTGATTTGTCACTTTTCCTGTTTCATTCCTTCCTCTCCCATCATATTTAAATGTTTTTACAGTGCGTACGCTGATTACATTTCAATCATGGATCAAATGGAGGAATGGTTGGCAGAAAAGTCTGCAAATATGACTAACTTCACAACACAGAGTCAAAAAAACAACAACTACGCTCAAATTACCTACAGTTCATGGAGGGAAATTGCACATAATGTTGGTTTGGAGCTTGATAATGTATAAAGAAGTGGAAGCGGATGAGGGGCAAATTAGTCCAGAAAAAAGAAAAAATACATATAAACACGACCAGGAACAGTGGCGTGCAGATGAAAAGTCCCTGCCTTCTTCTTCATGTTGTGCCCCTGTTCCCGCGGTAAAATGCATTATGACACCACCAATGCGATGGATAACTCTGAAAGGATCACACTTATGTCGACATTATTGTGTAGCCATGGAGTGACTGAGTTGGAGAAGCATAAATCAGGCCTAACCTTGCTCCTGTCAGATCTCAGGAACTAAGCAGAGTGGGTCCTGATTAGTACTTGGACAGGAGACCTCTTAGAAAGACCAGAGGCTGTCTGTGTTTCCAGGTAAAAAAAAAAAACAGATCTACGTATGGAAGAGCATCTGGGGTAAACGTTGTGCCAAATTCCAATGTGGACCAGTGCTTTATCCGCTGTGGTGCCCCTGAACAAAACAGGAGCAGCTACAAGGCAAACAACAATATTCTGTAGTAATTTTAACTGGTAGTACAGTCACAGCCCACCAGGAGGCAAGACCCACACTTTGGGAATCACTGGTGTACAGGAACAAAGCTGCTTTATTTTATTCTTTCAGAATGTTGGAGAGTTGTGCTTTTGCTTCTAAACTGTACCATTCCTTCCTGGATGGAAATGTTTGACAAGGAAACAACATATCTGTAGTTACACGGCAAATGTAATAATGAAAATAAATAAATGCATCTTGTGTTATGGTGGCCACGTAATGTTATGACCTGGGCACAGTGTTAAACTGCACTTGCAACTGTAGCTGGTTCTTCTCATTGCAGAGACCTCCTTTTGTGATATGGTGGCAAGATTTACCCTAAATTTACTGTAAACGTGTTAAGATCTCCACACAGAAAAGAAGTTCTTGTTTGTGTATTTCGTGTGAATAATTCTTCTTCTGCCTTCCACTGGAAAGACTGGCATCCTGTCTCATTCGCTTGATGCTATGGAATCCTGAGATAAGCACCGGTACCAACGGGCATCAGGGCCTATATAGGACTTACTTCTTCTTCTTCTTCAATTGGAGGACAACTCATGTTATGAAGGAGATGGTGAAAAGCCATCTAAATCGCCATCCTTCAATAATACAAAACCGCAGGAGCGCACACAGGGTTTTGCTTCTGGAGGATGGCGAGTGGAGTGGTGTTGAGGGGGCCTTTGTGTGGAGCACCTGGAAGATCTGATCCTGAGCAAGGATGACCAGAATCCTTGAGTAAAGAATGGTGTTATTAGTAATTTAATCTGTTGCCAGCGCCTCCTCTGTCTCTTCCTTGTACTCTTAGTCTCAATATTAGGATTGAGCAAAAAGCCTGCACCTGCATTTATGTCTTGTGAGTTTCTCTCATTTTGATTACAGGAAGTAAGACGCATGGAGCAGCAGCGGTCAAGCTTTGATCCAGATGGACCCAATTGAGAGCGTGAGTAAGACCAAAGAGTAACAGCTCAACAAAGGACGCTCAGTCCTCCAGGTCTGACCAACTGTGTTCTATGAAAAAAAAGGAAATGGTCTGTTTTCATCTCCCATAAGTCAACTTCAGCACATTCTTCACTAAGAAACTCTTGTTGATTTCACACAGCCTCACGCACATTTCAGCCTAAATTTCACAGCTGAAGAAATGTTGTGTACATTAAGTCTACATTCACTCAAGTTACCACAGCAAGAGATGCTTTTTCTTCTGATGTTGCTAAAACTTTTAGGAAAATTATGAATGACACTGAAAATTTATCAATAAATATAAATGAAAAAAATATCTGAACTCATTTAACATTTTAAAAACATACTCACTTAATTCTGACATGCACTGACATTGTTAAGAGGATACATGCAAATGATCAACAATGGTTTGGTTTGAGCTGACAGCATTAAAAAATAAAAGAAGAGACAAAAACATAGTGAAACAAAAATTCATCAAAATTTGCATGTGTATGAATGTGTTGGACAGCATTGTATGTGAAATGTTGATATACTGTATTTTCTTACTAATTGAGGCACTGATGCATTTCCTTCTCAATTTTTAAATGAGCTCTAAATGGCATTTTAAACATTATAGTAGGGAGGGGTGTTACTTCAAAAAACTTGGAAATCTATAAATGTTTGCATGGAATATGGAAATATACACGGAATAAACCATAGCAGGATAAATTTTGGGTCATTTGGTTCCAAAAACCCATAGGGACAGAGCCAGTGAAGATATCGGGTTCAAAAAATCGCCAAAAATATCGACGAAAATGTTATATCTTGAGAACCACTGCACATAGAGATTTGAAATTTGGCTCCAAATATTGCTTGACCCGAAGTTTATATTCAACTTCTATAGTAACAATAAGCCTATCTGGTGTTTTTTAAGAGTAATTGACAAAAAAACCTAATTCCAGTACATATGTTACGATCAATTGTAACAAACAAAATCTATGTAGTTTTTATTTCAGGCAGGGGCGTAGGTTTGCATATGGACCATAGGGACAAGTCACAACCAATATTTTGGGATGGCAAAATAGTCCCTACCAATATTTAGCATTTTTGTTTATATAACAAAATCATTCACTATTTTTTTGCGAACTCGATACTATAATTTTAGTCGTCATGTTTTGTGTTTTCGACGTGCCAGAGTGACAGGGTTACCCATGTTGCAATTTCATTAGCTCACGTTCTTCTCACATGGACGTAAACAAAGCGCATCTCGTGGCAGGCAGTGCTTAATTTGTAAAGTGGGAGGTCCCAGAGCAGAGAGGATGGGTGGCTCCGGTGCAGTGTTGCCAGATGTACGATAATTATCGTATTTGTACGATAGTTGTGCCCTCTGTACGATCTACGATCAATAATGGGAAAAAATCCAATATGTACGATAATTTCAGTTGGTTGGCCAAACACACATCTCTCTCTGACACCCAAGAATCATTTTGCAGGCGTTGCACTCAGTCGGCATCAAAGACACACCACACACAGGGCTGCTGCTGGCTTTGGCCGCCCGGGACAACGTCATTTGAAAGCCCGCCCCCTCTCATACAGAGTAATGAGTTCCATCCAATCTGTGCCGTGACAGGAAGATTCCCCAACCATCTTTTTTTTCGAAACTTTATTTCAACAAATGCAATAACAAATGAACAAAACACAAGAGCAAAGAGATATACAAGAAAAATAAAAAAAGTTCAAGTTCCTTATGGAGGTGTCAACATTTTTTCTGTGTTCAACAAAATCTGCACAAGTGGCCATGGCATCGGATGATGATGACAGCGACCTCGAGGTTGAATTCGACTCTTTCTAGTCTGGTAATTAACACGTTTGTGTCCCTTCACAGAAAAAAAAAATGTTTCTAGTCTGGTAGTGCATTTGCGTTGTTTTTGTGCCATAGTTTCCCCATTACTATAATTACTGTTTAAAATGTGACATAAAATTCTTTGTAAATTAAAAAAAAAAAAAAACGCTAAAATAGCTACGTTGTATGCGTTTTGTTTGTGTACGATAATTTCTCCCAAAATACGATCATTTTGAGGTTTTGGTACGATAGTTTCATATTTCATATCTGGCAACACTGCTCCGGTGCAGAAAAACAAGAAGGGCGGGGGCTTGCGAACAATGCTGTGCACCACACTTAAAATAAACTGCACACCCACACACACCTTCACAAATGACACTAACACCCTGCCTTTTCCTCAAAAATTACTACATTTATGTTTGCTGTCTGTCTCTGTACTTTTCTGTCACTTTTGCGCTCTTTTTCATACTTTCCCTTGTTTCAAAAGTCACCGAACACACTGTTGGAAAGAACGGGTTCTTGGCTTGCTGTCAAATTTTTCAGAGTGAGGGCTTATATGAGAACTTACGGTAATGAGAATCAGCGGCGCACTAGTTTTTTTGTTTTTTTGTTTTTTTTTCAGCGGCGCACTAGTGTGAAACTTCCGTGTTTTTCCTTTGCGTTATGACATCACAGGCTTACGTTTACCGTAATACACCATATATATCATTGGAAATCTTTTTTTTTTTTTTTTTTTGGCAAATTAGGTTGCCAGATACCTACAACTGCATTATTGATGAAGAGAATAGATTATACATCTTGGTTGCAAAAACTTTTTTTTTTGTTAGCTCCACAAGTATTTTTTTTGTTGTCTTGTTCTCTCAGGTGTAGGCCTATAGAATAGATTAGTGATTTTGGGTGCAATTTTGTTATTTAAGCTATTTGTTTGTTTGCCTACACACTTAATAATGTAAATAAAGTGTTAAATTATTCAGCATTATGTCGTCATATGTTATGTATTATGCTGTACTTGTGCGTCTAATGGTATGAGTGGGTTAGGGGGTGGTGGTGGTGGGCAGGGGGGCCGGGGGGGTATTGTCCCTACCAAAGCTGAGACCAAACCTACGCCCTTGATTTCAGGAACATCAGTTGAGTATAATCATCACATGTAAATGGCCACAATGAACTAATTATAAGCAACAGAGTGGTTTTCTACATCAACAGCACATATAAGACACACGCGTTACTTGAAATTTTCAAACGCTCCGTCCATATGGGGTTTTGGAACCAAATGACCCAAAATTTATCCTGCTATGGTTTATTCTGTGTATATTTCCACATTCCATGCAAACATTTATAGATTTCCAAATTTTTTTAAATAACACCCCTCCCTAATTATAGCAGCTAAAAGCTAGTTTCTATGTGAAGATTTACTGGTGTAATGTCATCTTGCTCAGAGGATGTAACAACACTCCCTCTGTGTGTGTTTGAATTTGAGCTTTTCTGCTTGTTTACACTGTTGTACCGGACACCCTGTGAACCTGCTGTTACTCCCCACATTCATAAATGAATAGCAGGAATCACCACATAGTTGTGCATTCAAGATGGCAGACGGCAGCATGTTTCCAGAGACTCCTCCAGGAAATGAGAAAGGGTAAAAAGACCTCTGGTCAAGAACAAGGTTGAACAAGCATCAGCATATCTATGGCTTAAAAAGCAGGCAACCTGTTCAGAAGCTCCAATTAATGATCCTTCTATTCAGTGCAGAGGAGCATAGGTTGAGAAGGATTGGCTGAAGGTATTTTTGTCCTGAGACACTAGTGTAAGTGTGATATCTCATGGCAGGACCACAATTACAGCAAGTTAAATTTCCTACATCTGTATGGCTAAGGGCCCCTTCATGCATAGTGCGAATTTGGTCGATTTGTGCATAAAGTGAGCATGAAGCAGGAATTGTCGTTCGTTTCACATGGGTTTTTAATTGAACAGTATTTTTTATTCTCACCACCAGAGGGCGTCAATGCACCCACAATATATATATATATATATATATATATATATATATATATATATATATATATATATATATATATATATATATATATATATATATATATATATATATATATATATATAATATAAATGCAACACTTTTGGTTTTGCTCCCATTTTGTATGAGATGAACTCAAAGATCTAAAACTTTTTCCACATACACAATATCATCATTTCCCTCAAATATTGTTCACAAACCAGTCTAAATCTGTGATAGTGAGCACTTCTCCTTTGCTGAGATAATCCATCCCACCTCACAGGTGTGCCATACCAAGATGCTGATTAGACACCATGATTAGTGCACAGGTGTGCCTTAGACTGTCCACAATAAAAGGCCACTCTGAAAGGTGCAGTTTTGTTTCATTGGGGGGGGGGGGATACCAGTCAGTATCTGGTGTGACCACCATTTGCCTCATGCAGTGCAACACATCTCCTTCGCATAGAGTTGATCAGGTTGTCAATTGTGGCCTGTGGAATGTTGGTTCACTCCTCTTCAATGGCTGTGCGAAGTTGCGATGAAATGGTGATATTGTGTATGTGGAAAAAGTTTTAGATCTTTGAGTTCATCTCATACAAAATGGGAGCAAAACCAAAAGTGTTGCGTTTATATTTTTGTTGAGTGTATATATATATATATATGTATGTATGCATGTGCGCGCTCACTGCAGCCCATAGACAGGCTGCCCCCAGGTTCAAATGGACCGTCAGATCATAACATGCAGCAAGTGATCTGACTTTCACATTACCTCTGTGAGCTCTGTTCCAAATGACACGGTGTCAGTCCTGCCACGCACCATCCACAAGACACGCATGTCAGGCAGGGCACGCACGCGAGGCTGGCTGGATGCTGCCAGCAGATGTGGACATGATCAGAGCATACTGCTTCTTATTCACGTCAGAATAAGACCACAGGTCATCTACAGAGGAACAGACGGATCATATTTGTGTTGCCCGCTTGATAAATGTGGTGTTTTATATGGTGTGTGGTTTTAATTTTTTTAAATACGTCCATGTCCTTTCTGATATCAGCCAGGTTCCTGCAGCTTTCATAGGACACTGACAGTAGCTCAGTGGTAAAGTTTCTTACTGGAAATCAGAGCTTTTGGAAGGCGCTGGTTCGATTCCCGTAGGTGGCATGTAATTTTTTTTTATTTTTATTATTTTCACAGCAGCTACGCGATATGGTTATACATCGCGCAGCTGTGAAGGGGCCCTAAATCTTGCATCTGGATCTAAATTGCTGTGTACTGTGGACATACCTTGGTCTCTTGGAAGTACTGTAAATGGTTGCTTAATGGACATATGTAATGTTCAGCTGGAGTGGAGTGACCTCCCAGATGACTTAACTGTATGTGAATGACGGTGAACCTGAAAGGAGGTGTTTGCTGACTGTATAAAATGTTAGACCAAGCAGAAACGTACTTGCTTAAGCATGATGGATCTGGTCTAAGATTGCAATGAACATCAACAGACTGACTTAATCGTGTATCCTGTTTATGCTGGCATCGGGCCTGCATCTTGTTGAATATTCAGTTATCCCATCTGTTAAAGATTTTGTATATATGTTATCACTGTTAAACGTTTGTACATTTGTCTTCTTTCTCATGAGAACGGTGTTGTGCTGTTTTGCACTTCACCCTGAGAATGTATGTGTTATTCAACCTTGTTTAGCTTTGTCTTCTTTCTCATGAGAACGGTGTTGTGCTGTTTTGCACTTCACCCTGAGAACGTACGTGTTATTCAACCTTGTTTTAGCTTTGTCTTCTTCCTCATGAGAACGGAGATGTGCTGTTTTGCACCTGTCTTAATGCAATCCTGAGAATTCAATTTTGTTTTAGCACTCTGGGGTCAATCTGAGCTGGGAATGAAGGACTGGATGTACTTATTGTTATAACATAACTTTGTTTTCGCAGCCTCTAACGACTGGGAGCAAGAGAACGTTTTGACTATTGTGATGTGGTGTTTAGTGTGAAGGAGTGTGGAAGACAGGACACTTCAGGCAGATGCAGAACAGCTGATACCTGCAACAGACGAACGAGATGTGCTGACCTGAAGTGTTCTTCCTTACAGCTGCACTTGACGTATGCGTTTATGTTATGGGAAGAAACTTGTCTTGCGTCATTACCCCCACCCTTAGGACAAGTTTCTTGTTTATGTGATGAGGGCGTCTCTTAATAAAAAGAGCGGAAAAGCAGGCCAGACTTTAGTGTAGCCTTGGTGTACAGCCTGGCCGCACTCCGCGCGTAATATTTGATTTTCTGTCTCACTGGTGTTTCTTGACTCTGTTTGTCTTGTTAAAGGTTTTAAAAAATGTTTGGAGGAGAAAATACCCAACATTGACTGGGGGCTCGTCCGGGAGTTGAACCCGGGACCTCTCGCATGGCAGGCGAGAATTCTACCACTGAACCACCAGGGAGGGCCACCACGTGGTCCCCTGATTTGTTGGAACTGTGGAAGAGAGGGACATATGTATAGAAATTGTCCGAATCCACCTACTGAGGGAGCAGCAGGAGGAATTCCACAACGGAATAATCCTCCTCAGCCACAGTATCCACAATGACTAGAATCCATAATCCATGATTCCACATCATATAGGCAGTCTGATTGCGATATGGATCTGTGTGCCTTGCTGGGAAATCCGGTACCAAAACCAGAAGTGACTTTGTTGGTAAATGGACGACCAGTGACATTCCTTTGTGATACAGGAGCATGTAGAACCACATGTAATGACAACATACCTGTCCATCAATTAAGCAACGAACTCTTTAGGGTTCGCTCTGCAAATGGACAAACATCAGACGTCCCTATCACCAAACCCATAACGTTGACAGATCCATTTGGCCTGACGTGTACTATGTCAGTGTTAAGCATGCCACAATGTCCAGTTAACCTCCTAGGACGAGACGGATTGACTGCATTGGGCTTGTCCATAATTGTGGAACAAGGGAAATTAGTTGTTGAACGCACAGGAGGCGTTAACATAGTAAGAGAAGAAAGCGCTGACCCCACATTCCACTATTACTATACATTTGACATCTCAGAAGAAGATGCTGCAGGACGGGGTAAAGATGTCGTCTTGCAAGCGACAGCCCTACTAAAAAATCCTGAACAACAGATGTCACCACCTGACCTGCATGTCACAATGTGGCATAAAGATCCTCCAGGTCCGGATGGTGACTATGAAACTAAATTGAAAAATGTTTCACCTGTGAAACTGACAATGACCGATTTGATTCATGATGGCAACTCAATAGCCGTCATAACAGTAACAGGCGCCACTGAAGATGTATCAAAATTGAAATTCACAGGTATGCCATTACATATGTCACTTTGTAAGCCATATTTGACAGAATGGCAAGAATTGGGACTGACAGTCATAACAGCTTTGTCAGCCTCTGATTGGAGCAGAGTTGGACCACGAACGGAGTTCAGTCCATCAACTAAATTGTATAAAGTGCCAGTTAATGTCTCATTGGTGCTGACAGCTGGAACACACATTGATGTGTCCACTTCACAATCCTGAGTGTTTCAGTTGAGTCCTGAAGAAGATGATCTTCTCTCTTCAGTACCGTCAGGATTGTGGACAACAGGTCCTTCAGACGTAGGACTGATTAAAAATGCACAACCTGTAGTTATAAGGCCAAAAACAGAATACAGACCATGTGTAAGACAGTATCCATTGAAACCTGATGCAATTGAAGGAATCAGGCCAGTAATAGAGGATTTATTAACAGCAGGAGTAATAGTGCCATGTCCAGATTCACCATGTAACACACCCATATTTCCTGTGAAAAAGGCTCCGCCCTCAGTGGGGTGGAGAATGATTCAAGATCTGCAGGCAGTAAATGCTGCTGTGATTAAAAGAGCACCATGTGTCCCAGATCCACACACCTTGTTAAATTCGCTGAGACCAAATTCTAATAGTTTCTCAGTAATTGACATAAGTAATGCATTTTTCTCTGTGCCAGTACACCCAGATAGTCAATTCTGGTTTGCTTTTACCTTTAAAGGACAACGATATACATTCACCAGATTACCGCAGGGTTACGCAGAGAGTCCAACTATTTATTCTCAAGTCATGTCAGCATGTTTAGCCAATTTCGTTCCACCGGCAGATAGCCAACTATTAGTGTATGTTGATGACATTTTGATTGCCTCTGACACACGAGAAAACTGCATAACTGACACAGTAGCATTATTATGTTTCTTATTTGACAATGGCCACAGAGTGAGTAGAAACAAAGTTCAGTTGTGTAGGGATAAAGTAAAATATTTAGGACATGAGTTATCAGCCACAGGGCGCACGATCCTGTCTGATAGGAAGGAAGCAATTTTGCACGCTCCAAAACCACAAACCAAAAAGCAGATGATGTCATTTCTTGGATTAACAAATTACTGCAGGGCATGGATTCCTTGCTATGCAGAGTTGACTAGTCCACTTTCTGATTTGATGTACAAAGATGATATTTCAATGTCAACCGTGTTGGAATGGAACAAAGATGCTGAGGAAGCCTTTGTAAAAGTAAAACAAACATTAGTGTCATCCACAGTTTTGGCACTACCAGATTATAGTAAACCATTTACTCAAACAGTTGATTGTAAGAATAAGTTCATGACTAGTGTTTTGGTTCAAGTGTATGGCTCAAAATTGAGGCCAGTTGCCTACTACTCATCTAAATTGGATGCAGTAGCAAGTGCTTTACCACCATGCGTACAGGCTGTTGTTGCGGCCTCTATGGCTGTTCAAAGTAGCAGTAATGTTGTTCTATTCCATCAGTTGACATTGAAAGTTCCACATGCAGTCTCTGCACTTTTGTTGCAGACAAACATGAGCCTTTTGTCCCCAGCAAGACATCTTTCGTGCATGTCCTTGCTATTATCACAGCCACACCTTACGATAGAGCGCTGTACAACATTGAATCCCTCCACATTGATACCTTTACCTGAGGATGGTGAGCCGCACAATTGTCTTGATGTAGCAACAGTTTGTACAAAAGCACGCCCAGACCTCCGGGACACACCCATCCCAAACAGTACAATCGTGTATGTGGATGGTTCTTCCACCAAAAATGCTTATGGACAAACACAATCTGGATATGCTGTCGTCACAAATTCAGAAGTATTAGATTCTGCTTCGTTGCCATCGTCATTTTCAGCACAAGCAGCTGAATTAGTTGCTTTAACTGCAGCTTGCTATCTGTTTCAAGGTACGGCCGTATCAATTTATACAGACAGCCAGTACGCTTTCAGCACAGTGCATGTGTTTGCAAAACTGTGGGAAGAGCGTGGAATGGTGACATCATCTGGAAAGCCAGTGACTCACGCCACTCTCCTAACTGCCCTACTGCAAGCTGTGAAGTTGCCTCAACAAATTGCTATATGCAAATGTGCGGCTCACACTAAAGGCTCTGACAGTGTTTCAAAAGGAAATGATTTTGCTGACAGAGTAGCAAAAGAGGCAGCAGCAGCTTCTTCTATTTTTGTTGTACAGGAAACAACTCCAGATTTGTATATAGGTCGTACACTGCTTGCTGATATGCAACAGCAGGCAACAGACAGAGAAAAACAAATGTGGATAGCTAAAGGCGCTACGTATGCAAATGACTTGTACGTATGACCACAAAAGAAACCCATATTGCCAAAAAATATGTTTAAATGGGCAGCTATTATGAGCCATGGCGTGACGCATGTCTCATCAGGGGGTATGATATCGCAATTGCAATCTATTTTTTGTCTTTATGGGTTCGATGCATATGCAAAAACAGCATTGTAGAGCATGCATGATATGTGCAAAACACAACTCACAAGGCAATTTGAGACCCCAAAGAGGTAAATTTCCAACACCACAATATCCCTTTCAAGTGATTCATATGGATTATATACAGCTGAGTAAACATGAAGGGAAGGAATTTTGTTTAGTCATAATTGATGCCTTCTCAAAATGGGTAGAATTGTTCCCTACAAAACATGCAGATTCACTTACAGTGGCTAAAGCATTATGCAAAGACATCATCCCACGATTTGGAATACCAGAAACAGTCTATTCAGATAACGGAGCGCATTTTGTTAATGCAATAGTGCAATACGTAGGAGAAGCACTACAGGTTAATCTCAAAAATCATTGTGCTTATCATCCACAAAGCGCCGGATTAGTGGAAAGGATGAATGGAACAGTAAAAAACAGACTTAGAAAGACAATGGAGGAAACAGGCAGACCATGGACACATTGTGTAGATTTGGTAAAAATGTATATAAACATAACTAGTACCATGGGGTTGACACCGTATGAAACATTGTTTGGCAGAAAATATCGATTGCCATATTATGGACAAATTTGGGATGTACCTGAGGAAGCCAATTTGGCGGATTACATGAGAAAAATGTTAGAAGGACAACGAGGGAGAGTTCCAAACACTGATGATCCCATTTCTCCACAGGAGGACCCTAAAGTGGTACCTGGAGACTGGGTGTTGATAAGAAGCATCAAGAGAAAACACTGGCATTCACCTAAATGGGAAGGGCCCTATCAAGTACTACTCACAACACCCACAGCTTTGAAAATTGGGGAAAGAAGTACATGGATTCATTTAACTCACTGTAAGAAAGTCATTTCTGCAGACACAGACAAACAGTAAGAACAGTAGGACAAGACTAGTAATAGTGTGTGAGCTTGGTGTTAAGATCCAGGTTAGACACGAAAGCTAGCAGAAGACATTAAGAAGCCACTGTTCTGAACATAGGTGTGCTGTAGTGTGCAGAAATGGCGAAAGAAAAAGATAAAAAGAAAGGGGGTTTCTGGACCCCACGGACAGTCCTTGTTATGCTACTTTTCTTTTTTGAATTGGTATTATTATTAAAAGCCATGAGCACGGGACATGATAATACGGATCACATCCACAGATTGCAGAGACCAAAAAGAAGTAACAAAGACCCCAGTCCGATAATCAATGCCACAGTACATAGCTGTGATGGGAATAATGCATACCGATTTGGTGTACAGGCCTGCATTCCTAGAAATACTTCTGTGATCATCTCTGTACCATATAGTGCTCTTATCCATGGAATGCCGGATGGTGACAGAGGGACTAATTACGGAAATAGTTTCTCATGGTATATGACCAACGATCAACAAGATAGGAGATGGGAAACGTTGGTAGCCGATGAATGGAGTAGATGGACACCAAGATGGGCACAAACCGAGTGGGCTAAGTACCAGAGTCAAAGTCTCAAAATGTATCAAACAGATGATAAGCTGTCTATAGTGGTGAATACCACAGAAAAAGGAACCATATTCCCACCTGATATAGAGGGAGACTGTTGGTTGTTCCTCCTTTGGGTATACAAACAAGGAAAAGATCCGTATTTCCATTTCTTCCTCTGTGAAACAGATAGAGTACAGCAACCAATATTGACCGACTTAAGTACGTCAAAGGGGGTGTCCATACAAGCAAAGGGGGTGCCCATACAAGCAAAGGGGGTGTCTGTACAAGGCACAAAAGACATGAAGGCAGATGACTGGTTCCTAGTAACTACAGGAATTAGTGGACAAAATAACAATTGGCTTTTAATGGCAGAACAAGCAGGACTAGCAGCAAAGAAGGACTGTGTTGTGTGTATGGGACCCAGACCTATATTACAGGTAATACCGGCAGCATTACCCAAAGACTGTCTACTGACTGCTATGACACAGACATACATTGCGGCAAACAACAAATGTTCTAAGTGGGACAAGATCTATCCAGTGACCAAATTGACTAAGATTAAACCTTTATTCTCAAGCAAAGTTGGGCATGCTAACCATACATGTGTACACTTGACAGGGACAAGTAAGACTTTGGGTAGCTTAAACCACACCGCCTGGTGTAAGAATGTGGTCCATAGTACTCCCACATTCAAACCTGTCGGGAGGAGTGACGTATGGTGGTGGTGTGGGGATAACAGAATCTTTGACAGACTGCCACGAAATGTGTCAGGTTATTGTGCATTAATATCATTATTGTTACCAGTTGAAGCCATACCCATGACCCCTGAAGACGTTACGACATATGCAGCCTCTCTTATTCCTGAAGATTGGCAGAAAGACGTAGCCAGACATAGAGTGAAAAGAGATTGGAAAGGAGTGGGAAATCCAACATATATTGACGCAATAGGAGTCCCCAGGGGAGTGCCTGACGAGTATAAACTGGTTAATCAAATAGCAGCTGGATTCGAATCTTCCATCTGTTGGTGGTGCTCCATTAATAAAAACGTGGACAGAATAAACTACATCCACTACAATGTACAGAAATTAGGAAATTGGACTGAGGAAGGACTTAAGGCTGTCCATTCACAGTTAGAAGCCACGTCCCTTATGGCCTTCCAGAATCGCATTGCTCTGGATATGTTGTTGGCAGAGAAAGGAGGTGTTTGTGCCATGTTCGGAGAACAATGCTGCACATTCATTCCCAACAACACAGCTGCAGACGGCAGTCTCACTCAAGCCATTGACGGGCTGAGAACGTTGAACAGGAAGATGAAAGAGCACAGTGGAGTAAACACCGAAGGCTGGGATTGGTGGCTGGAAGGGATGGGAAAATGGAGGTCTTTGATTTCTTCACTATTAGTGTCTATAGCAGTATTTGCTGCAATTCTAACATTGTGTGGATGTTGTTGTATTCCATGTCTCCGAGGCCTTGTAAATAGAATGATAACCACAGCAATAAGTCCAGGACCAGGAGGGGGTCCAGCATCATATCCACTTCTGGGGACAGATGACGACAAGGAGGACGATGGCTCTCCTGACCTGTACCCAGACCAATGGAAGTATGATGACCCAGACACCGATGATGGTGACAATGATGACATCACCTCTGGGGTGTAAGCCTATAGAGAAAACATACCATGATGAACCTCTTAGTGAAAATCTCAAAAAGAAGTGCTAAGCTGAGTGATGCCTACTGTATGTTTAACAGGCGATAAACAGGAGGGGAATGTTAAAGATTTTGTATATATGTTATCACTGTTAAACGTTTGTACATTTGTCTTCTTTCTCATGAGAACGGTGTTGTGCTGTTTTGCACTTCACCCTGAGAATGTATGTGTTATTCAACCTTGTTTAGCTTTGTCTTCTTTCTCATGAGAACGGTGTTGTGCTGTTTTGCACTTCACCCTGAGAACGTACGTGTTATTCAACCTTGTTTTAGCTTTGTCTTCTTCCTCATGAGAACGGAGATGTGCTGTTTTGCACCTGTCTTAATGCAATCCTGAGAATTCAATTTTGTTTTAGCACTCTGGGGTCAATCTGAGCTGGGAATGAAGGACTGGATGTACTTATTGTTATAACATAACTTTGTTTTCGCAGCCTCTAACGACTGGGAGCAAGAGAACGTTTTGACTATTGTGATGTGGTGTTTAGTGTGAAGGAGTGTGGAAGACAGGACACTTCAGGCAGATGCAGAACAGCTGATACCTGCAACAGACGAACGAGATGTGCTGACCTGAAGTGTTCTTCCTTACAGCTGCACTTGACGTATGCGTTTATGTTATGGGAAGAAACTTGTCTTGCGTCATTACCCCCACCCTTAGGACAAGTTTCTTGTTTATGTGATGAGGGCGTCTCTTAATAAAAAGAGCGGAAAAGCAGGCCAGACTTTAGTGTAGCCTTGGTGTACAGCCTGGCCGCACTCCGCGCGTAATATTTGATTTTCTGTCTCACTGGTGTTTCTTGACTCTGTTTGTCTTGTTAAAGGTTTTAAAAAATGTTTGGAGGAGAAAATACCCAACACCATCAGTGCAAATAATGACTCATATATATTTTGTTTAGGTGCAGCATTTGTATCATTGAATGTTCTGTCAAATATGCATAGTGTATTCTGTTTTGTTTTGTTAGAATGACCATAGCAGATGGTCACCCTACTGAGTCCAGTCTTCTTAAGGTTTCTTCCTGCAAAAACCTTTTTCTTACTCATGTTTAGCACTTTGAGGTAACTTGATTTGGTGCTGTATAACTGAATTAAATTGAAATACATGCAAACACTTGAACATCTACATCAGCTATAACTGAAGTATCTTTGAAACAGCATTAGTGGTCAGTGGGGTCAATGAGGTCGACCCCTGTGTGTGGGAGGTCTGGCAGTTTCCAGGGAAATTTGCTTGAATGATACACAGAGAAACGCAGCGACACAAACAGACCAGTGGGTCAGTTTGTTTGGGATTCTTGAGGGGAGATAACACTTCACAAAGCCTTTCTAATGGGAACCAGCTGACTACTAATAAAGCTACAGCCAGGATGGAGCTGCTTGCTTTTGCTGTGGACCTTTAGCAGCTCTATTTGTTGTCCTTTATTCTCCCAAGCTGTTCAGAAGCAGACAAGAGAAATTTATACAGGCCTGAGTTTACTTTGAGTCCACCAGATTTTATCAAGGAACTGAATGAGTTTTCCCAGCATGAGAGATTTGCTGAATGCTCTCTCAGGTTTTTCATTTTGGAACATATTACATTTGATTTATGCACTGTATTAGTGTGACAATTTGTGTTTCCTGTTTCAAAGTTTTATCCGCTTCTTTTCCCGTGGCATTCCCGAGCCTTATCACCTCACCATGCTACTTTAAATGGAAATTGGAGCTGCTGTCTCTCTACCTTTGGAGAGGGTGTATCTTCTCCATTTCTTTGCTGGTGTGTTTTACAGAGCAGGAACAAGTGCAGATATGGACTTCTATTATATGGCTATAGGATCAGATTTGTAACAAACCAGAAAGCTAAAAAAAAGATTAGAAAAGCCAAGTCGGACATGAACATACTCCATAAATAGCTAAACAGCATCGGAAGAAACACACAGATTAAAAGCTTACCAGCTAACGACTGGACCATCTGTTAGCAAGTTCTTCACGGAGGTGAAGTGAACAGGTCTCTGACTATGAGCCCAAAACCATCAGCAGCTTTCATATTCGAGCGATACCATAAGTTTGTTTATAAGTATTTGATCCACTGGCAATTTTGCAGGGTTTCCCACCTACAAAGAATGGAGAGGTCTGTGATTTTTATCATAGGTACACTTCAACTGTGAGAGACAGAATCTAAAAAAAATCCAGAAAATCACATTGTATGATTTTTAAATAATTAATTTACATTTTATTGCATGAAATGAGTATTTGAGTCACTAGAAACACAGACCTTCACATTTTGTACAGAAACATTTGTTTGCTATCACAGATGTCAGACGTTTCCTGTAGTTCTTGACCAAGTTTTCACACACTGCAACGGGATTTTGGTCCACTCCTCCAAACAGATCTTCGCCAGATCTTTCAGGTTTGGAGTTTCAGCTCCATCCAAAGATTTTCTACTAAGTTCAGGTCTGGAGACTGGCCAGGCCACTCCAGGACCTTGATATGCTTCTTATGGAGCCCCTCCTTAGCTGCCCTGGCTCTGTGTTTGGAGTCATTGTCAGGCTGGAAGACCCAGCCATGACCCATCTTCAATGCTCTTACTGAGGGAAGGAGGTTGTTTGCCAAAATCTCACAATACATGACTCCATCCATCCTCCCTTCAATACAGTGCAGTCGTCCTGTCTCCTTTGCAGAAGAGCACCCCCAGAGTATGACGTTTCCACCCCCATGCTTCATGGTTGGGACGGTGTTCTGGGGTTGTTCTCATCCTCTAAACATGGTAAGTGGAGTTGATTCCAAAAAAAACTCTATTTTGGTCTCATCTGACCACATGACCTTCTCCCATGCCTCCTCTGGATAATCCAGATGGTCACTGGTGAACTTCAAACAGGCCTGGACATGTGCTGGCTTGAGCAGGGGGACCTTGCTGCCCTGCAGGATTTTAAACCATGACGGCGTCGTGTGTTACTAATGTAATCTTTGTGACTGTGGTGCTGGCTCTCTTCAGGTCATTGATCAGGTCCTCCTGTGTAATTCTGGACTTTCTCAGAATCATCCAAACCCCAGAAAGTGAGGTCTTGCATGGAATCCCAGGAGACTGACAGTCATCTTGTGTTTCTTCCTTTTTCTAATAATTACACCAACAGTTGTTGTCTTCTCACCAAGCTGCTTGCTGTTGTCCTGTAGTCCATTGCAGCCTTGTGCAGGTCTACAGTTTTGTACCTGGTGTCCTTAGACAGCTCTTTGGTCTTGGCTATGGTGGACAGGTTGGAGTGTGATTGATTGAGTGTGTGAACAGGTGTCTTTTACACAGGTAACAAGTTCAAACAGGTGCAATTAATACAGGTAAAGAGTGCAGAATAAGAGGGCTTCTTAAAGAAAAATTAACAGGTCTGTGTGAGCCAGAATTCTTGCTGGTTGGCAGGTAATCAAATACTTATTTCATGCAATAAAATGCTAATTATTTATTTTAAAAAAAAATCATACAATGTGATTTTCTGGATTTTTTTTTTTAAGATTCTGTTTCTCACAGTTGAAGTGTACCTACAATAAAAATTACACACCTCTCCAATCCTTGTAGGTGGGAAAACCAGCAAAACTGACAGTGGACCAAATGCTTATTTCCCCCACTGTGTGTGTGTGTGTGTGTGTGTATATATATATATATATATATATATATATATATATATATATATATATATATATATATATATATATATATATATATATATATATAAAATAGCCATATAATAAATGAATTATTAACCTCGCTTGCCTGGTCTGTATAGGAATATCAGACCTCACGCGTGGTTAATAAGCATTAATGTTCATTGGCAACTTCATTTGGTACATGCAATACTGGGCTTAAGCCTTTTTGCCTTTCAGATTGAGCCAGAAAATCTCAAATTGGACACAGTGATGCAAACAACTGAAGTATACTTTGTGCCAACTAAAAACATAACATTTCAGAGATATAGGTTTTTCTCATGTGACCAGAAGCCGAGGATTACATTTGACCAGCATTTAGCATGACTGCACACACTGAGCAAATCTTGTGAATTTCAACACCTCAGAGACTCTTTCATAAGAGATCACATTGTTTGTGGAATTACAGATAATGGCTTAAGAAAAAGACTGCTGTGAGAGAAAAATTTGATGTTGGACAGGACTGTGGATTTGTGCAGGGCCACGCAGAGCTCTCATGCACAAATAAAAGAGCTAAGTAAAACACAAATGACAGTACATGCGGTAAAAACAACCAAGCATCACAAAAAATGCCATGCCTGACAAAAGAATGAACTGCCAGGATCTTCAAGTTCACAGGGAACATTCTTGGGACACAGACCTTGGACAAGTTCAAAGATGGCTAAACTTGACCTATTTTAAGTTTTCAAAAGGTCATATTATGTTTCCTATTTTTATGCTCAGTTGGCCGAAGGTACAGCTCCAATTCCAATAAAGTTGGAACGTTGTGTAAAATGTAAATAAAAACAGAATACAATTTGCAAATCCTCTTCAACCTATATTCAAATGAATACAAAGACAAGATATTTAATGTTCAAACTGATAAACTTAATTGTTTTTGTGCAAATATGTGCTCATTTTGAAAAAAAAAAAAGGAGGGACAGTGGTATGTTTACCACTGTGTTACATCACCTTTCTTTCTAACAACACTCAATAAGCATTTGGGAACTGAGGACACTAATTGTGAGTGTCATGACAAGGAGCATCCCCAAAAGGCTCAGTTGTTCACAAGCAAAGATGGGGTGAGGATCACCACTTTGTGAAAACTGCGTGAAAAAATAGTCCAACAGTTTAAGAACAATATTTCTCAATGTTCAATTGCAAGGAATTTAGGGATTCCATCATCTAAAGTCCATAATATAATCAGAAACTTCAGAGAATCTGGAGAACTTTCTACACGTAAGTGGCAAGGCCGAAAACCAACATTGAATGCCTGTGACCTTTGATCCCTCAGGTGGCACTGCATTAAAAACCAACATCATTGTGTAAAGGATCTTACTGCGTGAGCTCAGGAACACTTCAGAAAACCATTGTCAGTTAACACAGTTTGCCGCTACATCTACAAGTGCAAGTTAAACTACTCTACCATGCAAAGCGAAAGCCATACATCCAGAAACACCGCCGTCTTCTCTGGGCCTGAGCTCATTTGAAGTGGACACGTGCAAAGTGGAAAAGTGTGCTGTGATCTGATGAGTCCACAGTTAAAATTGTTTTTGAAAATCATGGACGTCGTGTCCTCCAGACAAAAGAGGAAAAGGACCATCCAGATTGTTACCAGCACTAAATTCAAAAGCCAGCATCTGTGATGGTATGGGGGTGTGTTAGTGCCCATGGTATGGGCAACTTCAATACTGAAAGGTACATCCAGGTTTTGGAGCAACACATGCTGCCATCCAAGCACGTCTTTTTCAGAAACGTCCCTGCTTATTTCAGCAAGAGAATGCCAAGCCACATTCTGCATGTGTTACAACAGTGTAGCTTCATAGTTAAAGAGTGCAGGTACTAGACTGGCCTGCCTGCAGTCCAGACCTGTCGCCCTTTGAAAATGTTTGGCCATTATCAAGCGCAAAATACGACAGCGGAGACCCCCGACTGTTCCCAAACGCTTATTGAGTGTTGTTAGAAAGGTGATGTAACACAGTAGTAAACATACCACTGTCCCAGCTTTTTTGAAACGTGTTGTAGGCATCCATTTCAAAATGAGCAAATATTTGCACAAAAACAATAAAGTTTATCAGTTTGAACATTAAATATCTTGTCTTTGTGGTGTATTCAATTGAAAATAAGTTGAAGAGGATGTGCAAATCATTGTATTCTGTTTTTAATCTACATTTTACACAACGTCCCAACTTCATTGGAATTGGGTTTGTATTTTAGCATTGCATTTTGTTAACAGAGTCAGGAATTTTCAACACAGCATTTCTAAACATCGTAATTTCATTTTGGTTTACAAAAAGGCAGAGACGGACAAATGTTGATTGCAAAATACAAGAATTTGATTTGAAAAACAAATTAAAACCATATTAAAGCCATATTTAATTTGGAGGGAAAAAAACAACTCAGATTGACTGTGTGTACTGGAGTAAATCATGAAGTGGACACAGGTGGAGTGACCTTCATCCAGCACATGAGGTTACGTCACTTTTATGGCTAAAAATAGCTCTGATGTGTGGATTTTCCAGACGCTGTATGGCTAATTTTATTTTTCATGTACACCAGGACTTGCACAAATTAAACAGTTTGATTCATAATCTGGTATTTAAATTTTAAAAGATTGTGTTGATTGGAGTGTGATATGCTCTTTAAGTCTGAGAACTGAGCTGTTGTTCCTCTTCACATATTGTGTATATATTCACTGAAAAAGAGAAAAAAAATTAAACTGTTTAATTTGGTAACACCCAATTAAATGGAGTTTATTTAAATTAGGTTAACAAGCTGTCATAAATATCTCTTGTTAATTTGTATGAACCTAATTTATTTAAGTGTTACCAATTGAAGGAGTTTACAATATTATGTTGCCCAAAAATTCTCTTTTTTCAGTGTTGGAAGAAGAACTGGCTTCTTCTTCCTTATAGTGTGAGCCAATATTTGAAAAGAAGGTGTTTCAGATCACCCTGGAAACGGGTAATTCAGCTAATTTTATCCATGAGACTCATGGATAAATCAGAACCTTGTCTTGTGCAGTATTGACACAAACCTTTTCTCTGTGATTTGAAAAGCTCTCACTGTGTCTATGTGGCCAGCACCTCAGAGTACAGACCTTTACCAACTGGAGGGACTGTTCCACTGATGTGACTAAAAGATTCCACAAGGAGGATGTATAGAGGGCATTCTGTACAGTGCAGCAGCAAAATGTGAATAAGTTTGAAAAACTGTATGACATCATCTATATAAGGGCCCCTTCACACATAGTGTGAAGTTTGGTTGATGTCTGGTCGATTACAGCGAAACAGCGCAAAACAGTTCGCAATTAACGCACCAATTTCAGTTTCAATTTATTTTCATTTATATAGCGCCAAATCACAACAGAGTTGCCTCAAAGCACTTCACACAGGTAAGGTATAACCTTACCAACCCCCAGAGCAACAGTGGTAAGGAAAAACTCCCTCTGAGGAAGAAACCTCAAGCAGACCAGACTCAAAGGGGTGACCCTCTGCTTGGGCCATGCTACAAACATAAATTACAGAACAATTCACAGAACAATTCATGGACGAATATACAAGAAATACTGTTGGTGCACAGGACAGGAGGGTCGCCAACACAAATACAACTCCCATCTCTGGATGGAGCTGCACCTTAAACAGAGAAAAAAACAGAATCAGGCATCAGAAAGACAAAAAATACTGTATAATTTGCCAGCATTAAACAAGAAAAACAGAAGAAATACAAGATCGCCAGCCACTAGCCCTAAACTTCACTAAAAGACCCAGAATTTAGGTAAAGTTGAGGCCGTGGCCCGTTCCAATTACTAATAAAATGAATTAAAAGAGTAAAAAGCGTAAAACAAAACTGTACCAGTATGCTAGCCATATGAAAGGGAAAATAAGTGCATCTTAAGTCTGGACTTGAAAGACTCCACAGAATCCACAGTTTTATTGACGCAGGGAGATCATTCCACAGAACAGGGGCACGATAAGAGAAAGCTTTGTGACCCACAGATTTCTTATTCACCCTAGGGACACAAAGTAGTCCTGCACCCTGAGAACGTAAATTCCAGGCTGGTACGTAAGGTTTAATTAGGTCAGCTAGGTAGGGAGATGCCAGTCCATGAATAATTTTATAGGTTAGTAGCAGAACCTTAAAATCTGATCTCACTGGGACAGGAAGCCAGTGAAGAGATGCCAAAATGGGTGTAATGTGGTTGTACTTTCTGGTTCATATCAAAAGTCTGGCTGCAGCATTTTGAACCAATTGGAGAGCCCTAATGCTAGACTGCGGTAAACCAGAAAAAAGAACATTGCAGTAGTCCAATCTAGAAGAGATAAATGCATGGATCAGGGTCTCAGCATCAGCCATAGACAGGATGGGACGAATCTTCGCTATATTTCGCAGGTAGAAGAAAGCAGTCCTAGTAATATTTCTAATGTGGAGGCCAAAGGACAACAAAGGATCAAAAATTACCCCAAGTTTCCTCACTTTGTCAGCGTGATGTATGACACACAAGCCTAGGCTGAGCGTTAACTGGTCAAATTGATGCCGATGTCTCACTGGACCAAGAACCATCATTTCAGTCTTATCAGAGTTTAAAATTAGGAAGTTTCTAGACATCCAACTTCTCACTGCTGCAAGGCAATCTTCTAAGGATTTTACGTAAACGTGATTACCAGCAGTTATCGGCATGTATAACTGAGTATCATCTGCATAGCAGTGAAAGGTAATGCCAAAACACCACAATATGTGCCCAAGGAGCACTATATAAAGGGAGAAAAGCAGGGAGCCTAAGACAGACCCCTGTGGAGCCCCAAATTTCATGTCACTAAGGTTAGAGGTAGTGTTACTGTACAAAACACAGTGAGAACGACTGGTCAAGTATGACATCAACCATGCAAGGGCACTCCCAGTAATCCCAAAATGATATTCCAGCCTATCAAGTAGAATATGATGATCCACTGTATCAAATGCAGCACTGAGATCTAACAGCAACAGAACCGTAGTGGTGTCCAAATCCATTGTAAGCAGAAGATCATTCACCACTTTAGTGAGAACCGTCTCGTGGAATGATATTTTCTAAAAGCAGACTGCAATGGCTCAAAGATATTATTCTCAGTAAGATAGGCTACGAGCTGCTGTGACACCACTTTTTCCAGAATTTTAGAGAAAAATGATAGATGACAGATTTGATATCAGCCAATAGTTTTTCAATACACTAGGGTCAAGATTAGGTTTCTTAAGTAATGGTTTAATCACTGCAGATTTGAAACATTTAGGAACAGATCCAGAAGTTAAAAAAAAGATTAATAATTTCCAGCACAGTCAGCCCAAGAGTGGGCCACAGATCCTTAAACAGTTTTGTTGGTATAGGATCAAATAAACAGGTTGTGCATTTTGTTGACATTGTTGATATTAGTTTTGTCAGCATGCCTACTGAGATACTGTCAAATTCTGTAAATCTAGATAATATCTCAGTAATGACGCCCACCTCAATAGCAGGGTGTAGTGGCTGGGTTAAGGCATGCCGGGATATGTTTAATCTAATGTCTTCTATTTTCTTCCCAAAGTAATCCAGGAAATCTTGTGCTGTACAAGGAGAGTGAATTACAGGTGGTTGTCCATGCATAAGTGTTGCCATCTTGTCGAACAAGAACTTTGAGTTATGCTTGTTTTTGTTGATCAAATCAGAGTAGTAGGTCCGCTTTGTAGCCAATAATGCATGCTTACAGTCTAAGATAGCATCACGCCACGCAAGGTGGAATACTTGTAATTTTGAACGATGCCATTTCCATTCTAGGCCTCTTGCTTTATGCTTGAGGTCACGCAGATAATCATTGAACCAAGGTGACTGTGATTTGGGGGAGCGCGGTTTTAACCCAGGTGGTGCAGTCATGCCTAATGTAGTTTTGAGCACTGAGTTTAAACTATCCACAAGTCTGTCTACTGACTGGGTATTTGTCAAATGTGAAGCTAAGACAACAGGCAGTCGAGCTTCGAGTTCAGTCTTAGTTGAGGAGTTCATGCATCGCTGTAATGATCAGTGATGCACTCTAATCTGACCACTTTTTTAGTAACGAGTAATCTAACGCGTTAATCTTTCCAAATCAGTAATCAGATTAAAGTTACTTCTCCAAGTCACTGTGCGTTACTATTATTTTTCATTGTGGGTCGATAGCAGCATTAAACTTGGTCTGTGGGCAGGAGGTCGGGGTTCGACTGAACTACAAATTTAAAGCGAGCTGTGAGCTTTTCATCCGCGGTTTTTTGCAGCTGCTCGACTCGTCCTCACCTCTTAAAGCACGGTGATCAGCACACCTGCACTGAGCTTTACAAAGACATTTTTATACTTTTTTTCCTCCTTTATTTAGAATTCTGAGCTGAGCCGCTCTGTATCTGGTCGTTAAAAACAGCTGATCCTCCGCGACACGTCAACAACTAACACTATTTTCCACTCAAATGCACCTAAACTCTCTTTCTGAGGACCACATGATGTGAAAACGCAATAAAACTTTCTTACCTGTAAATCTGGTCACGTTTTCTGCATAAATAAATGTTATCCATTCTTTGTGCTCAAACGCCAAAGCAGGGGCGAATCCAGATGGAATGGGGGCGTGGGGCAGGGATGTGCCCCCCCACAACACCCCTAGATTAAAGGTGCAATTTTGAAGCCGTTTTTTACTACAACTAATAGTGCTTAAAATAATAATAATTTCGACAAGTAAAATGTTTAGAGAGAATTTAAATGTTAGAAAAATGTTAGAATTTAATAGTTACATTTATAAACAATGTAGGTTTGAAATTGCAAGTTTTACTGTTACAGTGCTGTCAACAGTTAAATATGAGGTCAAGAAAGACGTCTTTATTTTACTTTTTATAAAACAAGTATTTATTTTCATTGAAGTCAAGAAAGGGTGACTATAAAGTGAGTTTTGGCAAAACAGGTATCATTGTCATGTTGAGGTGGCAGAGAGTTGTTGTCGGCAGCTGGGAAAAGTAACTAAAAAAGTAACTAGTAATCTAACTTAGTTACTTTTACAATTGAGTAATCAGTAAAGTAACTAAGTTACTTTTTCAAGGAGTAATCAGTAATCAGTAATTGGATTACTTTTTCAAAGTAACTGTGGCAACACTGGTAATGATATATAAGGTTGTTGTTCCACTAAAGACAGCAGCGAAACTGTAAACTTAATAAGTGAGTGACCAGACACCACTGATGTAAGAGGCATGATGTCAATATTTGTGACAGCAATACCACATGCAAGAACCAGATCCAGGATATTTCCACTCATGTGCGTTGAATCCCGAATGCATTGCCGAAATCCTAATGCATCCACAATTTCCATAAATGATTTGCAGAGGGGATCAGAAGGCTTATTTATATGAATGTTAAAGTCACCAATGATCAGAATGTTATCTGCACTAGTTGACAAGTTAGAGATGAATGCACCAAATTCATCTAAGAATTCAGAATATGGGCCAGGAGGCCTATATACATTGACAAAGTAATACGACTGATTTTTATTCTTCTGACCTTGGCAATGCGTAATATCCTGAGCAGAGTGGAGAATCAGATGCTCAAACGAGTTATATTTGTAACCCCCAACAGCTAATAAGCTAATCCTAGATTTATAAATAAGAGCAACACCCCCGCCTTGCTTCGCATCACGAGGGACGTGACTAAATGTATATGCTGGTGGGCAGGCCTCATTTAAGGGGAGGACAGCTGTAGGTTTAAGCCAGGTTTCACATAGCCCAGTCATATCTAAGTGATGATCTATAATTAGATCATTGATCAACAATGATTTTGAGGACAGTGATCTTATGTTAATTGGACCCAGTCTAAGGACCTCAGTGGGGTTGACAGTTGAACTGTTTGGGTTTAGGGGTGGTTCCAGAGTAGCATATATAAGATGCGTAGAAGTAGGTTTAGGTTTCAGACGTTAGAGAAGCTTGAATCTTCGACTGGACTGGGTTGCTTGATGCGAGGACGTTTCGCTTCAAATCGCAGAAGCTTCCTCAGCTAAAATTCTTGCTCTGGTAGTCTGACTTCTGTCTTGACTCTTGTAAACAGAAGCCACAAACTCTGGATGGCATTACCCTGACCTCTAGTAATACTGTGAGAAATCTTGGAGTCATTTTTGATCAGGATATGTCATTCAAAGAGCATATTAAACAAATATGTAGGACTGCTTTTTTGCATTTACGCAATATCTCTAAAATTAGAAAGGTCTTGTCTCAGAGTGATGCTGAAAAACTAATTCATGCATTTATTTCCTCTAGGCTGGACTATTGTAATTCATTATTATCAGGTTGTCCTAAAAGTTCCCTGAAAAGCCTTCAGTTAATTCAAAATGCTGCAGCTAGAGTACTAACGGGGACTAGAAGGAGAGAGCATATCTCACCCATATTGGCCTCTCTTCACTGGCTTCCTGTTAATTCTAGAATAGAATTTAAAATTCTTCTTCTTACATATAAGGTTTTGAATAATCAGGTCCCATCTTATCTTAGGGACCTCATAGTACCATATCACCCCAATAGAGTGCTTCGCTCTCAGACTGCAGGCTTACTTGTAGTTCCTAGGGTTTGTAAGAGTAGAATGGGAGGCAGAGCCTTCAGCTTTCAGGCTCCTCTCCTGTGGAACCAGCTCCCAATTCAGATCAGGGAGACAGACACCCTCTCTACAATTAAGATTAGGCTTAAAACTTTCCTTTTTGCTAAAGCTTATAGTTAGGGCTGGATCAGGTGACCCTGAACCATCCCTTAGTTATGCTGCTATAGACTTAGACTGCTGGGGGGTTCCCATGATGCACTGAGTGTTTCTTTCTCCTTTTGCTCTGTATGCACCACTCTGCTTTTAATCATTAGTGATTGATCTCTGCTCCCCTCCGCAGCATGTCTTTTTCCTGGTTCTCTCCCTCAGCCCCAACCAGTTCCAGAAGAAGACTGCCCCTCCCTGAGCCTGGTTCTGCTGGAGGTTTGTTCCTGTTAAAAGGGAGTTTTTCCTTCCCACTGTCGCCAAGTGCTTGCTCACAGGGGGTCGTTTTGACCGTTTGGGTTTTTACGTAATTATTGTATGGCCTTGCCTTACAATATAAGGCGCCTTGGGGCAACTGTTTGTTGTGATTTGGTGCTATATAAATAAAATTGATTGATTGATTGATTAGTCTTGTCCATCCAAATTGGAAGTCCCAAAAACCAGTTTTATTTGTTGTTATTTATCGTACACCTGGTCGTTACTGTGAGTTTGTTTGTGAATTTTCAGACGTTTGTCTGAATTAGTGCTTAGCTCAGATAAGATAATTATAGTGGGCGATTTTAACATCCACATAGATGCTGAGAATGACAGCCTCAACACTTTAATTTAATCTATTATTAGATTCAGTTGGCTTCGCTCAAAATGTAAATGAGTCCACTCACCACTTTAACCATACTTTAGATCATGTTCTGACTTATGGTATGGAAATTGAACACTTAACATCCTCACGTTTGAACTTGATATTGAGGACATGAGGATGCCAGAAACAACCATTTAGCCTTCTTGGACTGTGATGTTACAATTGGAGAGAACAGGCAGCTCCAGACAGGGGTTTACAGAAAACCCACTCACACTGACAAATATCTGCTCTTTGGCTCAAACCACCCCCTTGAACACAAGCTCGGGGTGATCAGGACTCTTCAACACAGAGCCCTACAGGTGCCCATAACTGCAGAGGAAAGGGCTAAAGAACAACAACTTGTATGGAAAGCCCTCACAGTATGTGGGTACCCACAATGGTCCCTGGACAAACTGCAGAAGTCTCAGAAAACAAAGAGTCCAGATAGACAGGAGACGGAGACAAGAAGAGGAGTGTCTCTCCCTTATTTAGCAGGAGTAGGGGAAAAAAAAAACTACAGAGGATCTTCAGACAGCACAAAATCCCAGTTTACTTTAAACCGGTTAACACCTTGAGACAGAAATTAGTTCACCCTAAGGACAGGATCCCTAGTTACAAACAGAGCGATGTAGTGTGTTCTATCAGATGTCAGGAAAACTGTAATGAACACTACATAGGTGACACTAAGCAACCTTTGCACAAAAGGCTATACCAGCACCGCAGAGAGGGCGCAAATGGACCTCAGTCTGCAGTTCAGCTCCACCTGAAAGACACTAACCACACGTTTGAGGACAAGGAAGTTAAAATCTTAGCCAGAGAGAAGAAATGGTTGAGAGAGGGGTCAAAGAGGCTTTCTATGTGAAACAGTTGAAACCCAGCCTTAACCGGGGAGGGGGTCTGAGACACGCTTTGTCCCCTGTTTACAATGGGGTACTCAGGTCAAAGCAGTTTCAGTCTTTTGTTCATGGTGATGAGTCATTCACGTCATCAGGAGAGTCGTCAAGGGAGCCATTAGGAGAGGCTTCCGTCCCATCATTAGGAGGGACAGCTACCCTGTCATTAGGAGGGTGCTTACTAGAGCATAATAGGTGCTAATTAGAGCTATTGTTTAGTCACCAGCCTATAGAAGTCGGCCTCTTGGTAGGAGGGGTCTGGTTAAGTTTAAAACTCCAGCATTTGTGGCTTCTGTTTACAAGAGTCAAGACAGAAGTCAGACTACCAGAGCAAGAATTTTAGCTGAGGAAGCTTCTGCGATTTGAAGCGAAACGTCCTTGCGTCAAGCAACCCAGTCCAGTCGAAGATTCAAGCTTCTCTAATATGGAAAAAACCACCTGGACAACTGAGAGCCTACACAGAAACGTTTCAGACATTACACGCGCGTTGTAGGTAGCAGACACGAAATCTTTGCTATTGCTGGAACAACCACTGGGCCATGCTCATTTTCAACATCATCCAACATAGTAATGGGTATACGTTTGGAAAGCATATCCCTGTATGATTTTTATGGACATGACTACGGAAGCAGGCCACAGTCTCAACTTGTTGAAATTCCCTCCTGGCAAATAAACTGCACTATCACCATAGTGGATTTTCTGCACCAATTTCCCCGCTAAGCTAATGGATTCCACACCCACATTTGTCATAAGCCTTGCAGGGTCTCTTATCACCTCCTCTGTGGCTGCTGTAGATTCCTAATGTTACCCTCCCTGTAGAGCTCTGTCTATGTTCGTAGACAAGATAGCGGCGCCTTCCCCAGTAGGGTGGAAGCCGTCTGGCATCAGCAAGCCATGGTGGCCCCAGAATGAAGTCCAGTTATCAATAAAGCTAAAGTCTTGTTGTCTACAAAACTGCGCCAGCCACTTATTTAATGACATCAGCCTGCTAAATACCTCACCAGTACCCCGGGAGGGGAGGGGACCAGAGACTATTAATCAATGCCGACACATCTTTCTGGCAAGGTCACAAGTCCTCTCTATGTCCATTTTTGTGACCTCTGAGTCCTTCATCCTGATATCATTGGTGCCAATGTGAATAACTATGTGACTATATCTCATGTCATGTTCCTTCGTCTGTCTTCCCTTCTGCAGCATCAGCACCCTCAGATGAGATGCAATGTCGGGAGCTCTGGCCGCAGGAATACATTTAACATCAGCCGGCATCTGTAACCTGACTTTGCGGGTGATAGAATCCCCTATCACTAAAGTCCGGTGTTTTGGCCTAGAGATAGTAGTGGAAGTCACTTGTGGGCTCAGAGAATTCACATCAGGCAAATCCAAGGGGGAGAACTGATTTCACAGTTCACAGTGGCGAGTGTGATCGGGGTGCCACAACCCGGGCACCAAGCCCTACGGGGCTTCCTCCGCCTAGCCACAGTCCGAAAACCATCCTCCACAGCCGGAATTTCTAAGCTGATGCTAATGGGATCGCTAGCCGGCCCAACACTAACTCATCTGGAGTGCCCGTAACATCTAACTCCACTGAGCTAAGAAGCTGCTCTAACTTAGGGACACAGCTCTCTAAGAGAGCCACCTTATCTACCAACATCACGCAGGATTTACGGAGGGTGTAAAGTAGGATAGTAGTGTACTTTGTGCACTAAGAAATTTAAGAATGTAGCCAAGCTAGCCAATAATGGATAAGCTAACCACTCCTAAGGCTAATAAATGATGCAAATAAATGAATTAAAATTCACAGCAGTTACACTGAAAAACTAACAGAAGTAATAAACAGGTAAAAAAAAAGAAGCAGCTATAAAAGTAACGACAGGGGAGGGGAGGAGTCAACCTAGCTAGCGAAAAAAAAAACACTCCTAAAATTAACACAAGAGTAAAGTACTAAGCTAAAATTCACAAGTTACACTAAACAGTTAATTAACAAACAGAAGTATATAAAAAATGAAATGAAAAAATGAAAACGGGGGTCCGAAATAGCTAATGCAAGCTAACCACTAGCGAAAATGCTAGCCACTCCTAAGATTTACACAGGAGTAAAATAATTACTTAAAATTCACAGCAGTTTGACTGAAAAACGAACAGAAGTATTAAACGGGTAAAAAAGAAACAGCTATAAAAAGTAACAATGGGGGAGTGGAGGAGATGACCTAGCTAGTGAAAGCTAACCTGTAGCGAATGCTAACTGCTAGTGATTCACAACAGGACTGTAGTTAAACAACGTTCAGAGTAGATACAGTTAATAACCAGAAGAATGCTAAACAGAAATAAAAGAAACGTATACTGTTGTGTGGGCCGCTGAAGAGGAGATACTGCTGGTCCACCACCAGAGGGCGCCCTGCCTGAAGTGCAGGCTTCAGGCACGAGAGGGCGCCGGAGCAACCGGGAGTGGCAGCTGTCACCCATTAACAACATCAGCTGTCACTCATCATCATCAATCACATCTCCATAAGAGCCGGGCATCATCTTTACCTCACTGCCGAGAAATCGTTCTACCGATCAGGTAAACCTCTCAGCCGTGATTGTGCCAAACGCACGTGCTTTTCTGAGTCTTTGCGGGAGTACCTGAGGATCCTACTTGCAGCTGGACGCTGAGTTTGGGAAGCGTGACGAGTGACGGACTTCACTCCGCACGTCAAACTAAGAGAAGTAGCTCTCAGGCTCTGCACGAAACTGTGTTACTGTAATTAAAGGTGGAGGTGCTTTCCACCATTATTACTGAACTGTTTGCTGGGTGTTCACACACCCACCATCACCTGTCTGTTCTTCCTGCCAGCAGTACCCGATATGACAGCCAGAGGCAGTCGCCACCTGGGGACCCAGCGCTTGGTGGCTCGGGGTTGCTTCAGGTCCGGTTGGAAGTGGAAGGCGTGTGGGATCCGGCTCTTTTCTGGATGGGCGTCTTCTATCCTCGAGCCTGCCCACACATCACTGTGACTAATTTGACTGTTGATCTCAATTGTGTTGTCTGTTGCTCTGTTGTGCACATTCACAACATTAAATTGTTATTTATTGGCTTATTCCATTGTCCGTTCATTTGCGCCCCCCTGTTGTGGGTCCGTGTCCCTACACTTTCACAACAGGATTTCTCGGCCAGCGTCATGGATCCGAGGGGGCGGTCAACCATCGCTGAACCACCAATGGAAACACAGGGTGCACAGGCGTCGGCAGGAGGCGTGTTAGGTGGGCTGCAGCACATCTAACCGCCTTCATCCTCAGTTGGATTTAGTAACCGAGCAGAACGTCATACTCAATTGGAGGATGGAGGCTCTCACCGCCCAGGTGGAAGCGCAACACTCAGGGCGCTGCCTGCAGCACCTCCTCCAGCCGACCGAGCTCAAAATACAGACATTCCAGTGGTGATTCAACGAACCCCACCCCCCCATCCCCTGAAGCATACATAGGCCCATCGGAAACCGTACGGAGGTTGTGTCAAGACATGCGCAGACTTCTTGATGCAGTGTTCGCTCGTCTTTGCATAACGTCCCGTCATGTACGCGTCAGATGCTAGCCAGGTGGCTTTATGTCATTAATTGCTTCGAGGAGAGGGTTGTGGCCGGGGCGCGAGCCGTCCCTCTTCCTTCCGGGTCCGAAAGGGTGCCGCCGTCTCCACACTCCACAGTCAGAGAGCTCCGTGGAGCCACAGCTCCCCTTGCTGACGAAGCTATGGACACGAGCAGGGCCAAAGTAAAATCACATGACAGACAACGGAGGCTGGCTCGCGGGGGAGTGTTTTTTTTCTGTGGCTCTAATGAGCACATACAAAGAAACTGCCCCAAACGGTTTAAACTTCAAAGCCCGCCCTTAGAGACTGGGTTAAGGGTGGGCCATAACATCCACGCGGGGAAAGCGCGTAAATCAGTACGCATCCCAGTGACGATCCTTTGTGGGGATCTTACCCTTCACGCCTCCAGCGCTGGTGGACACGGGGTCTGAAGGGCATCTGCTGGACAGCAGATGGGCAAGGGAGGTAGGGCTCCCTCTAGTGGCTCTACCTTCCCCATTGAAGGTACGGGCACTAGATGGCACCCTTCTCCACCAGACACAACCAGTGACATTGGTGGTGTCTGGAAATCACAGGGAGGAGATTGTGTTTTATATAACACCTTCTACCTCCCGTGTGATTTTGGGATTTCCATGGATATTAAAGCACAATCCCCGGATTGATTGGCCTTCTGGGGTAGTGACGCAGTGGAGCGACACCTGCCACCGGGAATGTTTAGGATCCTCGGTTCCACCCGGTATGACAGCTAATGAGGAGGTTAAAGGCCCCCCAATCTGTCAGCGGTGCCTGAGGAGTACCATGATCTTGCTGACGTCTTCAGCAAAGATCTGGCATTCGCTCTTCCCAAGCACCATCCGTACGATTGTGCCATTGATTTGATCCCAGGCGCTGAGTACCCGTCCAGCAGGCTGTACAACCTTTCTCGTCCTGAGCGCGAATCAATGGAGACCTACATCCAGGAGTCCTTAGCTGCCGGGTTGATCCAGAACTCCACCTCCCCGATGGGTGCAGGTTTCTTTTTTGTGGGCAAGAAGGACGGCGGACTCCGTCCATGCATAGACTACAGAGGGCTGAACGAAGTCACGGTTCATAATCGATACCCGCTGCCTCTGTTAGATTCTGTGTTCACGCCCCTGCATGGAGCCCAAATTTTCACCAAATTGGATCTTAGAAATGCGTATCACCTGGTTCGGATCCGGAAGGGAGAGGAGTGGAAGACGGCATTTAACACCCCGTTAGGTCACTTTGAGTACCTGGTCATGCCGTTCGGCCCTCACCAATGCGCCTGCGACGTTCCAGGCATTGGTTAATGACGTCTGCGGGACTTCCTGCACTGGTTCATCTTCGTGTACCTGGACAACATCCTCATCTTCTCCCCAGATCCTGAGACCCATGTCCAGCATGTACGTCAGGTCCTGCAGCGCTTATTGGAGAACCGGTTGTTTGTGAAGGGCGAGAAGTGCGAGTTCCACCACACTTCTTTGTCCTTCCTGGGGTTCATCATCTCCTCCAACTCCGTCGCACCCGATCCGGCCAAGGTTGCGGCGGTGAGGGATTGGCCCCAACCGACAAGCCGTAGGAAGCTGCAACAGTTCCTCGGCTTCGCAAATTTCTATAGGAGGTTCATTAAGGGATATAGCCAGGTAGTTAGCCCCCCTGACGGCCCTGACCTCCACTAAAGTCTCCTTCACCTGGTCGGATCGGTGCGAAGCCGCATTTAGGAGTTGAACGTCGGTTCTCGTCTGCACCCGTTCTGCTGCAGCCCGATCCCAATCGCCAGTTGTGTTGTTGAAGTGGATGCCTCTGACTCAGGGATAGGAGCCGTGCTGTCCAAGAGTGGGGAGTCTGATAAGGTTCTCCATCCTTGTGGACTATTTTTCCTGTAGGTTGACCCCGGCAGAGCGGAAACTATGACGTCGGCAATCGGGAACTCCTTGCGGTGAAAGAGGCTCTTGAGGAGTGGAGACACCCTGTTGGAGGGAGCTACGGTACCATTTACGGTTTTTTACGGACCATCGGAACCTGGGAGTACATCCGGACCGCGAAGCGTCTGAACCCCCAGGCAAGCCACGCTGGTCACTGTTCTTCGGGCGTTTTGACTTCCGGATTACTACCGCCCGGGCCAAAACCAGCAATCTGACACTCTGTCCCAGGTCCATGAAGAGGAGGTCAAGTCGAACTGTCAGATCCCCGGAAACCCATCATCCCCGAGTCCACTATCATGGCCAGCCCTCACCTGGGACTTGGAGAAGACTGTACGGGAGGCCCTGGCACGGAACCCGGACCCGGGGGACCGGCCCGAGGAACAAATCTACATCCCACCCAGAGGCCAAAGCTGCGGTCCTGGACTTCTGTCACAGTTCCAAGCTCTCCTGTCACCCAGGGGTGCGAAGAACCGTTGGCAGTGGTCAGGGCAGTGCTTCTGGTGGGCGTCTATGGAAGCCGACGTCCGGGGTATGTCCAGGCCTGCACCACCTGTGCCAGGGGGAAAAGCAGACCACCAACGGGACAGGGTCTCCTCCAGCCGTTACCTGTGCCCCACCGCCCCCTGGTCCCACATCGGCCTGGACTTGGTCACGGGCCTCCCGCCATCCCAGGACATGACCACCATCCTCACGATAGTGTACCGGTTCTCCAAGGCGGCCCACTTCGTGGCCCTCCCGAAGCTCCCGACGGCCCAGGAGACTGCACACCTCCTGGTCCACCACGTCGTATGTCTGCATGGGATACCATCCAATGTCATCTCTGACTGTGGTCCCCAGTTCTCCTTCCAAGTCTGGAGGAGTTTCTGTAGGGAACTGGGGGCCACCGTGAGCCTCTCGTCCGGGTATCATCCCCAGACCAACGGACAGGTAGAGCGGGCCAACCAGGAATTGGAGGCAGGCCCTTCGCTGTGTGACCTCAGCGCACCCGACAGCCTGGAGCAACCATCTGGCCTGGATCGAGTATGCACACAATAGCCAAGTTTCATCTGCCACCGGCCTCTCCCCGTTTGAGGTGTGTTTGGGGTACCAGCCCCCATTGTTTCCACTTGTGGAGGGAGAGGTCGGGGTGCCCTCCGTCCAGGCCCATCTGAGGAGGTGCCGTCGGGTGTGGTGCTCTGCCCGCTCTGCCCTACTCAAGGCCCGGACGAGGGCCAAGGCCCATGCAGACCGCCGGCGATCCGCGGCCCCTGCATACCAGCCCGGGCAGGAGGTTTGGCTATCGACGAAGGACATCCCTCTCCAAGTGGAATCCCAAAAACTCAAGGACAGATTTATTGGACCATTCCCCATCCTGAAAGTCCTCAGTCCGGCTGCAGTGAAGCTGAAGCTGCCTGCTTCACTGCGGCTCCATCCTGTCTTCCATATCTCCGGATTAAGCCTCACCACACCTCTTCCCTCTGTACCCCCGGACCGGCGCCGCCTCCTGCCCGGATCATTGACAGGGAGCCCGCGTTGGACAGTTTGCCGGACTCCTGGCCGTCCGTCGGAAGGGCCGGGGGTTCCATTATCTGGTGGATTGGGAGGGTTATGGACCCAAAGAGCCGCTTCATCCTGGACTCGGCCCTCCTGGCCGACTTCTAACACCTGTCACCCTTACAAGCCTGGTCGGGCGCCAGGAGGCGCCTGTTGAGGGGGGGGTCCTGTTGTGTGGGCCGCTGAAGAGGAGGTACTGCTGGTCCACCACCAGAGGGTGCCCTGCCTGAAGTGTGGGCTTCAGGCACGAGAGGGCGCCGGAGCAACGGGAGTGCCAGCTGTCACATATTAACAACATCAGCTGTCACTCATCATCATCAATCACATCTCCATACGAGCCGGGCCAGCATCTTCACCTCACTGCCGAGAAATCGTCTACCTATCAGGTAAACCTCTCAGCCGTGATTGTTGCCAAAACGCACGTGCTTTTCTGAGTCTTTGCAGGAGTACCTGAGGATCCTACTTGCAGCTGGACGCTGAGTTTGGGAAGCGTGACGAGTGACGGACTTCACTCCGCACGTCAAACTAAGAGAAGTAGCTCTCAGGCTCTGCACGAACTGTGTTACTGTAATTAAGAGGTGGAGGTGCTTTCCACCATTATACTGAACTGTTTGCTGGGTGTTCACACACCCACCATCACCTGTCTGTTCTTCCTGCCAGCAGTACCCGATCTGACAGCCGGAGGCAGTCGCCACCTGGGGACCCAGCGCTTGGTGGCTCCGGGGTTGCTTCAGGTCCGGTGGAAGTGGAAGGCGTGTGGGATCCGGCTCTTTTCTGGACGGACGTCTTCTATCCTCGAGCCTGCCCACACATCACTGTGACTAATTTGACTGTTGATCTCAATTGTGTTGTCTGTTGCTCTGTTGTGCACATTCACAACATTAAATTGTTATTTATTGGCTTATTCCATTGTCCGTTCATTTGCGCCCCCTGTTGTGGGTCCGTGTCCCTACACTTCACAACAGTATACAACCGTTGTGAAGTTCAGTGTAGCATCACCAGCAACAAACAATCTGTCGGAAGCAAGTTGCCAGATCTGTGAGCCAGCGTCAGTGTCACCACAAAACATTGCGCTGACAGGCAGGCTTGCACAAACGCCGGTGTCTTTCAGTCAGGAACAGTGCCAGGTGCAGCACATGGCGTCGCTTATGTCAAAGAAATAAAAACCAGCTGGTACGTGTGGACCCACATTGTGCCACTTATGTGGAATAAAAAAAAAAACAATAACCAGCCAGTACCTGTGGGACCACATCGCACCGCTTATGTGGAATAATTAAAAAAGAAAAAAAAACACACCATCTGGGACACGAACTCATGCCTTTCAAAAGCTCTGATTCCCAGTCAGCAACTTTACCACTGAGCTACAGAACTGTTATTTGAAAGTTGCGGGATTGCTGCCTCATATCAGGAAGGACATTGAAGTATTACAAAAAAAATTTAAATCCCACACTATATAAAAACACCGCATTCATCAAGTGAGCAATACAAATATGATCCCTCTGTTCTCTCATGTGACTCATGGTCACAGACATACAATCATGGAATGACATGAATGAGAAGCAGGGCGCTCTTATCATGTCCACTTCTGCTGGCGACCCGTCCAGCCGGCCCCATGCGTGTGTCAGCCAGCCCCCGCTCATGTGTCCTGCCCAACCTGCGTGTCTTGTGGATGGCGTGCCACAGCACAGACACCGCGTTCATGTGGAACAGAGCAGAGGTGATCCGGATCTGGATCCAGATTCTTGATCACATTTCACTTTATATAGGCTTTGAAAGATTACTGTTAGCCAGGATTACATCAAAACAACTGCAGGGATTTTACAACTTTTCAACACAGGACACATATTAGGTATGGAAGACCATTAAATTTTGGAGGTGATCTGGATCCAGATTTTGGATCAAGTTTCACTGTATATAGGCTTTGAAGGTTTATGTCACAACCACTTCACGGATTCTCACCAAATTTTTCACCACAGATACCATATTAGGGCATGGAAGACTCCACTGAATTTTGAGGTGATCTGGATTAGCAGATGTCAGAAATCTCTGATTGTTCTTGTTATAAAAGGTGCAATCCAGATCTTTCCCATTTGCATGAAGCTTAGCAGATATATGGAGGCGGGATTCTGGAATTGTCCACCAAGGTCAAATTTTGTGAAAGGTCAATAATGGGTCAAGGTCATGTCTGTTTGTGGGCCCAGTCCTCTAGGTCCTTTGGTAATTTTCCAAACTTGGTGTGTCATTGAAGGTTGGCCTAGAAAACAACAATAAAATAATTAATTTTGGTTAAAGTCAAAGTCAAGGTCAAGGAATTTGATTTTCAGACACACATTATCCAAATGTGGCAAACACCTATGTGCATTCCAGAATGTCCCTGTTAAGGTGAGCCAGAGGTCAATCATTTGGGTAAAGGTCAAGGTCACTGTGGTGTCAGCTTGCCACAGCTGTAGTCTCTTCATGGCTACGGGTACGATTATTGAGCTGACAAAACGCAGGCTGCTTAAATACGTTTGAGTCATTGTGCCCTTTTTATCTTTTAATCACATATCACCCTCCATTTCCAAAGGTGACATCCCATTTGAAAACCTCTGACACTGTGCCTTTAAAAGGTTATTCTGCCTTGTGCACTCTTTAAGTGCATGGCGGTGCTGTACAGCATGATGCATCCGTGTATAATTTCTCTGCAAGCTCTTTGCCAATACATTAAAAAAGTGTCATACTGCAGTTTGCTTGACAATATGAGCATTAAATGTCCTACTTGAAACTTGTAGCTTTGGTGCTTTCAACAACATTGCTGTGGTATTTGCACAAAACCACCATCAGCGCATTGCTTGTATTTACAAAAGTTTAGCAGAAGAAAGCAGAAAAGCTTTCTGTAATTGAACTTGTACATTTTTTTAAGAAAATGTGAAACTTGTCTCTTGTCAAAACTTTGCTGTTCTGAACTGCTGTGTTTGGGAGGAATAAGCAGAACATCTAATAAACTGTTGTGTGGGCCGCCAGAAGAGGAGGTACTGCTGGCCCACCACCAGAGGGCGCCCTGCCTGAAGTGCGCGGCTTCAGGCACCGAGAGGGCGCTGCCACGGACACAGCCGGGAGTTGACAGCTGTTACTCATTACTTCCTGACAGCTGTCACTCATTCTTCATCATCTCACTCCATAAAACCCAGACGTTCATCTCCACCTCATCGCCGAGATATCATACTTCATTGGAGGTAATATCATCAGCCATTTGTGTTTATCTTAAGCTGTATATGTGAGTGTTGCAGGAGTACCGGTCCCTCTTCATGTGGAGGATGAGTGAGTGCAGGACGGCACTCTTTTCCTCTGAGGGACTACTGTAAATACATCAGCATTCTGAGGTGAGAGGTGGAGGTGGCATTCCCACCGTTGTTGTTACTGGGTGTACACACACCCACACTTGACTGTCTTTGTTCTCGCCAGCAGTACCAGATTCCGACAGTCGGGGACGGTGATCACCTGGGAATTCGGGACCTGGCGGGCTCCAGTATTCACCAGGTTCTGTGGCGGGGAGGGAAATCGTGTGGTTCCGGCTCTTCTCAGGACAGACGTCTCTATCCTCGAGCCTGCCCATACGTCACCTTTGTGGATTGACTGTAATTATATTCTGAGATTGTCTGTATATTCGTTGTGCACATTCACAAAATTAAATTGTTACTTTTTGGCTCATCTATTGGCCGTTCATTTGCGCCCCCCTGTTGTGGGTCCGTTGTCACTACACTTTCACAACAATAAACTACATTTCAGCCACGCCAGTTTTTGAGTTGTGCAGTGTCAGAAAATTCCTCTGCTCCACATACGTCTGCACCCTGGGGAGATAGTGACACTTTTTAAATGCTAAAATCCAGACGAGGTTCAGAAAAATGGAACAGCTTGAGCTAGAATCTATTTTTTACTCCTTCACAAAACCCACACTTGGACACAAGTTTCCAAAGTGAGGGCGGTTAATATCATCACAACTGGCACCCTAAAACACATCCTCAGCTTCTCTCACTGTTTGGAACCAAACACTGGAAGGATCTGGATCTCCGACACTCATAAGTTCTCACACCTACCTCTTCTGTCTGAGGGTGCATGAAATGAGCAGCTGAAAACTAAATACACTATGAGAGTTCAGACACACTGACCTGCCCTTTTCTGAGGGGACCATTGTGCCGCCCACGTCCATTAAAAAGCTCAAATGTCCCCGTCTAAGCTGCAGGCTCACCATAAAAGTGTCAACGCTATATATTAAGATGAACCACTCAGACTCGGTGGGTGTGATAATCAACCTCTCACACCAGTCGCCAACACTTCAGCAATGCAGCCACCAAATAAGGTAAACCAGTTATTTGTTTTACTGTTCCAGGAAACGTCAACCTCGCTGCCAGTCTGCCAGATGCTGAACTAGCTCATCAGAAAGCGGTTATAGCAAACAAACAGAACGATACACGATTGCACACTGAGAATTCAGAAGCACCGCTCACCAGATTCAGAAGGCGTTCTTTACCACTACCCAGCAGTTAATTGATCCTTCTGCAGGTTCATCTACGGAGAACCTTTTTCCGACTTTGCACTTCAAGTCAAGTTGATTTCTTCTCAGTGCTATGTCAGGGTCGTGTTGTACCCCCAGTGGGGCTGACCCCAAGAACCTCACCAAACCATCAAATCAGTTATTAATAAGAAAATCATTCAACATAGTTCACATGTTAAGCTTTGGTGGTTTAAATGATACATATGCAAGAACAAGAAAAAGTTGGACCGCTGGAGGCTGGCTTCAAAAAGGAGCAGGTTCCCATAGACTCTCATGGTAAAATTTCATATTTAATTTAATTAATGCCCACACCAAAGGCATACAGTTACAAGAACCACCGGCCATTCAAAAAAATATGATTTCAAAAACACCTGAACTGAGGTTAGCCTGCTAGCTTTGCATGTGTGGAATGGGTTGGTAACTCTTAAGGGGGAGGGTCCACGAGTCCGAGGGTCCACGGTCCTAGGATCCACTAGTCCTAGGATCCACTGGTCCTAACCTCTTTATATTATTTGATGGTGCATATTACAATGCCAAACTGATTTTAAAGTTCTCCCTAACCCCTAACCTGAACCAGGACTAGTGGACCCTAGGACTAGTGTTCTCTAGAACTAGTGGACCCTAGGACTAGGACTAATGGACCGTAGGACTACTGGGAAGTTCCCCTCTTAAGATGGGGTATTTTTGAGCTTCAATTGTCCCACCTAGGTCATACAGTCTCTTGCCCACATTCCACCTATTTGTCCATATATGCATTGGCCATGAAATTGGTAGAGTAAGCACTGCCTACATGGTGACACCCAGAGCAGCAGTTTCTGGGCTACAAAGCAGCTCTTCCAGGTGTGTATTTGGTTGCTGAAAAGGTGAATAAGAGGACCACTTCAATGTTGCAACAACACTCCTCTGTTTATCCCATTTGGACACTATTGGACATAGTTTACAGAATGTATTCTTATAATAACTAACACTAGATGAGAGCTCTATAGGTATAGCTCTAGCCAGAGATTCCACTTCTCAGTGTGTTGCAGTAAGTCCTATATAGGCTCTGAGGCCTGTTGGTGCTGGTGCTTATCTCCAGATTCCATAGCGTCAAGTGGATAAGAGTCTGCAAACCCCCTGGATGACACGCCAAGCAGGTTACTTCCCCAGCTGAGTCTGGTACCCATTTACAGCTGGGTGAACTGAGACAATGTAGATTAAGTATGTTGTCCAAGGGCATAGACAGGTAACATGAGCAGGATATGAACCCAGGTCTACATATTGGCAGGCCACATCCTTCTTCAAGATTCAAGATTCAGAGATTCAAGATTCAACCAACTTTATTGATCCCTAAAAGGGCAATTCATATCATGCCCAATTACCTCAGACAAAAATACAGCAATTAATCCACAATTATTACTAATTGAACGTAATAATGGCACACATCAGAATTAAACAACTGCACATACGAGGTCTGTTAGAAAAGTAACTGACCTTTTTATTTTTGCAAAAACTATGTGGATTTGAATCATGTGTGATTGCATCAGCCAAGCTTGAACCTTCGTGCGCATGCGTGAGTTTTTTCACGCCTGTCGGTTGCGTCATTCAATTGCGTCAGCCAATTTACTGACAATGAAAATCCGACGAGGGGGCTGGACCACTCCTCCCACAAGGCATGCTCACAGGCGAATGACGCAATCGACAGGCGTGAAAAAACTCACGCATGCGCACGAAGGTTCAAGCTTGGCTGATGCAATCACACATGATTCAAATCCATATAGTTTTTGCAAAAAAAAAAAAGGTCTGTTACTTTTCTAACAGACCTCGTATGTGCAGTTGTTTAATTCTGTGTGCCATTATGTTCAATTAGTAATAATTGTGGATTAATTGCTGTATTTTGTCTGAGGTAATTGGGCATGATATGAATTTCCCTTTTAGGGATCAATAAAGTTGGTTGAATCTTGAATCTTTAAATCTTGAATCTTGAAGAAGGATGTGGCCTGCCAATATGTAGACCTGGGTTCATATCCTGCTCATGTTACCTGTCTATGCCCTTGGACAACATACTTAATCTACATAGTTTCAGTCCACCCAGCTGTAAATGGGTACCAGACTCGGCTGGGGAAGTAACCTGCTTGGCGTGTCATCCAGGGGGTGTTGCAGACTCTTATCCACTTGACGCTATGGAATGTGGAGTGGAGAAAGCATTTGGAGCCATCTAAAAAATAATTATTTGTCATGTTTTCATTTTCATGGCTTGGTAAAACAGTTGCATGTTCTTTCCTTCTTTTGTGCAGCCATAAAAGTATGTTTGTGACAGATGTTGTTAAATCATTCAGACAAGCTGTGACATGCTGTGCGCTGACGCAATTACTCACACTGTTCACTTCTTTACTCGACTTGATGAGCTACACGTAGTGTTGATGAGCAGATCGTGCAACATTGCACGACATTTATGCGTGAAAGATTTTTTTAAACATTTCAAAATTGTCTTTGCACAATTGCACGCACCGACACCCCCTCATGTTCAGTCTACACCCGTTAATGACGAGTTTACTCTCCTGCATGACAAAGTCATGCAAGTGTCAGGGGGCCTGAACACTGCATCTGAAGAATACAAGTAAGCGAGTGAGGAGTAGAGACGCAATTCAGACATACTACACTGTAACCATCTTACTTGTCCTTTGACATTTAAAGGTGGCACATATGCGCATAGTCAAGCATCCCATGAATATTCTATTTGATTTTAAATAGCTCCTGATTTATATTTTACAATGTCACAGCCCCTTGAACACCACTATCATTTCCATGTATGTCTTAAATCCTCTTTGAATTTTCCTGGGAAGTTCTTCTTTGGTTACCAGGCTCCAGCTGCTTCACTACATAGTGCAGTGCAGCTCATTTGCACACGGTGGAAGTAAAATATTATCCTGTTTAACTACTCTTAAATGTCTACTGAGTATTCACAAACTCTACAGATTGTGATGCACTGCTTTTTGCCTACTATATAGTACGCTAGTATGAGTATTTGGATGTAGCCTAACTTATTCAGCAATAAACACTTCAAAATTGTCCTATAAAATTCTTGCATTTAGGGTTCAGTCTAACAAGAAAACAGAATCCTCACCACATACATCTGCCTCCCCAAAATCCCATATAGGCTACTATGACCAACGTCCCTCCTCCATTCCCCCAACCTCCTTATTCCTTCTCTTTCCTATAGGCCCGACATCTTTCAGCATTCCTCAGGTACGTCACACAGAGCTCTTTTGTGTCACAGATCTCAGGGGGAGCAACAACCCAATGTCTCACTACGTCCCTCCTCACTCACCTTAGAAGACTACAAGGTACTGTACAGTAGGGAGTCTACACACACACACACACACCACACACACACCACACACACCCACACACACACACCACACACACACAACACACACACACACACACACACACACACATTGCTTTCTTCTCCCTCCATTTCCTCCATCATCCCATCACTTTATATCCTCCATCTCTTGACCGTCATTCCACCCATCACTAACTTTTCTTGGAAATTGTCCACTGTCAACAATTTTCCTTCCCTGTTTTAAGCAAATGTTTATAACCAAACAGTCCTTCTCAATAAGGCCACTGATTAAGCTTTCAAAGCAATAAGGCATGCAGACAGGGGGGAAGAGGAGGAGGAGCCCAGAGGGATGAAGAGGAGGTATAATTTGGTGTGCTATGTAGTCCTCCTGAAATACCCAAAGCTGCAAAGTGAATGACTCCACCCTGTCCCACCACTCCGAGTGGTCGGTGGGTATTTACGGTGCATCCAGAAAGTATTCACAGCGTTTCACTATTTCCACATTTTATGTCACAGCCTTATTCCAAAATTGATGAAATTAATTTTTTTTCCATCAAATTTCTACACACAATACCCCATAATGACAATGTGTAAAAAGTTCTTTTGAGATTTCTGCAGATTTATTAAAAAAAATCACATGTACATAAGTATTCAGAGCCTTTGTCATGAAGCTCAAAATTGAGCTCAGGTGCATCCTGTTTCCACTGTGTTTCCATCCAGTTTCCATCATCCTTGAGATGTTTCTATAGCTTAATTGGAGTCCATCTGGGGTAAATTCAGTTGAATGGACATGATTTGGAAAGGTAAACGGCAGTCTACATATAAGGTCCCACACTTGACAGTGCATGTCAGAGCACAAACCAAGCATGAAGTCAAAGGAATTGTCTGTATACCTCTGAGACAGGATTGTCTTGAGGCACAAATCTGGGGAAGGGGACAGAAGCAGTTCTGCTGCTTTGAAGGTCCCAAGGAGCACAGTGGCCTCTGTCATCCATAAGTGGAAGTAGTTCAGATCCGCCAGCACTCTTCCTAGAGCTGGCCGCCCATCTAAACTGAGCGATTAGTCAGGGAGGTGACCAAGAACCTGACAGTCACTGTGTCAGAGCTCCTGCATTCCTCTGTGGAGAGAGGACAACCATCTCTGCAGCAATCCACCAATCAGGCCTGTATGGTAGAGTGGCCAGACAGAAGCCACTCCTTAGTACAGCCACAAGGCAGCCCAGCTGGAGTTTGACAAAAGGCACCCGAAGAACTCTCAGACCATGAGAAACAAAACTCTCTGTTCTGATGAGACGAAGATTGAACTCTTTGGTGTGAATACCAGGTATCATGTTTGGAGGAAACCAGGCACCATCCTTACAGTGAAGCATGGTGGTGGCAGCATCACGCTGTGGGGATGTTTTCCAGAGGCAGGAACTGGGAGACGAGTCAGGATTGAGGGAAAGATGAATGCAGCAATGCACAGAGACATCCTGGATAAAAACCTGAGCTCTCTTGACCTCAGACTGGGGTGATGGTTCATCTTTCAGCAGGACAATGACCTTAAGCAAACAGCCAAGATATAAAAGGAGTGGCTTCAGGACAACTCTGTGAATGTCCTTAAGTGGTCCAGCCAGAGTCCAGACCTGAATCCTAATGAACATCTCTGAAGAGATCTGAAAATGAGTGTGCACCGACACTCCCCATCCAACCTGATGGAACTTGAATGGTGCTGCAAAGAGGAATGGACAAAACTGCCCAAAGATAGGTGTACCAAGCTTCTGGCATCATATTCAAGAGGATTTGAGACTGTAATTGCTGGCAAAACTGCATCAACAAAGTGTTGAGCAAAGGAGGTGAATACTTATGTACACATATTTTTAATAAATTTGCAAAAGTAAAAAAAAACTGGTTTCACATCCTGCTGCTAATTAACAAAGTTACCATACAGTACTTAGAAACACAAACATTTGTATGGCTCATAATGGCCAACCAACAAACAGGCACGTCAGAAATTTTTTTATCTTGATCTGGTCTTTGTGACATCATAGGCCGAGGCTTTCATTCAGAGATAAAAGGTAGATTTGCATCACTGTCTTAAGTCTTTGACTTAAAATGGAGAGATGGTGATGACATGATGACAACATAGAAGGACAAAAAAAGGTTTATGGTGCATAAGAGCTTAAATGTTTGTTGTCTGTAGCTGCTTGTCCTGTTCCAGGGTGCACTCATGAGGGCAACGTGATCTCACGCCAAGTTTGTGATGGCATCACAAAAAGTGAAATTGTTTTGTAATGGTATCAAATTTGGGGTGACCCGGGAGGCGTTTAGGGTTATGGTTAGGATTAGAGTTGGGATTAAAAATAATGACTGAAGCTTGACTGTGTCACAAAAATGTGATGCATTTTGTGATGGTTTCATGGAAGAAAAAAAAACGAGACTGGACAGGATCAGGGTCAGCAAAGACCCTGTGCAGCTCATGAACAAATCACAGGACAAATAACAACTTCACACTTCAAATGAAACAATTACAAAGTGTTCAACATAACATCAGAACAGCAATGAAACAAAATCCTACATTCATAAGAAGAGTTAAATAATCAAACAAACCAGCAGATCAAATAAAAATGAGCTAAAACTATAAAAGTAATGACAGATATAAAGAAAATACATTTAGAGATTAGCTTTTAAAAATTCTAAGCAAATGGACTTTCTAATGGGTGGCACGGTGGATTAGGGGTTAGCACTATTGCCTCACAGCAAGAAGGTCCTGGGTTTGCTTCCCCACTGGTTCTTTTCTCTGTGGGAGTTTGCATGTTCTCCCCTTCTTTGTGTGGGCCCCCTCTGGGTGCTCTGTCCTCCTCCCACCTCCAAAGGCATACAAGTTAGGTGAACTGAAAACTTTAAATTCACCGTAGGTGTGATTTTCCATATGTGGCCATGCGATAGACTGGTGGTGGCCTGTCCAGGGAGTACCCTGCCTCCCACTCAATAAACGCACGCTGGGATAGGCTATAGCACCCCTGTGACCCTTAATTGGAATAAGTGGGTATAGAAAATGAATGGATGGACTTTGTAATGTGATGAGACAAACTGTTTCACAAAGTAGGAGCAAGGTAATCAAAGGCTTGATGCTTTGTACACCTGTTGCTACAACAATTTGCACACACCAGCAACTGAAAGACAGAGTGTGTGCTGTGCAAGCCCACTGAACTCTCTTGCGGCAGGTGTTGGCCAAATTCCAGGTGTCACGCATGCACATCTAATACTGTTCGCATGATACTTGAAAAATGTGTGGCCATTCGCACTATTAACACGACAACAGGCAGCAGACAGTCACTGTCGTGCTGGCAGTGAAATTTGTCTAAGTGCCCCACAAGTGTAGCTATGGTCTTTGCACTGAACTGACAGGAGGTGTGGCCGCCGACAGAAGCAGCTGTGGAGATCTGTCGTTCTGCGCATCCCAGCTGGACAACACGTACCATGTTTGGACGGACATGGACTAACAACTGCCCACTGACAGCGTATGTCTGCTTGCTGTCATCACGTGGACATAAATACAAACATATATCACTGTGGCAATGGGCTGCAATAAGCGCGCACACTGCACCCCATTGAGAAGATGCCCCCAGGTTGAAACGGACCGTCAGATCATACAACCCCAATTCCAATGAAGTTGGGATGTTGTGTTTCCTTCTAACAACACTCAATAAGTGTTTGAGAACTGAGGACACTAATTGTTGAAGCTTTGTAGGTGGAATTCTTTCCCATTCTTGCTTGATGTATGACTTCAGTTGTTCAACAGTCCAGGGTCTCCATTGTCATATTTTGCACTTCCTAATGCACCACACATTTCAATGGGCGACAGGTCTGGACTGCAGGTAGGCCAGTCTAGTACCTGCACTCTTTTACTATGAAGCCACACTATTGTAACACGTGCAGAATGTGGCTTGGCATTGTCTTGCTGAAATAAGCAGGGACGTCCCTGAAGAAGACGTTGCTTGGATGGCAGCATGTGTTGCTCCAAAACCTGGATGTACCTTTCAGCATTGATGGTGCCATCACAGATGTGTAAGTTGCCCATGCAATGGGCACTAACACACCCCCATACCATCACAGATGCTGGCTTTTGAACTTTGCACTGTTAACAATCTGGATGGTCTTTTTCCTCTTTTGTCGAGAGGACACAACGTCCATGATTTCCAAAAACAATTTGAAACGTGGACTCATCAGACCACAGCACATTTTTCCACTTTGCCTCTGTCCATTTCAAATGAGCTTGGGCCCAGAGAAGGCGGCGGCGTTTCTGGATGTTGTTGATGTATGGGTTTCGCTTTGCATGGTAGAGTTTTAACTTGCACTTTTAGAGGTAGTGATGAACTGTGTTAACTGACAATGGTTTCCTGAAGTGTTCCTGAGCCCATGCGGTAAGATCCTTTACACAATGATGTTGGTTTTTAATGCAGTGCCGCCTGAGGGATCAAAGGTCATGGGCATTCAATGTTGGTTTTCAGCCTTGCCGCTTACGTGCAGACAGTTATCCAGATTCTCTGAATATCCAGATTATATTATGGACTGTAGATGATGGAATCCCTAAATTCCTTGCAATTGAACATTGAGAAACATTGTTCTTAAACTGTTGGACTATTTTTTCACGCAGTTGTTCACAAAGTGGTGATACTGGCCCCATCTTTGCTTGTGAACGGCTGAGCTTTTTGGGGATGCTCCTTTTATACCCGATCATGACACTCACCTGTTTCCAATTAGGTGTTCTTTGAGCATTCATCAACTTTGCCAGTCTTTTGTTGCCCCGTCCCAACTTTTTGAAACATATTGCAGGCATCCATTTCAAAATGAGTAAATATTTGCACAAAAACAAAAAAATGTATCAGTTTGAACATTAATTTATGTTGTCTTTGTGGTGTATTCAATTGAATATAGGTTGAAGAGGATTTTCAAATCATTGTATTCTGTTTTTATTTACATTTTGCACAATGTCCCAACATCATTGGAATTGGGGTTGTAACACACAATGGGGCAATCTGAATGTCACATCACCCACGTGAGCTCTGTTCCACATGACATAGTGTCAGTCCTGCGGCGCGCACAGACACACATGTTGGGCAAGACACACGCACAGGCTGGCTGGACACGTGCCAGCAGATGTGGAGATGATGAGATGAGCAAACTGCTTCTCATTCATGTCACATCTGTGACCATGGGTCATCTACAGAGGAACAGACGGATCATATTTGTATTGCCCACTTGATAAGGGGATTCAATATAATGCAGTGTTTTTATATGGTGTTTGTGTGTGTGTGTGTTTATGTCCATGTCCTTCCTGATATCAGGCATTTTCCTGCACTTTTCACAGGCCAGTGATGGTAGCTTAGTAGTAAAGTTTCGGACTGGCAATCAGAGCTTTTGGAAAGTGCGGGTTCCCATGGGTGACATTATTTTATTTTATTTTTCACAGCAGCTGCGCGATGTGGTTACACATAGCACTGCTGCTCGCACTGTGTTCCTATGTGCACGAAATCATTGCAACATTTTTTTTTTTCCTCACAGCAGCTGCGCGATGTGTAACCACATCGCGCAGCTGCTGGCACTGTATTTCCCGTGTTCATGAACTCTTGCACCGGCATTGTGCATGCCTGCCTGTCAGCATACGAGCTGTTCCAACGGGAGTTGCCCTGAGTTGTATTTATTCGTACTATGTGTGAAGGGGCCTGAAGGGAAGCCAGGACCGGTGTGATTTGATCAAATGTCTTGTGGTACTCAAGCAGCTGTATTGTCCACATGAAAATGCATATCAAACTGCTATTTTCTTGAAAATAGTTATTCAAAAAACTTTTAAATAGACTTATATATCACCAGCCTCTTCAGCCTCAATATATAAGTCAGCAGATGAATGAAAAACTTAACAGTTTATTGAGTAGATGGAGAAAATCCAGTGAAGTGTGGTTGTGTCGTAGTGCATCCAAACACTGTACATACTGTATAGAGACAGGCTGCTGCACAACCACTGGTTCCACACACACATGCACACTGTGCACAGTTCAGCATTCCTGAGGGGCTTAGATTAAAAGAATGTGGGATCTCCTCACGAGATACAGGCCCATGTGGCCCGCTTTTATCCACATTATAGGTTGTGTCAGAGCACCCAGCATGACCTGTGGAACAGGTGACAAATACATGGTACTTTTCCAAACAGGCAGAAATGTGAGCAGCTTCATGGTTTGCATCATAATGGCGTGTTGTAAAATCTAACATGCTGGTTCAACTTCCAAATTGCATTCCAAAATGTTTTGCTTACAGTGCCCTCCAAAAGTATTGGAACAGTTGGTTTTTCACCATTTCAATTTGTTTGCCATTTCAAATACAAAAAATACAAAAAAAAAAAAAAAAACATTTCTAAAATGATCTTTATTAAACTCAATCTGAAAGCAAATCTCTACAACTTGATATAGAAGAATTAAAAATCTAAAAGCCAAGATGATGGGCTGCTTAAGTAATAGAACGCTTTGGTGTAATACCTGTAAATAATCAGTTTTGTTGCCAGTTTTCTTCAGACAAGTCAGGGGATGGATACATGAACATTTCCAAGTCACTGAATATGTCTTGGATTTTATTTACATCAGTTATGAAAAAATACAAACAGTATGACACTCTATGGTAAATCTGTCTGGAGTCGACAGTTTTGAAAAACTGAGTCACTGTGCAAGAAGGAGAAGATGTTATGTGTCGACGCAGATTGAGGAGCGAACCTGCGTCAGACAGGACCCAGCACTAAAAATAACCAGAAAGCGGTTCCATCAACAAAAAAACAATTTATTTTTCACCTGTGCCTAAATAAATTATACAAAAAAACCCCAACCCAATGTCCTTCAAGAGGATGACTGCTGGCACGCTCTCCAGTGTTCATGGGAGAGCAGTCCGGTGCTCCTGGACTCACTACTATCAAACAGACACCCCCCAGGTGGACACGACAAACTGACTCTCTGTTGAAGCACAGAAGATGTGAGGTACGTTAGCAGTTATAGCAATTTCTTTCACAAACACATGCTATCAGCAACACATCAAGGTCTGTACTTTTTATCTTTATGCACATGAGCAGCTTCTCACAATAAGTGGAGGATCACTTATCCTGCACGCCACAGCAGTGAGAAGCAAGCCACACCATTCTCACAATTTCACGTATACTATGTAGCAAAACATCAAGTTACTATCTACAATTAGTCCAACAATTAATTACCTTTACTGTGTGCTGACAGCATGTGTCCTCACCCTTCCTTGCTTCACAGGCTTAATGTGTCAAACCCAGGTGCGGTCCTCAGCGTCTCACAAACGAACATCACAAGGTCGAGTTCCCGGCAGTTCTGCTTGATTCACACATGCCTTAAAAGCCGAACGCCATCCAATTATCCGCTACAGCTGAAAGTCTTTAGGGCTGCACGTGAGCACCAGTCCCAGGTGCCTCACATGATATTGACGAGGGTGAGGATTCTTCAGCCAGCACCTTTTTTCCACAGACAAATCAGCTTCCATGCCACCTGAGGAGCAAAGAAAAGAAAACACCAAAACCTCCAGCCACACCCCCCAACACACAACAGAAGAGTGAGGAAAGCCACCAAGACACCCAGACAACTCAGAAGAAGTTACAGGCTTCTATAGTTAAATATGCATTTTCTTGCTCACATACTTTCATCATTCAATTTTATAAATTTCTTAATACTGGGAGTTGATTCATAACCATGGATATGTGAACCAGTGCACACATATGCAACAGTAAACCAGCTGTATTATCAATAAAGTCATTTTGAATTTTCAAGGTTAACTTTTCAAGTTTTTTTTAACTTACCTACTCCTTCCCCCCACCCTAACCATAACCTACCCCCCCCCCTCCCCCCGAGTTTCACTTTTAATTTCGTGCAGCCATCACGGAATGAATTAGAATGAATTTGTGCTGCCGTGACGAAAATGAGGCGCTTTTCATCAAATATCACAAACCAATAGATTAATGTATGTTTCCTGCTGCTAAATCACAACTTGCCGTGAGACTGGGTACATCACCAGTCACAAATTTGTTTCTCTTCACATTTCAGTTTTTGCTTCTTTGCATTTTCACTGGCAACCCAATCTCACACCTTTTCGTGATGACATCAAAAAAAGTAAATTAATCTATCTAGTTTGTGATACTGCCACCAAAAACACCACATTTTCTTGAAGGGAACACAAATTCATTTTGCGACTGTATCACAAAATGCGCTGTGACACGGTGGGGGTGTGGGGGGTTTCTGTGGAAAATGTGCAAATGTGACTTATTTCGTGACTGGAGAATGAATAAAAGTGTGAGACTGGGCTGTGATATATATGAAAATTCAGTAAGGTATATCTTATATATTATATTCCAGTTCTAAGGTGGAACTATGTCAGTATACAAAGGTATATCTAAATATCTAAAAAGGAAGAGTAAAATAGCATAGAAAGAGTAGAGTAGAGCCACTTAGGTGCCTGGTCTTGAGAACCAGGGATGGTAGGTTAAAAAGCTTTTTTTTTATCCCATGGGAACTCTCCCTACCCACCCAAGCAGCTCAAGAAAAAGGTATATATAATAATAAGACATAAGAAGGATAAGACACAGGAGAAGATTGTAGTATAGGTAATTAGTATGTCGACTAGTAGTAAACAAATATAGTTAGTTAGTAGGCTAAGCTATAGAAGCAGAAGCTATGAGTGTGTGAGTGTACTGGTATCTATCTAAAGTAACTCTATTGCATACTATAGCAAAATAAAAAGTATAATCATTATGCTATCAAATGGAAACCTAAGAACTAAGGTACTATATGTTGATATCTTTAAAGGAACACATAAATTGAATGAATCAATAAAAATCTACACATGTAAAATAGAATTGTAAATGGTGAAAATAAGCTAGTTATAATAGAAGAGCTAAATTAAGCCAACCGTACCCAGCAAGCTAATACGATAAACAAAAACGGTAATTAGTGTATAAAGTACAATAGCATAGTTAAACCTACAGTAACAGTATTAGCAAATACATATAAAATAAATGTGGGCAAAAGTATGAATTAATGTGGGTTATCAAACACAAAAGAACCAACTATTTTGTAAGCTACGATGAACATTGCTAAGGGCGGCTAGATATGTATAATATCAATCAATCAATCAATCAACTTCAACAAACAGTTGCCCCATGTATAATAATTATGTATAATCCTCCATTTCACAAAAATAAGGGTTCTCAAACTTATTGCAGTAGACAGCGTAATGGGGAGCAACAACTCAGTTGTCTTTTTTTTTTTTCAGTATTCAGAAGGGCTCATTCTAAGCTTAAAAAACACATGGGTTTCATTGTTGCAGGTAATTACACAGTAATGAACATATGGTTGTTGGATATTATGTTTCATGGCTGATTTGTCTGTGATACAAATCATAATATAATTTGCTAATACCCTCAAATCTTATAATGATAATATAATGATAATATTGCTAATAATAATATAATAATATAATAATAATAATAATAATAATAATATATTTGTCAATGCCATATTCCATTTCTGCTAATCAAGAGCTCCTTGTGTATCATTTATAAATATTCTACTCAGAAATCTGTTTCTTGTTCTGACCTCTACTACAATTTTGACCATGTAGCAGGGAAACATAACTGCGGTTGACAGCATGATATCATCTGTATGTGAAGAAAATGTGAGCGTACAGGAAGGTGCACAACTCCATGTAAGCCAGACTCCATGTCCTCAGGCACAAAGTCTCATTGGGGTGTGAGGAATGTGCGTATTTGGGAAGATACTGGTGTCTTGTTGTGTGTCAGTGTGTGAGTGGGTGCAGGGTCAGTAGTGCACGATTGTGACAGTGCAGGCTCTTATTGATTCAGCTGGGATGCGATCACTCAAAATGTCACGAGTGCAACAGACTAATGTGGAAAGAACTATCACCATAAAATTTACTGCAACTGGCTGTTTGCAGCCAAAATGAGCACGACTCCTCTGGTGATGAGTTTTCAAACAGAAAAACATTCAGTTCAATACCTCTGCCAAGATCAAAATCACAGTTCCTGCAACATGAGAAAATCCCTTAAAACCATGTTCAACTTGAGGTTTTGTGTAGATCTCCAAGTAATTTAATGCCACATGCTTCAGTTTTTGAGAACACTGGGTAAAAATAATTCCAGCACATCGGTGTAAACATAAGAATAGCTTAGAAGGTAGATTTTGGGTTTAAACCACCTCTAGAATTTAATATATTGGTATATTGGTGGCAGAATCAAGGCTTTTGCAAACTTTGGATGTAATGTGTTTCAGGAAATAATTGACAATTTCCAAGTGCTACTGAAGTCAAGGATTTTTGTTGCGAATCATTTGGCATAAAACCGAAAATCTGAAAGCATTTTGGATTTTCCTTTTTTGAGTCACCATAAGCTGTGTTTCCTTTCCAGATTTCTACAAAAGTTAAGTGATATTTTCAGAATGTCAACAAAACACCAGCAAAATGACAGCATTTCCACTGAATGATGGAATAAGACCGCCTGGCCTCTTGTGAGAAATGTCATTCCAGTGAGGTTCTCGCAAGAATTCCTATAATAATTCAATGTAATGCATTTATATTGTGCAAATCAAAACACAGGGTGGCACAGTGGCTTAGTGGTTAGCACTGTTGCATCACAGCAAGAAGGTCGTGGGGTCAGTTCCCACCTGGTCCCTTTTGTGTGGAATTTGCATGTTTTCCCTGTGTTTGCATGGGTTCCCTCCAGGTGCTCCAGCTTCTTCCCACTTCAAAAGACATGCAAGCTAGGTGGACTGGAAACTGTAAATAAATTGACCACGGAGTGACTGAGTTTGTTTGTGTGGCTCTGCTATAGATGGGTGTCCTGTCTCGGGTGTACCCTGAGTCACACCCTGTGACTGCTGGGACCCCCACCCCCACAACCCTTGACTGGAGTAAGTTGGTCTAGAAAAAGAATGAATGAAAAATCACAACATAAATGGACAGATGTCATGGAGACAGAAGCTTAAGACCCATTTCGTTGTTTTGTTTGTTTGTTTTTTTCTAATCTCATATTGCTAGACTGTGACAGACTAGCATCCTGTCCAGAGTGTACTCCCATCACCTTTACTTGGAATAAACAGTAACTGTAATAGTGACAAAAGGGTCTCTATCATAGTTTCACAAAATATGTTTGTTTTTTTGTTTTTTCAAAAATGTCTGAAAAAACACCTCATGCAAGCATAACAGCTTTTTTGTGATATCTGAGAGTTTTTTTTTTTTTTTTTCCAAAATACATGTGTTTCTATTAAGTGTTTTTTGAATTCATAAATTCAGTTTGGAGGGTAATGGAAATCTGACTACTATGATGCATCATCCCCCTTTTCAAAAAGTATTGAAAATCACCTTGTCCCTACATTTATTTGGTTACACTACCCAAGAAATTACTACAGCACAGATTTTAGCAAAATGAAAATATAGCTAAGGGAACCACCAAGGTTTAGAAATTCTTCAAAAAACATACAAAAAAAAAAATCAATAATTCTGATTTCAAAGAATTGTTAAAATCCACAACCCTTAATTGGACTAAGAGGTTGAAGATGACTGAGTGAGAATTGTTAAGTTACACTTTGCTTATTGTTTATATTGTCTCTTAACACAATAGAAGATGGAAAGAGATGTTTCCCCTCCAAATTCTGTAGTCTGTGCTAATTTCTGTAACAAACAGAATGACACGAGGTATTAAACTGAAATAGCGTGTTGCCCGTGGGGATCCATGGGCTCTAGATTGGGTAGTGTTTATAAATAGGTAGCTTTTGAAGGGTGGTAAGAAATTATGCAAAGTTTCTATAATGATTTTAACTGAAAGTGCAGGAAATTAAAATGAGATGGTTTTGTGAATAATCATATTTATTATCTGGCAAATGTAGTTTGATGTCATGTTTTAAAACTGGGAAGGTTGAGATATTTCCTTTATTCAGAGCTTGTCTGTTACCAGGGAGTGATTAGTGGTGATATCAATGTCCATTGTTCGCTGTTGTTACGTAATATCTGTAATTTCTCCAAAAACATTAGTCCTTTTAACTTTTTGTTTTTTTCCGGCGTTCATCCTTGACCCAAAATGCATAAATATGCCAAACGGGAAATGTCAGCTCTCCCCAGTTTCTCCGTGATGGAAGTTAAACACACACACACACACACACACACACACACACACACACACACCACACACACACACACACACACACACACACCACACCACACACCACACACACACACACACACCACCACAGAGGGTCTTGGCTTTAAATATATAGATGATTTACCACCACCTGCTGGCTGTGAGTCAAGAATTTAATTATCAATGTCCATTGTTCACTGTTGTTAGTTAATATCCCTAATTTTAGTCCTTTCTGTTTTCGCGGCATTTATCCTTGACCCAAAAAGCATACCAAAAGGCAAATGTCAGCTCTCCCCAGTTTCTCCATGATAGAAGTCATACACATGCACCATGCATACGCATACACAGAGGCCACTTGACTTTTAATGCATGGACGTGAAACTTACTGAAAGTTTTGGGAAATAAAACAGCCTGATTTTTTTTCCAGAAGTTTCAATCTACACTGTCTTTATTTTATCTGAGGATCATATATGCCTCTAAGTCCACCATCAATCAGGAAAACTGCAAACTTAAATTTGTGGAGAATTATAACCATGGGCGCAATTTGGTGGGGTAGGGGGAACATGTTCCCCCCCACCTTTTCAACCAGGGGGACAGAATATGGCATGTCCCCCCCCCACCTTCTGACGATATGTGCATACTTGAAACATGCTATGCCAGTCTTATGTGCAAACCATGTCAGTCTTATGTGCAAAACCATGTCAGAATAGTATCTTTGCTTTTGCAAGTTTGTATTTTTAGCAGCATTGACTTGTTTACAACACCTGTTTCGTGTTTGTTACATTCAGAATTTTCTGGGACTGCAATTGCCCAGATTTGAAACCAAAAATAGTTGCCTCTAGGGACTAGTGTCTACACATAAGTATCAATGGACCATATGCTAATTTACTAAATTCTGAAAGTTAGAAAAGAAAATCAGCAAAGCTATCTGGGACCTCAGAAAGCCCATCTGCAAAAAGTCTGGCTGCAGCATTTTGAACCAATTGGAGAGCCCTAATGCTACTGCGGTAAACCAGAAAAAGAACATTGGTAGTCCAATCTAGAAGATAATGCATGGATCAGGGTCTCAGCAGCCATAGACAGGATGGGACGAATCTTCGCTATATTTCGCAGTAGAAGAAAGCAGTCCTAGTAATATTTCTAATGTGGAGGCCAAAGGACAACAAAGGATCAAAAATTACCCCAAGTTTCCTCACTTTGTCAGCGTGATGTATGACACACAAGCCTAGGCTGAGCGTTAACTGGTCAAATTGATGCCGATGTCTCACTGGACCAAGAACCATCATTTCAGTCTTATCAGAGTTTAAAATTAGGAAGTTTCTAGACATCCAACTTCTCACTGCTGCAAGGCAATCTTCTAAGGATTTTACGTAAACGTGATTACCAGCAGTTATCGGCATGTATAACTGAGTATCATCTGCATAGCAGTGAAAGGTAATGCCAAAACACCACAATATGTGCCCAAGGAGCACTATATAAAGGGAGAAAAGCAGGGAGCCTAAGACAGACCCCTGTGGAGCCCCAAATTTCATGTCACTAAGGTTAGAGGTAGTGTTACTGTACAAAACACAGTGAGAACGACTGGTCAAGTATGACATCAACCATGCAAGGGCACTCCCAGTAATCCCAAAATGATATTCCAGCCTATCAAGTAGAATATGATGATCCACTGTATCAAATGCAGCACTGAGATCTAACAGCAACAGAACCGTAGTGGTGTCCAAATCCATTGTAAGCAGAAGATCATTCACCACTTTAGTGAGAACCGTCTCGTGGAATGATATTTTCTAAAAGCAGACTGCAATGGCTCAAAGATATTATTCTCAGTAAGATAGGCTACGAGCTGCTGTGACACCACTTTTTCCAGAATTTTAGAGAAAAATGATAGATGACAGATTTGATATCAGCCAATAGTTTTTCAATACACTAGGGTCAAGATTAGGTTTCTTAAGTAATGGTTTAATCACTGCAGATTTGAAACATTTAGGAACAGATCCAGAAGTTAAAAAAAAGATTAATAATTTCCAGCACAGTCAGCCCAAGAGTGGGCCACAGATCCTTAAACAGTTTTGTTGGTATAGGATCAAATAAACAGGTTGTGCATTTTGTTGACATTGTTGATATTAGTTTTGTCAGCATGCCTACTGAGATACTGTCAAATTCTGTAAATCTAGATAATATCTCAGTAATGACGCCCACCTCAATAGCAGGGTGTAGTGGCTGGGTTAAGGCATGCCGGGATATGTTTAATCTAATGTCTTCTATTTTCCCAAAGTAATCCAGGAAATCTTGTGCTGTACAAGGAGAGTGAATTACAGGTGGTTGTCCATGCATAAGTGTTGCCATCTGTCGAACAAGAACTTTGAGTTATGCTTGTTTTTGTGATCAAATCAGAGTAGTAGGTCCGCTTTGTAGCCAATAATGCATGCTTACAGTCTAAGATAGCATCACGCCACGCAAGGTGGAATACTTGTAATTTTGAACGATGCCATTTCCATTCTAGGCCTCTTGCTTTATGCTTGAGGTCACGCAGATAATCATTGAACCAAGGTGACTGTGATTTGGGGGAGCGCGGTTTTAACCCAGGTGGTGCAGTCATGCCTAATGTAGTTTTGAGCACTGAGTTTAAACTATCCACAAGTCTGTCTACTGACTGGGTATTTGTCAAATGTGAAGCTAAGACACAGGCAGTCGAGCTTCGAGTTCAGTCTTAGTTGAGGAGTTCATGCATCGCTGTAATGATCAGTGATGCACTCTAATCTGACCACTTTTTTAGTAACGAGTAATCTAACGCGTTAATCTTTCCAAATCAGTAATCAGATTAAAGTTACTTCTCCATCACTGTGCGTTACTATTATTTTTCATTGTGGGTCGATAGCAGCATTAAACTTGGTCTGTGGGCAGGAGGTCGGGGTTCGACTGAACTACAAATTTAAAGCGAGCTGTGAGCTTTTCATCCGCGGTTTTTTGCAGCTGCTCGACTCGTCCTCACCTCTTAAAGCACGGTGATCAGCACACCTGCACTGAGCTTTACAAAGACATTTTTATACTTTTTTTCCTCCTTTATTTAGAATTCTGAGCTGAGCCGCTCTGTATCTGGTCGTTAAAAACAGCTGATCCTCCGCGACACGTCAACAACTAACACTATTTTCCACTCAAATGCACCTAAACTCTCTTTCTGAGGACCACATGATGTGAAAACGCAATAAACTTTCTTACCTGTAAATCTGGTCACGTTTTCTGCATAAATAAATGTTATCCATTCTTTGTGCTCAAACGCCAAAGCAGGGGCGAATCCAGATGGAATGGGGGCGTGGGGCAGGGATGTGCCCCCCCACAACACCCCTAGATTAAAGGTGCAATTTTGAAGCCGTTTTTTACTACAACTAATAGTGCTTAAAATAATAATAATTTCGACAAGTAAATGTTTAGAGAGAATTTAAATGTTAGAAAAATGTTAGAATTTAATAGTTACATTTATAAACAATGTAGGTTTGAAATTGCAAGTTTTACTGTTACAGTGCTGTCAACAGTTAAATATGAGGTCAAGAAAGACGTCTTTATTTTACTTTTTATAAAACAAGTATTTATTTTCATTGAAGTCAAGAAAGGGTGACTATAAAGTGAGTTTTGGCAAAACAGGTATCATTGTCATGTTGAGGTGGCAGAGAGTTGTTGTCGGCAGCTGGGAAAAGTAACTAAAAAAGTAACTAGTAATCTAACTTAGTTACTTTTACAATTGAGTAATCAGTAAAGTAACTAAGTTACTTTTTCAAGGAGTAATCAGTAATCAGTAATTGGATTACTTTTCAAAGTAACTGTGGCAACACTGGTAATGATATATAAGGTTGTTGTTCCACTAAAGACAGCAGCGAAACTGTAAACTTAATAAGTGAGTGACCAGACACCACTGATGTAGAGGCATGATGTCAATATTTGTGACAGCAATACCACATGCAAGAACCAGATCCAGGATATTTCCACTCATGTGCGTTGAATCCCGAATGCATTGCCGAAATCCTAATGCATCCACAATTTCCATAAATGATTTGCAGAGGGGATCAGGCTTATTTATATGAATGTTAAAGTCACCAATGATCAGAATGTTATGCACTAGTTGACAAGTTAGAGATGAATGCACCAAATTCATCTAAGAATTCAGAATATGGGCCAGGAGGCCTATATACATTGACAAAGTAATACGACTGATTTTTATTCTTCTGACCTTGGCAATGCGTAATATCCTGAGCAGAGTGGAGAATCAGATGCTCAAACGAGTTATATTTGTAACCCCCAACAGCTAATAAGCTAATCCTAGATTTTAAATAAGAGCAACACCCCCCCTTCGCATCACGAGGGACGTGACTAAATGTATATGCTGGTGGGCAGGCCTCATTTAAGGGGAGGACAGCTGTAGGTTTAAGCCAGGTTTCACATAGCCCAGTCATATCTAAGTGATGATCTATAATTAGATCATTGATCAACAATGATTTTGAGGACAGTGATCTTATGTTAATTGGACCCAGTCTAAGGACCTCAGTGGGGTTGACAGTTGAACTGTTTGGGTTTAGGGGTGGTTCCAGAGTAGCATATAAGATGCGTAGAAGTAGGTTTAGGTTTCAGACGTTAGAGAAGCTTGAATCTTCGACTGGACTGGGTTGCTTGATGCGAGGACGTTTCGCTTCAAATCGCAGAAGCTTCCTCAGCTAAAATTCTTGCTCTGGTAGTCTGACTTCTGTCTTGACTCTTGTAAACAGAAGCCACAAACTCTGGATGGCATTACCCTGACCTCTAGTAATACTGTGAGAAATCTTGGAGTCATTTTTGATCAGGATATTCATTCAAAGAGCATATTAAACAAATATGTAGGACTGCTTTTTTGCATTTACGCAATATCTCTAAAATTAGAAAGGTCTTGTCTCAGAGTGATGCTGAAAAACTAATTCATGCATTTATTTCCTCTAGGCTGGACTATTGTAATTCATTATTATCAGGTTGTCCTAAAAGTTCCCTGAAAAGCCTTCAGTTAATTCAAAATGCTGCAGCTAGAGTACTAACGGGGACTAGAAGGAGAGAGCATATCTCACCCATATTGGCCTCTCTTCACTGGCTTCCTGTTAATTCTAGAATAGAATTTAAAATTCTTCTTCTTACATATAAGGTTTTGAATAATCAGGTCCCATCTTATCTTAGGGACCTCATAGTACCATATCACCCCAATAGAGTGCTTCGCTCTCAGACTGCAGGCTTACTTGTAGTTCCTAGGGTTGTAAGAGTAGAATGGGAGGCAGAGCCTTCAGCTTTCAGGCTCCTCTCCTGTGGAACCAGCTCCCAATTCAGATCAGGGAGACAGACACCCTCTCTACAATTAAGATTAGGCTTAAAACTTTCCTTTTGCTAAAGCTTATAGTTAGGGCTGGATCAGGTGACCCTGAACCATCCCTTAGTTATGCTGCTATAGACTTAGACTGCTGGGGGGTTCCCATGATGCACTGAGTGTTTCTTTCTCCTTTTGCTCTGTATGCACCACTCTGCTTTTAATCATTAGTGATTGATCTCTGCTCCCCTCCGCAGCATGTCTTTTTCCTGGTTCTCTCCCTCAGCCCCAACCAGTTCCAGAAGAAGACTGCCCCTCCCTGAGCCTGGTTCTGCTGGAGGTTTGTTCCTGTTAAAAGGGAGTTTTTCCTTCCCACTGTCGCCAAGTGCTTGCTCACAGGGGGTCGTTTTGACCGTTTGGGTTTTTACGTAATTATTGTATGGCCTTGCCTTACAATATAAGGCGCCTTGGGGCAACTGTTTGTTGTGATTTGGTGCTATATAAATAAAATTGATTGATTGATTGATTAGTCTTGTCCATCCAAATTGGAAGTCCCAAAAACCAGTTTTATTTGTTGTTATTTATCGTACACCTGGTCGTTACTGTGAGTTTGTTTGTGAATTTTCAGACGTTTGTCTGAATTAGTGCTTAGCTCAGATAAGATAATTATAGTGGGCGATTTTAACATCCACATAGATGCTGAGAATGACAGCCTCAACACTTTAATTTAATCTATTATTAGATTCAGTTGGCTTCGCTCAAAATGTAAATGAGTCCACTCACCACTTTAACCATACTTTAGATCATGTTTGACTTATGGTATGGAAATTGAACACTTAACATCCTCACGTTTGAACTTGATATTGAGGACATGAGGATGCCAGAAACAACCATTTAGCCTTCTTGGACTGTGATGTTACAATTGGAGAGAACAGGCAGCTCCAGACAGGGGTTTACAGAAAACCCACTCACACTGACAAATATCTGCTCTTTGGCTCAAACCACCCCCTTGAACACAAGCTCGGGGTGATCAGGACTCTTCAACACAGAGCCCTACAGGTGCCCATAACTGCAGAGGAAAGGGCTAAAGAACAACAACTTGTATGGAAAGCCCTCACAGTATGTGGGTACCCACAATGGTCCCTGGACAAACTGCAGAAGTCTCAGAAAACAAAGAGTCCAGATAGACAGGAGACGGAGACAAGAAGAGGAGTGTCTCTCCCTTATTTAGCAGGAGTAGGGGAAAAAAAAAACTACAGAGGATCTTCAGACAGCACAAAATCCCAGTTTACTTTAAACCGGTTAACACCTTGAGACAGAAATTAGTTCACCCTAAGGACAGGATCCCTAGTTACAAACAGAGCGATGTAGTGTGTTCTATCAGATGTCAGGAAAACTGTAATGAACACTACATAGGTGACACTAAGCAACCTTTGCACAAAAGGCTATACCAGCACCGCAGAGAGGGCGCAAATGGACCTCAGTCTGCAGTTCATCTCCACCTGAAAAACACTAACCACACGTTTGAGGACAAGGAAGTTAAAATCTTAGCCAGAGAGAAGAAATGGTTTGAGAGAGGGGTCAAAGAGGCTTTCTATGTGAAACAGTTGAAACCCAGCCTTAACCGGGGAGGGGGTCTGAGACACGCTTTGTCCCCTGTTTACAATGGGGTACTCAGGTCAAAGCAGTTTCAGTCTTTTGTTCATGGTGATGAGTCATTCACGTCATCAGGAGAGTCGTCAAGGGAGCCATTAGGAGAGGCTTCCGTCCCATCATTAGGAGGGACAGCTACCCTGTCATTAGGAGGGTGCTTACTAGAGCATAATAGGTGCTAATTAGAGCTATTGTTTAGTCACCAGCCTATAGAAGTCGGCCTCTTGGTAGGAGGGGTCTGGTTAAGTTTAAAACTCCAGCATTTGTGGCTTCTGTTTACAAGAGTCAAGACAGAAGTCAGACTACCAGAGCAAGAATTTTAGCTGAGGAAGCTTCTGCGATTTGAAGCGAAACGTCCTTGCGTCAAGCAACCCAGTCCAGTCGAAGATTCAAGCTTCTCTAATATGGAAAAACCACCTGGACAACTGAGAGCCTACACAGAAACGTTTCAGACATTACACGCGCGTTGTAGGTAGCAGACACGAAATCTTTGCTATTGCTGGAACAACCACTGGGCCATGCTCATTTTCAACATCATCCAACATAGTAATGGGTATTACGTTTGGAAAGCATATCCCTGTATGATTTTTATGGACATGACTACGGAAGCAGGCCACAGTCTCAACTTGTTGAAATTCCCTCCTGGCAAATAAACTGCACTATCACCATAGTGGATTTTCTGCACCAATTTCCCCGCTAAGCTAATGGATTCCACACCCACATTTGTCATAAGCCTTGCAGGGTCTCTTATCACCTCCTCTGTGGCCTGCTGTAGATTCCTAATGTTACCCTCCCTGTAGAGCTCTGTCTATGTTCGTAGACAAGATAGCGGCGCCTTCCCCAGTAGGGTGGAAGCCGTCTGGCATCAGCAAGCCATGGTGGCCCCAGAATGAAGTCCAGTTATCAATAAAGCTAAAGTCTTGTTGTCTACAAAACTGCGCCAGCCACTTATTTAATGACATCAGCCTGCTAAATACCTCACCAGTACCCCGGGAGGGGAGGGGACCAGAGACTATTAATCAATGCCGACACATCTTTCTGGCAAGGTCACAAGTCCTCTCTATGTCCATTTTTGTGACCTCTGAGTCCTTCATCCTGATATCATTGGTGCCAATGTGAATAACTATGTGACTATATCTCATGTCATGTTCCTTCGTCTGTCTTCCCTTCTGCAGCATCAGCACCCTCAGATGAGATGCAATGTCGGGAGCTCTGGCCGCAGGAATACATTTAACATCAGCCGGCATCTGTAACCTGACTTTGCGGGTGATAGAATCCCCTATCACTAAAGTCCGGTGTTTTGGCCTAGAGATAGTAGTGGAAGTCACTTGTGGGCTCAGAGAATTCACATCAGGCAAATCCAAGGGGGAGAACTGATTCACAGTTCACAGTGGCGAGTGTGATCGGGGTGCCACAACCGGGCACCAAGCCCTACGGGGCTTCCTCCGCCTAGCCACAGTCCGAAAACCATCCTCCACAGCCGGAATTTCTAAGCTGATGCTAATGGGATCGCTAGCCGGCCCAACACTAACCTCATCTGGAGTGCCCGTAACATCTAACTCCACTGAGCTAAGAAGCTGCTCTAACTTATGGACACAGCTCTCTAAGAGAGCCACCTTATCTACCAACATCACGCAGGATTTACGGAGGGTGTAAAGTAGGATTAGTAGTGTACTTTGTGCACTAAGAAATTTAAGAATGTAGCCAAGCTAGCCAATAATGGATAAGCTAACCACTCCTAAGGCTAATAAATGATGCAAATAAATGAATTAAAATTCACAGCAGTTACACTGAAAAACTAACAGAAGTAATAAACAGGTAAAAAAAAAGAAGCAGCTATAAAAGTAACGACAGGGGAGGGGAGGAGTCAACCTAGCTAGCGAAAAAAAACACTCCTAAAATTAACACAAGAGTAAAGTACTAAGCTAAAATTCACAAGTTACACTAAACAGTTAATTAACAAACAGAAGTATATAAAAAAATGAAATGAAAAAATGAAAACGGGGGTCCGAAATAGCTAATGCAAGCTAACCACTAGCGAAAATGCTAGCCACTCCTAAGATTTACACAGGAGTAAAATAATTACTTAAAATTCACAGCAGTTTGACTGAAAAACGAACAGAAGTATTAAACGGGTAAAAAAGAAACAGCTATAAAAAGTAACAATGGGGGAGTGGAGGAGATGACCTAGCTAGTGAAAGCTAACCTGTAGCGAATGCTAACTGCTAGTGATTCACAACAGGACTGTAGTTAAACAACGTTCAGAGTAGATACAGTTAATAACCAGAAGAATGCTAAACAGAAATAAAAGAACGTATACTGTTGTGTGGGCCGCTGAAAGGAGATACTGCTGGTCCACCACCAGAGGGCGCCCTGCCTGAAGTGCAGGCTTCAGGCATGGAGGGCGCCGGAGCAACCGGGAGTGGCAGCTGTCACCCATTAACAACATCAGCTGTCACTCATCATCATCAATCACATCTCCATAAGAGCCGGGCATCATCTTTACCTCACTGCCGAGAAATCGTCTACCGATCAGGTAAACCTCTCAGCCGTGATTGTGCCAAAACGCACGTGCTTTTCTGAGTCTTTGCGGGAGTACCTGAGGATCCTACTTGCAGCTGGACGCTGAGTTTGGGAAGCGTGACGAGTGACGGACTTCACTCCGCACGTCAAACTAAGAGAAGTAGCTCTCAGGCTCTGCACGAACTGTGTTACTGTAATTAAAGGTGGAGGTGCTTTCCACCATTATACTGAACTGTTTGCTGGGTGTTCACACACCCACCATCACCTGTCTGTTCTTCCTGCCAGCAGTACCCGATCTGACAGCCAGAGGCAGTCGCCACCTGGGGACCCAGCGCTTGGTGGCTCCGGGTTGCTTCAGGTCCGTGGAAGTGGAAGGCGTGTGGGATCCGGCTCTTTTCTGGATGGGCGTCTTCTATCCTCGAGCCTGCCCACACATCACTGTGACTAATTTGACTGTTGATCTCAATTGTGTTGTCTGTTGCTCTGTTGTGCACATTCACAACATTAAATTGTTATTTATTGGCTTATTCCATTGTCCGTTCATTTGCGCCCCCTGTTGTGGGTCCGTGTCCCTACACTTTCACAACAGGATTTCTCGGCCAGCGTCATGGATCCCGAGGGGCGTCAACCATCGCTTGAACCACCAATGGAAACACAGGGTGCACAGGCGTCGGCAGGAGGCGTGTTAGGTGGGCTGCAGCACATCTTAACCGCCTTCACTCCTCAGTTGGATTTAGTAACCGAGCAGAACGTCATACTCAATTGGAGGATGGAGGCTCTCACCGCCCAGGTGGAAGCGCACACTCAGGGCGCTGCTGCAGCACCTCCTCCAGCCGACCGAGCTCAAAATACAGACATTCCAGTGGTGATTCAACGAACCCCACCCCCCCATCCCCTGAAGCATACATAGGCCCATCGGAACCGTACGGAGGTTGTGTCAAGACATGCGCAGACTTCTTGATGCAGTGTTCGCTCGTCTTTGCATAACGTCCCGTCATGTACGCGTCAGATGCTAGCCAGGTGGCTTATGTCATTAATTTGCTTCGAGGAGAGGGTGTGGCCGGGCGCGAGCCGTCCCTCTTCCTTCCGGGTCCGAAAGGGTGCCGCCGTCTCCACACTCCACAGTCAGAGAGCTCCGTGGAGCCACAGCTCCCCTTGCTGACGAAGCTATGGACACGAGCAGGGCCAAAGTAAAATCACATGACAGACGGAGGCTGGCTCGCGGGGAGTGTTTTTTTCTGTGGCTCTAATGAGCACATACAAAGAAACTGCCCCAAACGGTTTAAACTTCAAAGCCCGCCTTAGAGACTGGGTTAAGGGTGGGCCATAACATCCACGCGGGGAAAGCGCGTAAATCAGTACGCATCCCAGTGACGATCCTTTGTGGGGATCTTACCCTTCACGCTCCAGCGCTGGTGGACACGGGGTCTGAAGGGCATCTGCTGGACAGCAGATGGGCAAGGGAGGTAGGGCTCCCTCTAGTGGCTCTACCTTCCCCATTGAAGGTACGGGCACTAGATGGCACCCTTCTCCACCAGACACAACCAGTGACATTGGTGGTGTCTGGAAATCACAGGGAGGAGATTGTGTTTTATATAACACCTTCTACCTCCCGTGTGATTTTGGGATTTCCATGGATATTAAAGCACAATCCCCGGATTGATTGGCCTTCTGGGGTAGTGACGCAGTGGAGCGACACCTGCCACCGGGAATGTTTAGGATCCTCGGTTCCACCCGGTATGACAGCTAATGAGGAGGTTAAAGGCCCCCAATCTGTCAGCGGTGCCTGAGGAGTACCATGATCTTGCTGACGTCTTCAGCAAAGATCTGGCATTCGCTCTTCCCAAGCACCATCCGTACGATTGTGCCATTGATTTGATCCCAGGCGCTGAGTACCCGTCCAGCAGGCTGTACAACCTTTCTCGTCCTGAGCGCGAATCAATGGAGACCTACATCCAGGAGTCCTTAGCTGCCGGGTTGATCCAGAACTCCACCTCCCCGATGGGTGCAGGTTTCTTTTTGTGGGCAAGAAGGACGGCGGACTCCGTCCATGCATAGACTACAGAGGGCTGAACGAAGTCACGGTTCATAATCGATACCCGCTGCCTCTGTTAGATTCTGTGTTCACGCCCCTGCATGGAGCCCAAATTTTCACCAAATTGGATCTTAGAAATGCGTATCACCTGGTTCGGATCCGGAAGGGAGAGGAGTGGAAGACGGCATTTAACACCCCGTTAGGTCACTTTGAGTACCTGGTCATGCCGTTCGGCCTCACCAATGCGCCTGCGACGTTCCAGGCATTGGTTAATGACGTCTTGCGGGACTTCCTGCACTGGTTCATCTTCGTGTACCTGGACAACATCCTCATCTTCTCCCCAGATCCTGAGACCCATGTCCAGCATGTACGTCAGGTCCTGCAGCGCTTATTGGAGAACCGGTTTTTGTGAAGGGCGAGAAGTGCGAGTTCCACCACACTTCTTTGTCCTTCCTGGGGTTCATCATCTCCTCCAACTCCGTCGCACCCGATCCGGCCAAGGTTGCGGCGGTGAGGGATTGGCCCCAACCGACAAGCCGTAGGAAGCTGCAACAGTTCCTCGGCTTCGCAAATTTATAGGAGGTTCATTAAGGGATATAGCCAGGTAGTTAGCCCCTGACGGCCCTGACCTCCACTAAAGTCTCCTTCACCTGGTCGGATCGGTGCGAAGCCGCATTTAGGGAGTTGAAACGTCGGTTCTCGTCTGCACCCGTTCTGCTGCAGCCCGATCCCAATCGCCAGTTTGTTGTTGAAGTGGATGCCTCTGACTCAGGGATAGGAGCCGTGCTGTCCCAGAGTGGGGAGTCTGATAAGGTTCTCCATCCTTGTGACTATTTTTCCTGTAGGTTGACCCCGGCAGAGCGGAACTATGACGTCGGCAATCGGGAACTCCTTGCGGTGAAAGAGGCTCTTGAGGAGTGGAGACACCTGTTGGAGGGAGCTACGGTACCATTTACGGTTTTTACGGACCATCGGAACCTGGAGTACATCCGGACCGCGAAGCGTCTGAACCCCAGGCAAGCCCGCTGGTCACTGTTCTTCGGGCGTTTTGACTTCCGGATTACCTACCGCCCCGGGACCAAAAACCAGCAATCTGACACTCTGTCCCAGGTCCATGAAGAGGAGGTCAAAGTCGAACTGTCAGATCCACCGGAACCCTCATCCCCGAGTCCACTATCATGGCAGCCCTCACCTGGGACGTGGAGAAGACTGTCCGGGAGGCCCTGGCACGGAACCCGGACCCGGGGACCGGCCCGAGGAACAAACTCTACATCCCACCAGAGGCCAAAGCTGCGGTCCTGGACTTCTGTCACAGTTCCAAGCTCTCCTGTCACCCAGGGGTGCGAAGAACCGTGGCAGTGGTCCGGCAGTGCTTCTGGTGGGCGTCTATGGAAGCCGACGTCCGGAGTATGTCCAGGCCTGCACCACCTGTGCCAGGGGAAAAGCAGACCACCAACGGGCACAGGGTCTCCTCCAGCCGTTACCTGTGCCCCACCGCCCCTGGTCCCACATCGGCCTGGACTTGGTCACGGGCCTCCCGCCATCCCAGGACATGACCACCATCCTCACGATAGTGTACCGGTTCTCCAAGGCGGCCCACTTCGTGGCCCTCCCGAAGCTCCCGACGGCCCAGGAGACTGCACACCTCCTGGTCCACCACGTCGTATGTCTGCATGGGATACCATCCAATGTCATCTCTGACTGTGGTCCCCAGTTCTCCTTCCAAGTCTGGAGGAGTTTCTGTAGGGAACTGGGGGCCACCGTGAGCCTCTCGTCCGGGTATCATCCCCAGACCAACGGACAGGTAGAGCGGGCCAACCAGGAATTGGAGCAGGCCCTTCGCTGTGTGACCTCAGCGCACCCGACAGCCTGGAGCAACCATCTGGCCTGGATCGAGTATGCACACAATAGCCAAGTTTCATCTGCCACCGGCCTCTCCCCGTTTGAGGTGTGTTTGGGGTACCAGCCCCCATTGTTTCCACTTGTGGAGGGAGAGGTCGGGGTGCCCTCCGTCCAGGCCCATCTGAGGAGGTGCCGTCGGGTGTGTGCTCTGCCCGCTCTGCCCTACTCAAGGCCCGGACGAGGGCCAAGGCCCATGCAGACCGCCGGCGATCCGCGGCCCCTGCATACCAGCCCGGGCAGGAGGTTTGGCTATCGACGAAGGACATCCCTCTCCAAGTGGAATCCCAAAAACTCAAGGACAGATTTATTGGACCATTCCCCATCCTGAAAGTCCTCAGTCCGGCTGCAGTGAAGCTGAAGCTGCCTGCTTCACTGCGGCTCCATCCTGTCTTCCATATCTCCCGGATTAAGCCTCACCACACCTCTTCCCTCTGTACCCCCGGACCGGCGCCGCCTCCTGCCCGGATCATTGACAGGGAGCCCGCGTGGACAGTTTGCCGGCTCCTGGACGTCCGTCGGAAGGGCCGGGGGTTCCATTATCTGGTGGATTGGGAGGGTTATGGACCCAAAGAGCGCTTCATCCTGGACTCGGCCCTCCTGGCCGACTTCTACACCTGTCACCCTTACAAGCCTGGTCGGGCGCCAGGAGGCGCCTGTTGAGGGGGGGGTCCTGTTGTGTGGGCCGCTGAAGAGGAGGTACTGCTGGTCCACCACCAGAGGGTGCCCTGCCTGAAGTGTGGGCTTCAGGCACGAGAGGGCGCCGGAGCAACCGGGAGTGCCAGCTGTCACCTATTAACAACATCAGCTGTCACTCATCATCATCAATCACATCTCCATAAGAGCCGGGCAGCATCTTCACCTCACTGCCGAGAAATCGTCTACCTATCAGGTAAACCTCTCAGCCGTGATTGTGCCAAAACGCACGTGCTTTTCTGAGTCTTTGCAGGAGTACCTGAGGATCCTACTTGCAGCTGGACGCTGAGTTTGGGAAGCGTGACGAGTGACGGACTTCACTCCGCACGTCAAACTAAGAGAAGTAGCTCTCAGGCTCTGCACGAACTGTGTTACTGTAATTAAGAGGTGGAGGTGCTTTCCACCATTATACTGAACTGTTTGCTGGGTGTTCACACACCCACCCATCACCTGTCTGTTCTTCCTGCCAGCAGTACCCGATCTGACAGCCGGAGGCAGTCGCCACCTGGGGACCCAGCGCTTGGTGGCTCCGGGGTTGCTTCAGGTCCGGGGAAGTGGAAGGCGTGTGGGATCCGGCTCTTTTCTGGACGGACGTCTTCTATCCTCCGAGCCTGCCCACACATCACTGTGACTATTTGACTGTTGATCTCAATTGTGTTGTCTGTTGCTCTGTTGTGCACATTCACAACATTAAATTGTTATTTATTGGCTTATTCCATTGTCCGTTCATTTGCGCCCCCTGTTGTGGGTCCGTGTCCCTACACTTTCACAACAGTATACAACCGTGTGAAGTTCAGTGTAGCATCACAGCAACAAACAATCTGTCGGAAGCAAGTTGCCAGATCTGTGAGCCAGCGTCAGTGTCACCACAAAACATTGCGCTGACAGGCAGGCTTGCACAAACGCGGTGTCTTTCAGTCAGGAACAGTGCCAGGTGCAGCACATGGCGTCGCTTATGTCAAAGAAATAAAAACCAGCTGGTACGTGTGGACCCACATTGTGCCACTTATGTGGAATAAAAAAAAAAACAATAACCAGCCAGTACCTGTGGGACCACATCGCACCGCTTATGTGGAATAATTAAAAAAAGAAAAAAAAAACACACCATCTGGGACACGAACTCATGCCTTTCAAAAGCTCTGATTCCCAGTCAGCAACTTTACCACTGAGCTACAGAACTGTTATTTGAAAGTTGCGGGATGCTGCCTCATATCAGGAAGGACATTGAAGTATTACAAAAAAAATTTAAATCCCACACTATATAAAAACACCGCATTCATCAAGTGAGCAATACAAATATGATCCCTCTGTTCCTCTCATGATGACTCATGGTCACAGACATACAATCATGGAATGACATGAATGAGAAGCAGGGCGCTCTTATCATGTCCACTTCTGCTGGCGACCCGTCCAGCCGGCCCCATGCGTGTGTCCAGCCAGCCCCGCTCATGTGTCCTGCCCAACATGCGTGTCTTGTGGATGGCGTGCCACAGCACAGACACCGCGTCATGTGGAACAGAGCAGAGGTGATCCGGATCTGGATCCAGATTCTTGATCACATTTCACTTTATATAGGCTTTGAAAGATTACTGTTAGCAGGATTACATCAAAACAACTGCAGGGATTTTACAACTTTTCAACACAGACACATATTAGGTCATGGAAGACCATTAAATTTTGGAGGTGATCTGGATCCAGATTTTGGATCAAGTTTCACTGTATATAGGCTTTGAAGGTTTATGTCAAAACCACTTCACGGATTCTCACCAAATTTTCACCACAGATACATATTAGGGCATGGAAGACTCCACTGAATTTTGAGGTGATCTGGATTAGCAGATGTCAGAAATCTCTGATTGTTCTTGTTATAAAAAGGTGCAATCCAGATCTTTCCCATTTGCATGAAGCTTAGCAGATATATGGAGGCGGATTCTGGAATTGTCCACCAAGGTCAAATTTGTGAAAGGTCAATAATGGGTCAAGGTCATGTCTGTTTGTGGGCCCAGTCCTCTAGGTCCTTTGGTAATTTTTCCAAACTTGGTGTGTCATTGAAGGTTGGCCTAGAAACAACAATAAAATAATTAATTTTGGTAAAGTCAAAGTCAAGGTCAAGGAATTTGATTTTCAGACACAAATTATCCAAATGTGGCAAACACCTATGTGCATTCCAGAATGTCCCTGTTAAGGTGAGCCAGAGGTCAATCATTTGGGTAAAGGTCAAGGTCACTGTGGTGTCAGCTTGCCACAGCTGTTAGTCTCTTCATGGCTACGGGTACGATTATTGAGCTGACAAAACGCAGGCTGCTTAAATACGTTTGAGTCATTGTGCCTTTTTATCTTTTAATCACATATCACCCTCCATTTCCAAAGGTGACATCCCATTTGAAAACCTCTGACACTGTGCCTTTAAAAGGTTATTTCTGCTGTGCACTCTTTAAGTGCATGGCGGTGCTGTACAGCATGATGCATCCGTGTATAATTTCTCTGCAAGCTCTTTGCCAATACATTAAAAAAGTGTCATACTGCAGTTTGTTGACAAATGAGCATTAAATGTCCTACTTGAAACTTGTAGCTTTGGTGCTTTCAACAACATTGCTGTGTATTTGCACAAAACCACCATCAGCGCATTGCTTGTATTTACAAAAGTTTAGCAGAAGAAAGCAGAAAAGCTTTCTTGTAATTGAACTTGTACATTTTTTTAAGAAAATGTGAAACTTGTCTCTTGTCAAACATTTGCTGTTCTGAACTGCTGTGTTTGGGAGAATAAGCAGAACATCTAATAAACTGTTGTGTGGGCCGCCAGAAGAGGAGGTACTGCTGGCCCACCACCAGAGGGCGCCCTGCCTGAAGTGCGGGCTTCAGGCACGAGAGGGCGCTGCCACGGACACAGCCGGGAGTGACAGCTGTTACTCATTACTTCCTGACAGCTGTCACTCATTCTTCATCATCTCACTCCATAAAACCCAGACGTCATCTCCACCTCATCGCCGAGATATCATACTTCATTGGAGGTAATATCATCCGCCATTTGTGTTTATCTTAAGCTGTATATTGTGAGTGTTTGCAGGAGTACCGGTCCCTCTTCCTGTGGAGGCTGAGTGAGTGCAGGACGGCACTCTTTTCCTCTGAGGGACTACTGTAAATACATCAGCATTCTGAGTGAGAGGTGGAGGTGGCATTCCCACCGTTGTGTTACTGGGTGTACACACACCCACACTTGACTGTCTTTGTTCTCGCCAGCAGTACCAGATCCGACAGTCGGGGACGGTGATCACCTGGGAATTCGGGACTTGGCGGCTCCAGTATTCACCAGGTTCTGTGGCGGGGGAAATCGTGTGGTTCCGGCTCTTCTCAGGACAGACGTCTTCTATCCTCGAGCCTGCCCATACGTCACCTTTGTGGATTGACTGTAATTATATTCTGAGATTGTCTGTATATTCGTTGTGCACATTTCACAACATTAAATTGTTACTTTTTGGCTCATCTATTGGCCGTTCATTTGCGCCCCCTGTTGTGGGTCCGTGTCACTACACTTTCACAACAATAAACTACATTTCAGCCACGCCAGTTTTTGAGTTGTGCAGTGTCAGAAAAATTCCTCTGCTCCACATACGTCTGCACCTGGGGAGATAGTGACACTTTTTAAATGCTAAAATCCAGACGAGGTTCAGAAAAATGGAACAGCTTGAGCTAGAATCTATTTTTTACTCCTTCACAAAACCCACACTTGGACAAAGTTTCCAAAGTGAGGGGGTAATATCATCACAACTGGCACCCTAAAACACCTCCTCAGCTTCTCTCACTGTTTGGAACCAAACCACTGGAAGGATCTGGATCTCCGACACTCATAAGTTCTCACACCTACCTCTTCTGTCTGAGGGTGCATGAAAATGAGCAGCTGAAACTAAATACACTATGAGAGTTCAGACACACTGACCTGCCCTTTTCTGAGGGGACCATTGTGACGCCCACGTCCATTAAAAAGCTCAAATGTCCCCGTCTAAGCTGCAGGCTCACCATAAAAAGTGTCAACGCTATATATTAAGATGAACCACTCAGACTCGGTGGTGTGATAATCAACCTCTCACACAGTCGCCAACACTTCAGCAATGCAGCCACCAAATAAGTAAACCAGTTATTTGTTTTACTGTTCCAGGAAACGTCAACCTCGCTGCCAGTCTGCCAGATGCTGAACTAGCTCATCAGAAAGCGGTATAGCAAACAAACAGAACGATACACGATTGCACACTGAGAATTCAGAAGCACCGCTCAACCAGATTCAGAAGGCGTTCTTTACCACTACCCAGCAGTTAATGATCCTTCTGCAGGTTCATCTACGGAGACCTTTTTCCGACTTGCACTTCAAGTCAAGTTTGATTTCTTCTCAGTGCTATGTCAGGGTCGTGTTGTACCCCCAGTGGGGCTGACCCAAGAACCTCACCAAACCATCAAATCAGTTTATTAATAAGAAAATCATTCAACATAGTTCACATGTTAAGCTTTGGTGGTTTAAATGATACATATGCAAGAACAAGAAAAAGTTGGCCGCTGGAGGCTGGCTTCAAAAAGGAGCAGGTTCCCATAGAATCTCATGGTAAAATTTCATATTTAATTTAATTAATGCCCACACCAAAGGCATACATTACAAGAACCACCGGCCATTCAAAAAAATATGATTTCAAAAACACCTGAACTGAGGTTAGCCTGCTAGCTTTGCATGTGTGGAATGGGTTGGTAACTCTTAAGGGGGAGGGTCCACGAGTCCGAGGGTCCACTGGTCCTAGGATCCACTAGTCCTAGGATCCACTGGTCCTAACCTCTTTATATTATTTGATGGTGCATATTACAATGCCAAACTGATTTTAAAGTTCTCCCTAACCCCTAACCTGAACCAGGACTAGTGGACCCTAGGACTAGTGTTCTCTAGAACTAGTGGACCCTAGGACTAGGACTAATGGACCGTAGGACTACTGGGAAGTTCCCCTCTTAAGATGGGGTATTTTTGAGCTTCAATGTCCACCTAGGTCATACAGTCTCTTGCCCACATTTCCACCTATTTGTCCATATATGCATTGGCCATGAAATTGGTAGAGTAAGCACTGCCTACATGGTGACACCCAGAGCAGCAGTTTCTGGGCTACAAAGCAGCTCTTCCAGGTGTGTATTTGGTTGCTGAAAAGGTGAATAAGAGGACCACTTCAATGTTGCAACAACACTCCTCTGTTTATCCCATTTGGACACTATTGGACATAGTTTACAGAATGTATTCTTATAATAACTAACACTAGATGAGAGCTCTATAGGGTATAGCTCTAGCCAGAGATTCCACTTCTCAGTGTGTTGCAGTAAGTCCTATATAGGCTCTGAGGCCTGTTGGTGCTGGTGCTTATCTCCAGATTCCATAGCGTCAAGTGGATAAGAGTCTGCAACACCCCCTGGATGACACGCCAAGCAGGTTACTTCCCCAGCTGAGTCTGGTACCCATTTACAGCTGGGTGAACTGAGACAATGTAGATTAAGTATGTTGTCCAAGGGCATAGACAGGTAACATGAGCAGGATATGAACCCAGGTCTACATATTGGCAGGCCACATCCTTCTTCAAGATTCAAGATTCAGAGATTCAAGATTCAACCAACTTTATTGATCCCTAAAAGGGCAATTCATATCATGCCCAATTACCTCAGACAAAAATACAGCAATTAATCCACAATTATTACTAATTGAACGTAATAATGGCACACATCAGAATTAAACAACTGCACATACGAGGTCTGTTAGAAAAGTAACTGACCTTTTTATTTTTTGCAAAAACTATGTGGATTTGAATCATGTGTGATTGCATCAGCCAAGCTTGAACCTTCGTGCGCATGCGTGAGTTTTTTCACGCCTGTCGGTTGCGTCATTCAATTGCGTCAGCCAATTTACTGACAATGAAAATCCGACGAGGGGGCTGGACCACTCCTCCCACAAGGCATGCTCACAGGCGAATGACGCAATCGACAGGCGTGAAAAAACTCACGCATGCGCACGAAGGTTCAAGCTTGGCTGATGCAATCACACATGATTCAAATCCATATAGTTTTTGCAAAAAAAAAAAAGGTCTGTTACTTTTCTAACAGACCTCGTATGTGCAGTTGTTAATTCTGTGTGCCATTATTATGTTCAATTAGTAATAATTGTGGATTAATTGCTGTATTTTGTCTGAGGTAATTGGGCATGATATGAATTTCCCTTTTAGGGATCAATAAAGTTGGTTGAATCTTGAATCTTTAAATCTTGAATCTTGAAGAAGGATGTGGCCTGCCAATATGTAGACCTGGGTTCATATCCTGCTCATGTTACCTGTCTATGCCCTTGGACAACATACTTAATCTACATAGTTTCAGTCCACCCAGCTGTAAATGGGTACCAGACTCGGCTGGGGAAGTAACCTGCTTGGCGTGTCATCCAGGGGGTGTTGCAGACTCTTATCCACTTGACGCTATGGAATGTGGAGTGGAGAAAGCATTTGGAGCCATCTAAAAATATAATTATTTGTCATGTTTTCATTTTCATGGCTTGGTAAAACAGTTGCATGTTCTTTCCTTCTTTTGTGCAGCCATAAAAGTATGTTTGTGACAGATGTTGTTATAATCATTCAGACAAGCTGTGACATGCTGTGCGCTGACGCAATTACTCACACTGTTCACTTCTTTACTCGACTTGATGAGCTACACGTAGTGTTGATGAGCAGATCGTGCAACATTGCACGACATTTATGCGTGAAAGATTTTTTTAAACATTTCAAAATTGTCTTTGCACAATTGCACGCACCGACACCCCTCTCATGTTCAGTCTACACCCGTTAATGACGAGTTTACTCTCCTGCATGACAAAGTCATGCAAGTGTCAGGGGGCCTGAACACTGCATCTGAAGAAATACAAGTAAGCGAGTGAGGAGTAGAGACGCAATTCAGACATACTACACTGTAACCATCTTACTTGTCCTTTGACATTTAAAGGTGGCACATATGCGCATAGTCAAGCATCCCATGAATATTCTATTTGATTTTAAATAGCTCCTGATTTATATTTTACAATGTCACAGCCCCTTGAACACCACTATCATTTCCATGTATGTCTTAAATCCTCTTTGAATTTTCCTGGGAAGTTCTTCTTTGGTTACCAGGCTCCAGCTGCTTCACTACATAGTGCAGTGCAGCTCATTTGCACACGGTGGAAGTAAAATATTATCCTGTTTAACTACTCTTAAATGTCTACTGAGTATTCACAAACTCTACAGATTGTGATGCACTGCTTTTTGCCTACTATATAGTACGCTAGTATGAGTATTTGGATGTAGCCTAACTTATTCAGCAATAAACACTTCAAAATTGTCCTATAAAATTCTTGCATTTAGGGTTCAGTCTAACAAGAAAACAGAATCCTCACCACATACATCTGCCTCCCCAAAATCCCATATAGGCTACTATGACCAACGTCCCTCCTCCATTCCCCCAACCTCCTTATTCCTTCTCTTTCCTATAGGCCCGACATCTTTCAGCATTCCTCAGGTACGTCACACAGAGCTCTTTTGTGTCACAGATCTCAGGGGGAGCAACAACCCAATGTCTCACTACGTCCCTCCTCACTCACCTTAGAAGACTACAAGGTACTGTACAGTAGGGAGTCTACACACACACACACACACACACACACACACACACCAACACCACACACACAACACACACACACACACACCACACACACACACCACACACACACAATTGCTTTCTTCTCCCTCCATTTCCTCCATCATCCATCACTTTATATCCTCATCTCTTGACAGTCATTCCACCCATCACTAACTTTTTCTGGAATTGTCCACTGTCAACAATTTTCCTTCCCTGTTTTAAGCAAATGTTTATAACCAAACAGTCCTTCTCAATAAGGCCACTGATTAAGCTTTCAAAGCCAATAGGCATGCAGACAGGGGGGAAGAGGCGGAGGAGCCCAGAGGGATGAAGAGGAGGTATAATTTGGTGTGCTATGTAGTCCTCCTGAAATACCCAAAGCTGCAAAGTGAATGACTCCACCCTGTCCCCCACTCGAGTGGGTCGGTGGGTATTTACGGGGCATCCAGAAAGTATCACAGCGTTTCACTATTTCCACATTTTATGTCACAGCCTTATTCCAAAATTGATGAAATTAATTTTTTTTCCATCAAATTTCTACACACAATACCCATAATGACAATGTGTAAAAAGTTCTTTTGAGATTTCTGCAGATTATTAAAAAAAATCACATGTACATAAGTATTCAGAGCCTTTGTCATGAAGCTCAAAATTGAGCTCAGGTGCATCCTGTTTCCACTGTGTTTCCATCCAGTTTCCATCATCCTTGAGATGTTTCTATAGCTTAATTGGAGTCCATCTGGGGTAAATTCAGTTGGATATGGACATGATTTGGAAAGGTAAACGCAGTCTACATATAAGGTCCCACACTTGACAGTGCATTGTCAGAGCACAAACCAAGCATGAAGTCAAAGGAATTGTCTGTATACCTCTGAGACAGGATTGTCTTGAGGCACAAAATCTGGGGAAGGGGACAGAAGCAGTTCTGCTGCTTTGAAGGTCCCAAGGAGCACAGTGGCCTCTGTCATCCATAAGTGGAAGTAGTTCAGATCCGCCAGCACTCTTCCTAGAGCTGGCCGCCCATCTAACTGAGCGATTAGTCAGGGAGGTGACCAAGAACCTGACAGTCACTGTGTCCAGAGCTCCTGCATTCCTCTGTGGAGAGAGGACAACCATCTCTGCAGCAATCCACCAATCAGGCCTGTATGGTAGAGTGGCCAGACAGAAGCCACTCCTTAGTACAGCCACAAGGCAGCCCAGCTGGAGTTTGACACAAAGGCACCGAAGAACTCTCAGACCATGAGAAACAAAACTCTCTGTTCTGATGAGACGAAGATTGAACTCTTGGTGTGAATACCAGGTATCATGTTTGGAGGAAACCAGGCACCATCCTTACAGTGAAGCATGGTGGTGCAGCATCACGCTGGTGGGGATGTTTTCCAGAGGCAGGAACTGGGAGACGAGTCAGGATGAGGGAAAGATGAATGCAGCAATGCACAGAGACATCCTGGATAAAAACCTGAGCTCTCTTGACCTCAGACTGGGGTGATGGTTCATCTTTCAGCAGGACAATGACCTTAAGCAAACAGCCAAGATATAAAAGGAGTGGCTTCAGGACAACTCTGTGAATGTCCTTAAGTGGTCCAGCCAGAGTCCAGACCTGAATCCTAATGAACATCTCTGAAGAGATCTGAAAATGAGTGTGCACCGACACTCCCCATCCAACCTGATGGAACTTGAATGGTGCTGCAAAGAGGAATGGACAAAACTGCCCAAAGATCGGTGTACCAAGCTTCTGGCATCATCTTCAAGAGGATTTGAGACTGTAATTGCTGGCAAAACTGCATCAACAAAGTGTTGAGCAAAGGAGGTGAATACTTATGTACACATATTTTAATAATTTGCAAAAGTAAAAAAAAACTGTTTCACATCCTGCTGCTAATTAACAAAGTTACCATACAGTACTTAGAAACACAAACATTTGTATGGCTCCATAATGGCCAACCAACAAACAGGCACGTCAGAAATTTTTTATCTTGATCTGGTCTTTGTGACATCATAGGCCGAGGCTTTCATTCAGAGATAAAAGGTAGATTTGCATCACTGTCTTAAGTCTTGACTTAAAATGGAGAGATGGTGATGACATGATGACAACATAGAAGGACAAAAAAATGGTTTATGGTGCATAAGAGCTTAAATGTTTGTTGTCTGTAGCTGCTTGTCCTGTTCCAGGGTGCACTCATGAGGGCAACGTGATCTCACGCCAAGTTTGTGATGGCATCACAAAAAGTGAAATTGTTTTGTAATGGTATCAAATTTGGGGTGACCCGGGAGGCGTTTAGGGTTATGGTTAGGATTAGAGTTGGGATTAAAAATAATGACTGAAGCTTGACTGTGTCACAAAAATGTGATGCATTTTGTGATGGTTTCATGGAAGAAAAAAAAACGAGACTGGACAGGATCAGGGTCAGCAAAGACCCTGTGCAGCTCATGAACAAATCACAGGACAAATAACAACTTCACACTTCAAATGAAACAATTACAAAGTGTTCAACATAACATCAGAACAGCAATGAAACAAAATCCTACATTCATAAGAAGAGTTAAATAATCAAACAAACCAGCAGATCAAATAAAAATGAGCTAAAACTATAAAAGTAATGACAGATATAAAGAAAATACATTTAGAGATTAGCTTTTAAAAATTCTAAGCAAATGGACTTTCTAATGGGTGGCACGGTGGATTAGGGGTTAGCACTATTGCCTCACAGCAAGAAGGTCCTGGGTTTGCTTCCCCACTGGTTCTTTCTCTGTGTGGAGTTTGCATGTTCTCCCCTTCTTTGTGTGGGCCCCCTCTGGGTGCTCTGTCCTCCTCCCACCTCCAAAGGCATACAGTTAGGTGAACTGAAAACTTTAAATTCACCGTAGGTGTGATTTTCCATATGGGCCATGCGATAGACTGGTGGTGGCCTGTCCAGGGAGTACCCTGCCTCCCACTCCATAACGCACGCTGGGATAGGCTATAGCACCCCTGTGACCCTTAATTGGAATAAGTGGGTATAGAAAATGAATGGATGGACTTTGTAATGTGATAGACAAACTGTTCACAAAGTAGGAGCAAGGTAATCAAAGGCTTGATGCTTTGTACACCTGTTGCTACAACAATTTGCACACACCAGCAACTGAAAGACAGAGTGTGTGCTGTGCAAGCCCACTGAACTCTCGTGCGGCAGGTGTTGGCCAAATTCCAGGTGTCACGCATGCACATCTAATACTGTTCGCATGATACTTGAAAAATGTGTGCCATTCGCACTATTAACACGACAAACAGGCAGCAGACAGTCACTGTCGTGCTGGCAGTGAAATTTGTCTAAGTGCCCCACAAGTGTAGCTATGGTCTTTGCACTGAACTGACAGGAGGTGTGGCCGCCGACAGAAGCAGCTGTGGAGATCTGTCGTTCTGCGCATCCCAGCTGGACAACACGTACCATGTTTGGACGGACATGGACTAACAACTGCCCACTGACAGCGTATGTCTGCTTGCTGTCATCACGTGGACATAATACAAACATATATCACTGTGGCAATGGGCTGCAATAAGCGCGCACACTGCACCCCATTGAGAAGATGCCCCCAGGTTGAAACGGACCGTCAGATCATACAACCCCAATTCCAATGAAGTTGGGATGTTGTGTTTCCTTCTAACAACACTCAATAAGTGTTTGAGAACTGAGGACACTAATTGTTGAAGCTTGTAGGTGGAATTCTTTCCCATTCTTGCTTGATGTATGACTTCAGTTGTTCACAGTCCAGGGTCTCCATTGTCATATTTTGCACTTCCTAATGCACCACACATTTCAATGGGCGACAGGTCTGGACTGCAGGTAGGCCAGTCTAGTACCTGCACTCTTTTACTATGAAGCCACACTATTGTAACACGTGCAGAATGTGGCTTGGCATTGTCTTGCTGAAATAAGCAGGGACGTCCCTGAAGAAGACGTTGCTTGGATGGCAGCATGTGTTGCTCCAAAACCTGGATGTACCTTTCAGCATTGATGGTGCCATCACAGATGTGTAAGTTGCCCATGCAATGGGCACTAACACACCCCATACCATCACAGATGCTGGCTTTTGAACTTTGCACTGTTAACAATCTGGATGGTCTTTTTCCTCTTTTGTCGAGAGGACACAACGTCCATGATTTCCAAAACAATTTGAAACGTGGACTCATCAGACCACAGCACATTTTTCCACTTTGCCTCTGTCCATTTCAAATGAGCTTGGGCCCAGAGAAGGCGGCGGCGTTTCTGGATGTTGTTGATGTATGGGTTTCGCTTTGCATGGTAGAGTTTTAACTTGCACTTTTAGAGGTAGTGATGAACTGTGTTAACTGACAATGGTTTCCTGAAGTGTTCCTGAGCCCATGCGGTAAGATCCTTTACACAATGATGTTGGTTTTTAATGCAGTGCCGCCTGAGGGATCAAAGGTCATGGGCATTCAATGTTGGTTTTCAGCCTTGCCGCTTACGTGCAGACAGTTATCCAGATTCTCTGAATATCCAGATTATATTATGGACTGTAGATGATGGAATCCCTAAATTCCTTGCAATTGAACATTGAGAAACATTGTTCTTAAACTGTTGGACTAATTTTTTCACGCAGTTGTTCACAAGTGGTGATACTGGCCCCATCTTTGCTTGTGAACGGCTGAGCTTTTTGGGGATGCTCCTTTTATACCCGATCATGACACTCACCTGTTTCCAATTAGGTGTTCTTTGAGCATTCATCAACTTGCCAGTCTTTTGTTGCCCCGTCCCAACTTTTTGAAACATATTGCAGGCATCCATTTCAAAAAGAGTAAATATTTGCACAAAAACAAAAAAATGTATCAGTTTGAACATTAATTTATGTTGTCTTTGTGGTGTATTCAATTGAATATAGGTTGAAGAGGATTTTCAAATCATTGTATTCTGTTTTTTATTTACATTTTGCACAATGTCCCAACATCATTGGAATTGGGGTTGTAACACACAATGGGGCAATCTGAATGTCACATCACCCACGTGAGCTCTGTTCCACATGACATAGTGTCAGTCCTGCGGCGCGCACAGACACACATGTTGGGCAAGACACACGCACAGGCTGGCTGGACACGTGCCAGCAGATGTGGAGATGATGAGATGAGCAAACTGCTTCTCATTCATGTCACATCTGTGACCATGGGTCATCTACAGAGGAACAGACGGATCATATTTGTATTGCCCACTTGATAAGAGGGATTCAATATAATGCAGTGTTTTTATATGGTGTTTGTGTGTGTGTGTGTTTATATGTCCATGTCCTTCCTGATATCAGGCATTTTCCTGCACTTTTCACAGGCCAGTGATGGTAGCTTAGTAGTAAAGTTTCGGACTGGCAATCAGAGCTTTTGGAAAGTGCGGGTTCCCATGGGTGACATGTATTTTATTTATTTATTTTTCACAGCAGCTGCGCGATGTGGTTACACATAGCACTGCTGCTCGCACTGTGTTCCTATGTGCACGAAATCATTGCAACATTTTTTTTTTTTCCTCACAGCAGCTGCGCGATGTGTAACCACATCGCGCAGCTGCTGGCACTGTATTTCCCGTGTTCATGAACTCTTGCACCGGCATTGTGCATGCCTGCCTGTCAGCATACGAGCTGTTCCAACGGGAGTTGCCCTGAGTTGTATTTATTCGTACTATGTGTGAAGGGGCCTGAAGGGAAGCCAGGACCGGTGTGATTTGATCAAATGTCTTGTGGTACTCAAGCAGCTGTATTGTCCACATGAAAATGCATATCAAACTGCTATTTTCTTGAAAATAGTTATTCAAAAAACTTTTAAATAGACTTATATATCACCAGCCTCTTCAGCCTCAATATATTAAGTCAGCAGATGAATGAAAAACTTAACAGTTTATTGAGTAGATGGAGAAAATCCAGTGAAGTGTGGTTGTGTCGTAGTGCATCCAAACACTGTACATACTGTATAGAGACAGGCTGCTGCACAACCACTGGTTCCACACACACATGCACACTGTGCACAGTTCAGCATTCCTGAGGGGCTTAGATTAAAAGAATGTGGGATCTCCTCACGAGATACAGGCCCATGTGGCCCGCTTTTATCCACATTATAGGTTGTGTCAGAGCACCCAGCATGACCTGTGGAACAGGTGACAAATACATGGTAACTTTTCCAAACAGGCAGAAATGTGAGCAGCTTCATGGTTTGCATCATAATGGCGTGTTGTAAAATCTAACATGCTGGTTCAACTTCCAAATTGCATTCCAAATGTTTGCTTACAGTGCCCTCCAAAAGTATTGGAACAGTTGGTTTTTCACACATTTCAATTTGTTTATGCCATTTCAAATACAAAAAATACAAAAAAAAAAAAAAAAACATTTCTAAAATGATCTTTATTAAACTCAATCTGAAAGCAAATCTCTACAACTTGATATAGAAGAATTAAAATCTAAAAGCCAAGATGATGGGCTGCTTAAGTAATAGAACGCTTTGGTGTAATACCTGTAAATAATCAGTTTTGTTGCCAGTTTTCTTCAGACAAGTCAGGGGATGGATACATGAACATTTCCAAGTCACTGAATATGTCTTGGATTTTATTTACATCAGTTATGAAAAATACAAACAGTATGACACTCTATGGTAAATCTGTCTGGAGTCGACAGTTTTGAAAAACTGAGTCACTGTGCAAGAAGGAGAAGGATGTTATGTGTCGACGCAGATTGAGGAGCGAACCTGCGTCAGACAGGACCCAGCACTAAAAATACCAGAAAGCGGTTCCATCAACAAAAAAACAATTTATTTTTCACCTGTGCCTAAATAAATTATACAAAAAAAACCCCAACCCAATGTCCTTCAAGAGGAGTGACTGCTGGCACGCTCTCCAGTGTTCATGGGGAGAGCAGTCCGGTGCTCCTGGACTCACTACTATCAAACAGACACCCCCCAGGTGGACACGACAAACTGACTCTCTGTTGAAGCACAGAAGATGTGAGGTACGTTAGCAGTTATAGCAATTTCTTTCACAAAACACATGCTATCAGCAACACATCAAGGTCTGTACTTTTTATCTTTATGCACATGAGCAGCTTCTCACAATAAGTGGAGGATCACTTATCCTGCACGCCACAGCAGTGAGAAGCAAGCCACACCATTCTCATCACAATTTCACGTATACTATGTAGCAAAACATCAAGTTACTATCTACAATTAGTCCAACAATTAATTACCTTTACTGTGTGCTGACAGCATGTGTCCTCACCCTTCCTTGCTTCACAGGCTTAATGTGTCAAACCCAGGTGCGGTCCTCAGCGTCTCACAAACGAACATCACAAGGTCGAGTTCCCGGCAGTTCTGCTTGATTCACACATGCCTTAAAAGCAGAACGCCATCCAATTATCCGCTACAGCTGAAAGTCTTTAGGGCTGCACGTGAGCACCAGTCCCAGGTGCCTCACATGATATTGACGAGGGTGAGGATTCTTCAGCCAGCACCTTTTTTCCACAGACAAATCAGCTTCCATGCCACCTGAGGAGCAAAGAAAAGAAAACAACACCAAAACCTCCAGCCACACCCCCAACACACAACAGAAGAGTGAGGAAAGCCACCAAGACACCCAGACAACTCAGAAGAAGTTACAGGCTTCTATAGTTAATATGCATTTTCTTGCTCACATACTTTCATCATTCAATTTTATAAATTTCTTAATACTGGGAGTTGATTCATAACCATGGATATGTGAACCAGTGCACACATATGCAACAGTAAACCAGCTGTATTATCAATAAAGTCATTTTGAATTTTCAAGGTTAACTTTTCAAGTTTTTTTTAACTTACCTACTCCTTCCCCCCACCCTAACCATAACCTACCCCCCCCCCTCCCCCCGAGTTTCACTTTTAATTTCGTGCAGCCATCACGGAATGAATTAGAATGAATTTGTGCTGCCGTGACGAAAATGAGGCGCTTTTCATCAAAATATCACAAACCAATAGATTAATGTATGTTTCCTGCTGCTAAATCACAACTTGCCGTGAGACTGGGTACATCACCAGTCACAAATTTGTTTCTCTTCACATTTCAGTTTTTGCTTCTTTGCATTTTCACTGGCAACCCAATCTCACACCTTTTCGTGATGACATCAAAAAAAGTAAATTAATCTATCTAGTTTGTGATACTGCCACCAAAAACACCACATTTTCTTGAAGGGAACACAAATTCATTTTGCGACTGTATCACAAAATGCGCTGTGACACGGTGGGGGTGTGGGGGGGTTTCTGTGGAAAATGTGCAAATGTGACTTATTTCGTGACTGGAGAATGAATAAAAGTGTGAGACTGGGCTGTGATATATATGAAAATTCAGTAAGGTATATCTTATATTATATTCCAGTTCTAAGGTGGAACTATGTCAGTATAACAAGGTATATCTAAATATCTAAAAAGGAAGAGTAAAATAGGAGCATAGAAAGAGTAGAGTAGAGCCACTTAGGTGCCTGGTCTTGAGAACCAGGGATGGTAGGTTAAAAAGCTTTTTTTTATCCCATGGGAACTCTCCCTACCCACCCAAGCAGCTCAAGAAAAAGGTATATATAATAAGTAATAAGACATAAGAAGGATAAGACATCACAGGAGAAGATTGTAGTATAGGTAATTAGTATGTCGACTAGTAGTAAAATCAAATATAGTTAGTTAGTAGGCTAAGCTATAGAAGCAGAAGCTATGAGTGTGTGAGTGTACTGGTATCTATCTAAAGTAACTCTATTGCATACTATAGCAAAATAAAAAGTATAATCATTATGCTATCAAATGGAAACCTAAGAACTAAGGTACTATATGTGATATCTTTAAAGGAACACATAAATTGAATGAATCAATAAAAATCTACACATGTAAAATAGAATTGTAAATGGTGAAAATAAGCTAGTTATAATAGAAGAGCTAAATTAAGCCAACCGTACCCAGCAAGCTAATACGATAAACAAAAACGGTAATTAGTGTATAAAGTACAATAGCATAGTTAAACCTACAGTAACAGTATTAGCAAATACATATAAAATAAATGTGGGCAAAAGTATGAATTAATGTGGGTTATCAACACAAAAGAACCAACTATTTTGTAAGCTACGATGAACATTGCTAAGGGCGGCTAGATATGTATAATATCAATCAATCAATCAATCAACTTCAACAAACAGTTGCCCCATGTATAATAATATATGTATAATCCTCCATTTCACAAAAATAAGGGTTCTCAAACTTATTGCAGTAGACAGCGTAATGGGGAGCAACAACTCAGTTGTCTTTTTTTTTTTTTCAGTATTCAGAAGGGCTCATTCTAAGCTTAAAAAACACATGGGTTTCATTGTTGCAGGTAATTACACAGTAATGAACATATGGTTGTTGGATATTATGTTTCATGGCTGATTTGTCTGTGATACAAATCATAATATAATTTGCTAATACCCTCAAATCTTATAATGATAATAATAATGATAATATTGCTAATAATAATAATAATAATAATAATAATAATAATAATAATAATAATAATAATAATATTTGTCAATGCCATATTCCATTTCTGCTAATCAAGAGCTCCTTGTGTATCATTTATAAATATTCTACTCAGAAATCTGTTTCTTGTTCTGACCTCTACTACAATTTTGACCATGTAGCAGGGAAACATAACTGCGGTTGACAGCATGATATCATCTGTATGTGAAGAAAATGTGAGCGTACAGGAAGGTGCACAACTCCATGTAAGCCAGACTCCATGTCCTCAGGGCACAAAGTCTCATTGGGGTGTGAGGAATGTGCGTATTTGGGAAGATACTGGTGTCTTGTTGTGTGTCAGTGTGTGAGTGGGTGCAGGGTCAGTAGTGCACGATTGTGACAGTGCAGGCTCTTATTGATTCAGCTGGGATGCGATCACTCAAAATGTCACGAGTGCAACAGACTAATGTGGAAAGAACTATCACCATAAAATTTACTGCAACTGGCTGTTTGCAGCCAAAATGAGCACGACTCCTCTGGTGATGAGTTTTCAAACAGAAAAACATTCAGTTCAATACCTCTGCCAAGATCAAAAATCACAGTTCCTGCAACATGAGAAAAATCCCTTAAAACCATGTTCAACTTGAGGTTTTGTGTAGATCTCCAAGTAATTTAATGCCACATGCTTCAGTTTTTGAGAACACTGGGTAAAAATATAATTCCAGCACATCGGTGTAAACATAAGAATAGCTTAGAAGGTAGATTTTGGGTTTAAACCACCTCTAGAATTTAATATATTGGTATATTGGTGGCAGAATCAAGGCTTTTGCAAACTTTGGATGTAATGTATTGTTTCAGGAAATAATTGACAATTTCCAAGTGCTACTGAAGTCAAGGATTTTTGTTGCGAATCATTTGGCATAAACCGAAAAGGATCTGAAAGCATTTTGGATTTTCCTTTTTTTGAGTCACCATAAGCTGTGTTTCCTTTCCAGATTTTCTACAAAAGTTAAGTGATATTTTCAGAATGTCAACAAAACACCAGCAAAATGACAGCATTTCCACTGAATGATGGAATAAGACCGCCTGGCCTCTTGTGAGAAATGTCATTCCAGTGAGGTTCTCGCAAGAATTCCTATAATAATTCAATGTAATGCATTTATATTGTGCAAATCAAAACACAGGGTGGCACAGTGGCTTAGTGGTTAGCACTGTTGCATCACAGCAAGAAGGTCGTGGGGTCAGTTCCCACCTGGTCCCTTTGTGTGGAATTTGCATGTTTTCCCTGTGTTTGCATGGGTTCCCTCCAGGTGCTCCAGCTTCTTCCCACTTCAAAAGACATGCAAGCTAGGTGGACTGGAAACTGTAAATAAATTGACCACGGGAGTGACTGAGTTTGTTTGTGTGGCTCTGCTATAGATGGGTGTCCTGTCTCGGGTGTACCCTGAGTCACACCCTGTGACTGCTGGGACCCCCACCCCCACAACCCTTGACTGGAGTAAGTTGGTCTAGAAAAAGAATGAATGAAAATCACAACAAAATGGACAGATGTCATGGAGACAGAAGCTTAAGACCCATTTCGTTGTTTTGTTTGTTTGTTTTTTTCTAATCTCATATTGCTAGACTGTGACAGACTAGCATCCTGTCCAGAGTGTACTCCCATCACCTTTACTTGGAATAAACAGTAACTGTAATAGTGACAAAAGGGTCTCTATCATAGTTTCACAAAATATGTTTGTTTTTTTGTTTTTTTCAAAAATGTCTGAAAAAACACCTCATGCAAGCATAACAGCTTTTTTGTGATATCTGAGAGTTTTTTTTTTTTTTTTTCCAAATACATGTGTTTCTATTAAGTGTTTTTTGAATTCATAAATTCAGTTTGGAGGGGTAATGGAAATCTGACTACTATGATGCATCATCCCCCTTTTCAAAAGTATTGAAATCACCTTGTCCCTACATTTATTTGGTTACACTACCCAAGAATTACTACAGCACAGATTTTAGCAAAATGAAAATATAGCTAAGGGAACCACCAAGGTTTAGAAATTCTTCAAAAAACATACAAAAAAAAAAATCAATAATTCTGATTCAAAGAATTGTTAAAATCCACAACCCTTAATTGGACTAGAGGTTGAAGATGACTGAGTGAGAATTGTTAAGTTACACTTTGCTTATTGTTATATTGTCTCTTAACACAATAGAAGATGGAAAGAGATGTTTCCCCTCCAAATTCTGTAGTCTGTGCTAATTTCTGTAACAAACAGAATGACACGAGGTATTAAACTGAAATAGCGTGTTGCCCGTGGGGATCCATGGGCTCTAGATTGGGTAGTGTTTATAAAATAGGTAGCTTTTGAAGGGTGGTAAGAAATTATGCAAAGTTTCTATAATGATTTTAACTGAAAGTGCAGGAAATTAAAATGAGATGGTTTTGTGAATAATCATATTTATTATCTGGCAAATGTAGTTTGATGTCATGTTTTAAAACTGGGAAGGTTGAGATATTTCCTTTATTCAGAGCTTGTCTGTTACCAGGGAGTGATTAGTGGTGATATCAATGTCCATTGTTCGCTGTTGTTACGTAATATCTGTAATTTCTCCAAAAACATTAGTCCTTTTAACTTTTTGTTTTTTTCCGGCGTTCATCCTTGACCCAAAATGCATAATATGCCAAACGGGAAATGTCAGCTCTCCCCAGTTTCTCCGTGATGGAAGTTAAACACACACACACACACACACACACACACACACACACACACACACACACACACACACACACACACCACACACACACACACACACAACCACACACACACACACACACACACACAGAGGGTCTTGGCTTTAAATATATAGATGATTTACCACCACCTGCTGGCTGTGAGTCAAGAATTTAATTATCAATGTCCATTGTTCACTGTTGTTAGTTAATATCCCTAATTTTAGTCCTTTCTGTTTTCGCGGCATTTATCCTTGACCCAAAAAGCATACCAAAAGGCAAATGTCAGCTCTCCCCAGTTTCTCCATGATAGAAGTCATACACATGCACACATGCATACGCATACACAGAGGCCACTTGACTTTTAATGCATGGACGTGAAACTTACTGAAAGTTGTTGGGAAATAAAACAGCCTGATTTTTTTTCCAGAAGTTTCAATCTACACTGTCTTTATTTTATCTGAGGATCATATATGCCTCTAAGTCCACCATCAATCAGGAAAACTGCAAACTTAAATTTGTGGAGAATTATAACCATGGGCGCAATTTGGTGGGGGATAGGGGGAACATGTTCCCCCCCACCTTTTCAACCAGGGGGACAGAATATGGCATGTCCCCCCCCACCTTCTGACGTATATGTGCATACTTGAAACATGCTATGCCAGTCTTATGTGCAAACCATGTCAGTCTTATGTGCAAAACCATGTCAGAATAGTATCTTTGCTTTTGCAAGTTTGTATTTTTAGCAGCATTGACTTGTTTACAACACCTGTTTCGTGTTTGTTACATTCAGAATTTTCTGGGACTGCAATTGCCCAGATTTGAAACCAAAAATAGTTGCCTCTAGGGACTAGTGTCTACACATAAGTATCAATGGACCATATGCTAATTTACTAAATTCTGAAAGTTAGAAAAGAAAATCAGCAAAGCTATCTGGGACCTCAGAAAGCCCATCTGCAATTATTGCTTGATCTCCAAAATCAGTCTATGCAAGAGAAATTATGTTCAGTATGAGTGTTGTCATCACTGCCATTTCGAAAGTTAAATTCATGATAAGTAATTTATCCTAAACTTATGATCTGTTGTTTTTTTCAAACTTACGCAAAAACAAATCTTGAGAAAAAAAATACAGTATGTGATAGTTAATAATTATTAAGAGCCTGTTCTTTCATATTTATGAATACATTTTACCACATTGCAGTTGTTTTTTAATGAAAACTCAACTTATTCTTTTTGAGTTCTACACATGTGGTGATACCTTATTTACACCAGCATGTTAATAAAATCAATGCTGGCTATTCTCAGAATAAAGTACTTATATCCACAGTTTCAAATTGCATAAGTCAAATGGTGTCCACTTTATGGTCTTCTCAAAACATTAAAACTACTGTTCTGGATGCTCAGAATGCATCTGAGCTTATCTAGAAACCGTTGGCTTCTGGGGGCCTAAAGCGGCCCCCCAGACCCCCGGCCTATGGGCCTCGCACTTTGTCCCCCCCCCCAATTTCTAGTTCTAAATTGTACCCTTGAACCTCACTGTGGTCCCCCTAAACATTATCCAAATCACCATAAAATTCACAGTTGTTATTATTTTCTGGAATGGGACATTTTAAAAGTTGGAACATAGAAATCTATGACTGGGGGGAATGATGCACCCTATCCCCAACTAAAACTTTACTTTGTTTTTTTTCCCGTTCATTCAGCTGCTCTGACAACAGCAGGCTGTGAATGTTTCATGCACAGCTTTTTGAACAGAGTGATTCCAGATGGAAGATGAGATGAGATAAACTAGGGAGACACTTTGTAGCTTTTTTGGGGGGAGGGAGAGAATGACAGCTCGAAGTTTTAGCTCAGTGGATCCACTTTCTCCCTGTCAGACTGAGTGGGTGTGGGTAAGTGTGTAGGACTGATGAAAGAAGAGAGAATACAATCAGATGGAAAGAAAGAAATACAAAACCCTTTCAGCCAATCCAATGCAGCAACACAAAGGATGTCCCACAACAGGAGAGAGAAAACCCACAACTCTGTTTTTCATGAACACTTGAGCTTACCTTTTTTTTTTTTACGTCTCTCTAATAGAGTCCAGCTTGAGGCTTTGGGAATCAGTTCATCTTTCCAACACACAGGCACGGCTCAATGTATCTTTGTTTTCCAAAGGAGAAATATCTTCCTTTATTTTTGTTTCAAACTGAGGATCTGTTTCTTGTGGACAAACTCCTATCCAACCTGCCTAATGTTCTGAAATTAGTGGTGCCAAAAGACTTTACCTGTATTTCAAAACATCTTGATCAATTACTATTACTTAACCAACCTATAGCTTCCCATACCTCTTCTGCTTCCATTCCTCTCTCTCTCTCTCTCTCTCTCCTTCCTTCTGATCCCCACTCCTCCACATGGATGTATGTTTATCCCTTGATTCATGGATTTTGGAGCAGGTAAAATGTGGATCCCATTAACAACAACAGGCAATATTTATCGCATGGTTATACAACAGCAACCTTTATTCCCTTTCAAAGGGAACAAAGGTCCAAATCTTTAGGGTCCTGGTGTTTCCTGTGTCACTAAGGTTGTGAGACTTGGATGCTATCTAGTGACCTAGGGCAACAACTGGACGTCTTTGGTACCTGGTCTTAAGATCATTGGATACCACTGGAAAGACTTTGTGTCAAATGAGCGGTTTGTTCAAAGACTAAGATGAAGAGTACCATTTGTGCTGTGAGGTGACATCAGCGATAGTGTCCTGGCCATGTGGTGCTTTTTCTTGATATGATCCACTATGTAAGTGTCCCATTGTTGAGGAACCCTTGCAGCAGGAGAAGGTCAAAGGGACGTGAAATGTACCTGACTTGGACAGTTTTGGATGGACTGGTTGTTGTCTTGGGTTGTTGCAAATGGGCACCACAGTCTTGTTTGAGGGTGGGCGCTACAGGATTAAAATATCACACATATAAAGCGACTTTTCTACATCCGGGGACAGACCTCGTCTGTCCCCGGATGTGTCCCCGCACTTTCTCTGAGTTTTTGGTCAAATTTCACTCAAACAAAGTGAAAATGCAAAGACAAAGTGACACTGTGGTGGGAAAGTGGACATGTGTTCCAGTTTTCCATTAGCAGTGACGCTATTTGTGAGGAGAGACTAATCCCCAGGCAGAGTGTGGGAGTGTCAGTACAAACCATTCGGAGGAGGGGGGGTTTCAGCAGAAACCATTTTAAACTGGTACAGATCACTGGATCTGATCACTGGAATTTCTGCCCTTTAGGGGAGGAAATTCTAAATAGCTTTCAGACAATGTGATTTTTTTTTTTTTAACTTTGAACTTGTTTATTTGGCACACATCTCGTCAATAACAAAAACTGATATACAAGACAATTCCACAGTGACATGTGTGACCAAAAAGAGGGTGAGCAGAAGCAAAGCTTATAAACGCCCACCCCATATATACATATATACACATTACCTACCCCCAGAGCAAGCACACAGGCGACAGTGGTAAGGAGAAACTCCCTCTGATGTATTGAGGAAGAAACCTCAAGCAGACCAGACTCTAAGGGGTGACCCTCTGCTTGGGCCATGCTACAAACACATTTAACAACACAAACTCAAATTCCATTATCATAAACATATCAAGTGAACACTGTGTCTTCGTCTACATACATATTTACATACATATACAGTACACATGTATACACACACCAACATACACCTACACATACATACATAATTACACACACACACATATATACACACATACATACATACATATATATACATATACATAGATACACATACACATATACATACATGCACATACACAAATGAATGTTACTGTACAAGTTCACAATTACAACTGACAACACAAAACTCATCGTACTTCATTAGATACATATCTTAAACTGATTGATATTTGGACATCATTTGAGTTCATCCGTCAGGTTATTCCATAATCTAGGGCCACACATGGAGACACAGAAACCTTTCCTGGTCGTCCGAGCGCCAGTAATTTTAAAATGATACAAGCCCCGTAAATTATATTTTCCTTCTCTTTCAGTAAAATATTCTTGAATTCTAAATGGCACTTCTTCATTTTTCACTTTGTACATTAATTGAACAGTCTCGAACGAAATCTTATCATTAAGTTTTAATATTTGAGATTTAATGAACAGTGGGTTGGTGTGGTCTCGATAACCTGCATTATGAATTGTCCTTAATGCTCTTTTATGAAGAATGAATAATGGTTGCAATGTAGTTTTGTAATTGTTGCCCCAAACGTGAGCGCAATAAGTCAAGTAGGGTGCAACCAAAGAACAATAGAGAGTATGTAGTGCTCTGCAATCAAGAACATGCTTTACTTTATTTAATACTGCAATACCTTTTGATACCTTCATTTGAATATGCTGAATATGAGCTTTCCAATTCATTTTTTCATCAATAATGACACCTAAAAACTTATTCTATTTGACACTCTCCACAGCATGTCTTTTTCCTGGTTCTCTCCCTCAGCCCCAACCAGTCCCAGCAGAAGACTGCCCCTCCCTGAGCCTGGTTCTGCTGGAGGTTTCTTCCTGTTAAAAGGGAGTTTTTCCTTCCCACTGTCGCCAAGTGCTTGCTCACAGGGGGTCGTTTTGACCGTTGGGGTTTTTCCGTAATTATTGTATGGCTTTGCCTTACAATATAAAGCGCCTTGGGGCAACTGTTTGTTGTGATTTGGCGCTATATAAATAAAATTGATTTGATTTGATTTGACACATTCTATGTTTACCCCATGTATATTTAATTGAATTTCTATATCTTTTTTATCATTTCCAAATAACATCAATTTAGTTTTAGACAAATTTAATAATTTGTTAATATCAAACCATCTCTTTAACTTTATGATTTCTGTTCCTAAATCAGATAATAACTGTTGCAGATTTTCCCCTGAGCAAAACAGGTTTGTGTCATCTGCAAAGAGCACAGTTTTAACCATATCTGAGACTTCACATAAATCATTAATGTATAAATTAAATAATTTTGGGCCCAACACAGAACCCTGTGGTAGCCCACAAATGATGTCCAGACATGAAAAACAGTATTCCCCAAGTTTTACAAACTGCTTTCGGTTTTGTAAGTAGCTTTTAATCCAAGTCAGTGTTGTGTAGGCCGCTGAAGAGGAGGTACTGCTGGCCCACCACCACCAGATGGCGCCCTGCTTGGAGTGCGGGCTTCAAGCTCGAGAGGGCGCCGGAGCCACTGGGAGTGACAGCTGTCACTCTTCATCAGCACCAGCTGTCACTCAGTCAACTCATCACCATCACCATAAAGGCCGGACTGCAACTTCACCTCCTCGCCGAGAAATCAGCTACCTTGGAGGTAATTTTCTCTGCTGAACAAAACCTTGTGTAATAGTCTGAACTTCTTTTGCAGCCGTTTTCCTGTGGTGATTGCCTTATCTGTGGGATTGGCATTTGGTGTGATCAGCGACGGCTTCGCTTCACACCCCAACCAGATAAGTGGTTAGACAGGAGCTGCACGAGTGTGTGATTGGAGGTGGAGGTGCTCCCTCCTTACTGAACACAGACTGTGGGATTACTGAGTGTGCGTACTCACACTCACCTGTGCTGTTTTTGTTCTCTGCCAGCAGTACCAGGTCTGACAGCTGAAGACGGTGACCACCTGGGGACCCAGGACTTGGCGGCTCCGGTGTTCTTCAGGTCCGTTGGCGGTGAGGGCCGTGTGGGATCCGGCTCGGTTCTGGACGGGCGTCTCCTATCCTCAAGCCTGCCCACACGTCACCCAACGTGTAATTGACTGTAGTCCCAAACTGATTGTTGTCTGTATTCCATTGTGCACAATTTACAACATTAAATTGTTACTGTTTGGCTTATCCATTGCCCGTTCTTTTACGCCCCCTGTTGTGGGTCCGTGTTCCTACACTTTCACAACAGGATTTCTCGGCCAGCGTCATGGATCCCGAGGGGCGTCAACCATCGCTTGAACAGCCAATGGAAGAGCGAGGTGCACAGGCGCCAGCAGGAGGCGTGTTAGGTGAGCTGCAGCACATCTTAACCGCTTTTACTGCTCGGTTGGACTTAGTTACCGAGCAGAGCATTGTTCTCAATCAAAGGATGGAGGCTCTCACCGCCCAGGTGGAAGCGCATGCTCAGGGCGCTGCTGCAGCACCTCCTCCTGCTGACCGAATGCCAGAGACAGACATTCCACTGGTCGTTCAACGAACCCCCCCACCTTCCCCTGAAGCATACATAAGCCCTCCGGAGCCGTACGGAGGCTGTGTGGAGACGTGCGCGGACTTCTTGATGCAGTGCTCGCTCGTCTTTTCACAGCGTCCCGTCATGTACACGTCAGACGCTAGCCGGGTGGCTTACGTTATAAATTTGCTTCGAGGAGAGGCACGTGCCTGGGCTATGGCGCTCTGGGAGCAGAATTCACGGCTCCTAACGGTTTACACTGAGTTTGTGAGGGAGTTCCGACAGGTGTTCGACCACCCTCATAGAGGCGAGACCGCTTCAAGCGTGCTGCTGTCGATACGACAGGGGTGTCGAAGCGCAGCGAAGTATGCAGTCGACTTCCGCATCGCAGCAGCACGAGCCGGCTGGAATGCTGTTGCGCTCCGCGCCGCCTTTGTAAACGGACTGTCTCTGGTCCTTAAGGAGCACCTGGTGGCGAAGGACGAGCCGCGGGATTTAGACGGGCTTATCGACCTGGTTATACGGTTAGACAACCGATTAACAGAACACCGACGGGAGCGAGACGAGGGGCGTGGTCAGGCACAAGCCGTCCCTCTTCCTCCCGGGTCCGAAAGGGAGCCGACTTCCCCACGCTCCACAGCCAGGACTCTCCACATGATGACAGCTCCCCTGCTGACGTTGCTATGGAAACGAGCAGGGCCAAAAAGCGATCAGATCAGAGACAAAGGAGGCTGATCCGTGGAGAGTGTTTTCTCTGCAGCTCAACTGAGCACACACAGAGAGAATGCCCCAAACGGTCAAAACAGCAGCACTCGTCCTTAGAGACTGGGCTAAGGGTGGGTCACAATACCCACGCAGGGAGACCCCGAAAATCTGCACGTATCCCAGTCACGATCCTGAGTGGGGATATAACCCTTCACGCCCCAGCACTGGTGGACACGGGGTCGGAGGGGAATCTGCTGGATAGCAGATGGGCAAAGGAGGTTGGGCTCCATCTAGTGGCCTTACCGTCACCATTGTCGGTGCGGGCACTAGATGGCACCCTTCTTCCACTAATCACACACCAGACACAGCCCGTGACTTTGGTTGTATCTGGGAATCACAGGGAGGAGATTGTGTTTTATGTAACACCTTCTACCTCCCGAGTGATTTTGGGTTTTCCATGGGTGTTAAAACACAATCCCCGGATTGATTGGCCGTCTGGGGTTGTGGTTCAGTGGAGCGAAACCTGCCACCGGGAGTGTTTAGGATCCTCGGTTCCACCCGGTGTGACAGCTAAGGAGGAGGTTTTAGTCCCCCCCAATCTGGTGGCGGTGCCAGCCGAGTACCATGACCTTGCTGACGTCTTCAGCAAGGATCTGGCACTCACGCTGCCCCCACACCGTCCGTACGATTGTGCCATTGATTTGATACCGGGCGCTGAGTACCCGTCCAGCAGGCTGTACAACCTCTCACGTCCGGAACGCGAATCAGTGGAGACCTACATCCGGGACTCGTTAGCTGCCGGGTTGATCCGGAACTCCACCTCCCCGATGGGTGCTGGTTTCTTTTTTGTGGGCAAGAAGGACGGCGGACTCCGTCCATGCATTGATTACAGAGGGCTGAACGAGATCACGGTTCGCAACCGACACCCGTTGCCTCTGTTAGATTCAGTGTTCACGCCCTTGCATGGAGCCCAAATTTTCACAAAATTGGATCTTAGGAATGCTTATCACCTGGTTCCGATCCGGGAGGGAGACGAGTAGAAGACGGCATTCAACACCCCGTTAGGTCACTTTGAGTACCTGGTCATGCCGTTCGGCCTCACCAATGCGCCCGCGACGTTACAAGCGTTGGTTAATGACGTCTTGCGGGACTTCCTGCATCGGTTTGTCTTCGTATATCTAGACGATATACTCATCTTTTCTCCGGATCCTGAGACCCATGTCAAGCATGTACGTCAGGTCCTACAGCGATTGTTGGAGAACCGGCTGTTTGTGAAGGGTGAGAAGTGCGAGTTCCACCGCACTTCTTTGTCCTTCCTGGGGTTCATAATCTCCTCCAACTCTGTTGCCCCTGATCCGGCCAAGGTTGCGGCGGTGAGAGATTGGCCCCAACCAACAAACCGTAGGAAACTGCAACAGTTCCTCGGTTTCGCAAATTTCTACCGGAGGTTTATCAAGGGCTACAGTCAGGTAGTTAGCCCCCTGACAGCCCTGACCTCCACAAAAGTCCCCTTCACCTGGTCCGATCGGTGCGAAGCCGCGTTTAGGGAGTTGAAACGCCGGTTCTCGACTGCACCGGTTCTGGTGCAGCCTGATCCCAATCGCCAGTTTGTAGTTGAAGTGGACGCCTCTGACTCAGGGATAGGAGCCGTGCTATCCCAGAGCGGGGAGTCCGACAAGGTTCTCCATCCATGTCCCTACTTTTCCCGCAGGTTGACCCCGGCTGAAAGGAACTATGACGTCGGCAATAGGGAACTTCTTGCGGTGAAGGAAGCTCTTGAGGAGTGGAGACACCTGTTGGAGGGAGCATCGGTACCATTTACGGTTTTCACGGACCATCGGAACCTGGAGTACATTCGGACCGCCAGGCGTCTGAACCCCAGGCAAGCCCGCTGGTCGCTGTTCTTCGGGCGTTTTGACTTCCGGATCACCTACCGCCCCGGGACGAAAAACCAACGATCTGAGGCCCTGTCCCGGGTGCATGAAGAGGAGGTCAAGACCGAGCTGTCAGACCCGATGGAAACCATCATCCCCGAGTCCACTGTCGTGGCCACCCTCACCTGGGACGTGGAGAAGACCGTCCGGGAGGCCCTGACACAGAGCCCGGACCCGGGGACAGGTCCGAAGGACAAAATGTACGTCCCACCAGAGGCCAGGGCTGCGGTCCTCGACTTCTGTCACGGTTCCAAGCTCTCCTGTCATCCAGGGGTGCGAAGGACCGTGGCAGTGGTCCGGCAGCGCTTCTGGTGGGCGTCTATGGAAGCCGACATCCGGGAGTATGTCCAGGCCTGCACCACCTGTGCCAGGGGCAATGCCGACCACCACAAGGCCCAAGGCCTCCTCCAGCCTCTGCCCGTGCCTCATCGCCCCTGGTCTCACATCGGCCTGGACTTTGTCACGGGCCTCCCGCCGTCCCAGGGCATGACTACCATCCTCACGATAGTGGACCGGTTCTCCAAGGCGGCCCACTTTGTGGCCCTCCCGAAGCTCCCAACGGCCCAGGAGACTGCAGACCTCCTGGTCCACCATGTCGTGCGTCTGCATGGGATTCCATCGGACATTGTCTCAGATCGTGGTCCTCAGTTCTCCTCCCAGGTCTGGAGGAGTTTCTGCAGGGAACTGGGGGCCACCGTAAGTCTCTCGTCTGGGTACCACGCCCAGATGAACGGGCAGGCAGAGCGGACGAACCAGGAACTGGAGTGGGCCCTCCGCTGCGTGACCTCCGTGCACCCGACGGCCTGGAGTGACCATCTGGCCTGGATCGAGTACGCTCATAATAGCCAAGTTTCATCTGCCACCGGCCTCTCCCTGTTTGAGGTGTATTTGGGGTACCAGCCCCCATTGTTTCCGCTAGTGGAGGGAGAGGTCGGGGTGCCCTCGGTCCAGGCCCATCTGAGGAAGTGCCATCGGGTGTGGCGTACCGCCCGCTCTGCCCTGCTCAGAGCCCGGACGAGGGCTAAGGCCCATGCAGACCGCCGGCGTTCCCCGGCCCCTGCATACCAGCCCGGGCAGGAGGTTTGGCTATCCACAAAGGACATCCCCCTGCAGGTGGAATCCCAGAAGCTCAAGGACAGGTACATAGGACCCTTTACCATACTCAAAGTCCTCAGTCCGGCCGCAGTGAAGCTGGTAGCTTCAGCTTCACTGCGGATTCATCCAGTGTTCCATGTTTCATGGATCAAACCCTACCACACATCAGCTCTCTGCACCCACGGGCCGGCGCCGCCTCCTGCCTGGATCATAGATGGAGAGCCTGCCTGGACCGTGCGCAGGCTCCTGGATGTCCGTCGAAAGGGCCGGGGGTTCCAGTATTTGGTGGACTGGGAGGGGTATGGACCCGAAGAATGCTCCTGGGTGAAGAGGAGCTTCATCCTGGACCCGTCCCTCCTGGCCGACTTCTACCGGCGGCACCCGCCAGGAGGCGCCCGTTGATGGGGGGGTCCTGTTGTGTGGGCTGCTGAAGAGGAGGTACTGCTGGCCCACCACCACCAGATGGCGCCCTGCTTGGAGTGCGGGCTTCAAGCACGAGAGGGCGCCGGAGCCACTGGGAGTGACAGCTGTCACTCGTCATCAGCACCAGCTGTCACTCAGTCAACTCATCACCATCACCATAAAGGCCGGACTGCAACTCCACCTCCTCGCCGAGAAATCAGCTACCTTGGAGGTAATTTTCTCTGCTGAACAAAACCTTGTGTAATAGTCTGAACTTCTTTTGCAGCCGTTTTCCTCTGGTGATTGCCTTATCTGTGGGATTGGCATTTGGTGTGATCAGCGACGGCTTCGCTTCACACCCCAACCAGATAAGTGGTTAGACAGGAGCTGCACGAGTGTGTGATTGGAGGTGGAGGTGCTCCCTCCTTACTGAACACAGACTGTGGGATTACTGAGTGTGCGTACTCACACTCACCTGTGCTGTTTCTGTTCTCTGCCAGCAGTACCAGGTCTGACAGCTGAAGACGGTGACCACCTGGGGACCCAGGACTTGGCGGCTCCGGTGTTCTTCAGGTCCGTTGGCGGTGAGGGCCATGTGGGATCCGGCTCGGTTCTGGACGGGCGTCTCCTATCCTCAAGCCTGCCCACACGTCACCCAACGTGTAATTGACTGTAGTCCCAAACTGATTGTTGTCTGTATTCCGTTGTGCACAATTTACAACATTAAATTGTTACTGTTTGGCTTATCCATTGCCCGTTCTTTTACGCCCCCTGTTGTGGGTCTGTGTTCCTACACTTTCACAACACTCAGAGCAACTCCTCTGATCCTGTTGTGTGGGCCGCTGAAGAGGAGGTACTGCTGGCCCACCACCACCAGAGGGCGCCCTGCTTGGAGTGCGGGCTCCAAGCACGAGAGGGCGCCAGACCCAGAAGAAGTGACAGCTGTCACTCATCCTCTGCACCAGCTGTCACTCGTTCATCATCACCACCATAAAAGCCGGACTGCAACTCCACCTCCCCGCCGAGAAATTGACTACCATTACCAAGGTAATTTCTCTGTGAACTTAAGACTGTGTATCTGTCTAAACTCTTCTTTGCAGCCGTTTTCCTGTCGGTGAGACTCGTCTGTGGAGGTGGCATTTGAGGTGTTCAGCGACGGCTTCGCAACACTTCCCACCCAGATAAGTGCTCAAACAGGAGCTGCACGAGTGTGTGCTTGGAGGTGGAGGCGCTTCCTCCCTCGTTAACTGTGGATTTACTGAGTGTGCGGACTCACACTCACTCATCATATTTCTGCTTTCTGCCAGCAGTACCAGGGTCGACAGCCGAAGACAGAGGCCACCTGGGGACTCGGGACTTGGTGGCTCCGGTGTTCTTCAGGCCGTTGGTGGTGGAAGCCGTGTGGGACGCAGCTTCTCTCTCATCGGGGGTCTTCTATCTTCGAGCCTGCCCACACGTCACCTGGTGTTAAATTGACTGTGCAGATTACAGTACGTTTCGTTGTGTATTATCGCAACATTAAATTGTTACCTTTTTGGCTTATTCATTGTCCGTTCATTTGCGCCCCCTGTTGTGGGTCCGTGCTACGACACCTTCCCAACAGATCACATACAGTTCCAACTTTTGAAATAATATATTGTGATCAGTTGTGTCAAAAGCCTTTCTTAAGTCATTAAATAAACCTGCAACTATTACCCTTTGGTCCACATGTTTATTGATCTCTTCTATGGAATCGAGCAATGCCAGTGTCGTGGACCTTTTTGCTCTAAAACCATATTGACTTTCATCAAGCAAGTTGTGTCGATCTATAAATTTACCCAGTCTGCTGTTGTAAAGTTTTTCCAGTATCTTTAAAAATTGTGACAGTAGAGACACAGGCCTGTAGTTAGTAAAAAGATGCTTGATGCCAGATTTGAATAAAGGTATCACTTTTGCCACTTCCATACTGTTAGGAACAATCCCAGTTTGAAATGATTTGTTAAAAATATATGATAATAGTTTTGCGATTTCAGTGACTATTCGCTTTACTAAGGACATATGTACCTCATTATGATCCGTTGACTTTTTACTTTTACATGTACGAACTATGTTAATAATTTCCCTTTCAACTACTGCGCTGAGAAACATTGTGTGCGGATTTCTGGTGATTAATTGCTGATTTTCCCATGTACTGTGTGGGATTTCAGCTGCCAGATCTGGCCCAACATTAGCAAAAAATTTATTGAAACTATTCACTACTTGGCTCATGTTATATTCATCTTTGTTGTCATAAGTAAAGTATGTTGGATAGTTATTTGATATGGATTTATTTGCTATAATACTATTCAATATTTTCCATGTTTCCTTTATATTGTTTTTATTATCGTTTAGTATTTTTCCAAAGTATTTTTTACAGTTCTGCATAATAGTTGTTAGTTTATTTTTATAGTCCTTATATTTAACCTCTGCCTCTCTTGATTTACTTTTAATGAATTCTCTGTATAGCCTATTTTTCTTTTTACACACCTTTTGAATACCTTGTTATCCATGGGTTAGCTTTATAGTTATTATTTTTATTATACTGTATAATTGGACAATTTTTGTTATATATATTGAGAAATATGTTTTCAAATTCGGAATATGCTAAATTCGCATCTTGCCTATTGTAATGGGATTCCAATCCTGTAAAAGTAAATCATGTTTTAAGGCAGTGATAGCTTCTTCAGATTGCAGGTGCTTGCAATATTGTTTTTTCTCAGTACATTTTTTATTAAACTTCAAATCAGTTACTATAAAAATTGGTAAATGGTAACTAATATCATTAATTAATATAATGCCATAGGTATTAAAGGCACTGCGCTGCGGTGGTTTGAATCATATTTGTCTAATAGATTACAATTTGTTCATGTAAATGGGGAATCTTCTTCACAGACTAAAGTTAATTATGGAGTTCCACAAGGTTCTGTGCTAGGACCAATTTTATTCACTTTATACATGCTTCCCTTAGGCAGTATTATTAGACGGTATTGCTTAAATTTTCATTGTTACGCAGATGATACCCAGCTTTATCTATCCATGAAGCCAGAGGACACACACCAATTAGCTAAACTGCAGGATTGTCTTACAGACATAAAGACATGGATGACCTCTAATTTCCTGCTTTTAAACTCAGATAAAACTGAAGTTATTGTACTTGGCCCCACAAATCTTAGAAACATGGTGTCTAACCAGATCCTTACTCTGGATGGCATTACCCTGACCTCTAGTAATACTGTGAGAAATCTTGGAGTCATTTTTGATCAGGATATGTCATTCAAAGCGCATATTAAACAAATATGTAGGACTGCTTTTTTGCATTTACGCAATATCTCTAAAATCAGAAAGGTCTTGTCTCAGAGTGATGCTGAAAAACTAATTCATGCATTTATTTCCTCTAGGCTGGACTATTGTAATTCATTATTATCAGGTTGTCCTAAAAGTTCCCTAAAAAGCCTTCAGTTAATTCAAAATGCTGCAGCTAGAGTACTGACGGGGACTAGAAGGAGAGAGCATATCTCACCCATATTGGCCTCTCTTCATTGGCTTCCTGTTAATTCTAGAATAGAATTTAAAATTCTTCTTCTTACTTATAAGGTTTTGAATAATCAGGTCCCATCTTATCTTAGGGACCTCGTAGTACCATATCACCCCAATAGAGCGCTTCGCTCTCAGACTGCAGGCTTACTTGTAGTTCCTAGGGTTTGTAAGAGTAGAATGGGAGGCAGAGCCTTCAGCTTTCAGGCTCCTCTCCTGTGGAACCAGCTCCCAATTCAGATCAGGGAGACAGACACCCTCTCTACTTTTAAGATTAGGCTTAAAACTTTCCTTTTTGCTAAAGCTTATAGTTAAGGCTGGATCAGGTGACCCTGAACCATCCCTTAGTTATGCTGCTATAGACGTAGACTGCTGGGGGGTTCCCATGATGCACTGTTTCTTTCTCTTTTTGCTCTGTATGCACCACTCTGCATTTAATCATTAGTGATCGATCTCTGCTCCCCTCCACAGCATGTCTTTTTCCTGGTTCTCTCCCTCAGCCCCAACCAGTCCCAGCAGAAGACTGCCCCTCCCTGAGCCTGGTTCTGCTGGAGGTTTCTTCCTGTTAAAAGGGAGTTTTTCCTTCCCACTGTAGCCAAGTGCTTGCTCACAGGGGGTCGTTTTGACCGTTGGGGTTTTACATAATTATTGTATGGCCTTGCCTTGCAATATAAAGCGCCTTGGGGCAACTGTTTGTTGTGATTTGGCGCTATATAAAAAAATTGATTGATTGATTGATTGATTGATTGATTGATTGATTGATTGATTGATTGAATTAATAACCCACTTAGTGTTTTGGTATCAATATCATTTGTATATATATATTATCAATGAGAGTAGCTGAATGTGAAGTGATTCTTGAAGGCCTAGTAATTTTTGGATATAGATTTAGACTGTACATAGTGTTAATAAAACCCTCAGTTACTATATGCTGATGCGGGTTTAAGAGATCAATGTTTATATCTCCACAAACAAATACTCACTTATTACCCATCTGTGAAAACAATTTCTCTGACCAATTTTGAAATTCTTCCATTTTAGAGCCAGGAGCTCTATATATGCAGCTAATAATAATATTTTTGCCTTTTTCCATACCTATTTCAATTGTGATGGATTCCAAAAGATTTTCCACAGCCACAGTCATTTCATCTTTAATTTTGTAGTTAATCCTTTTGTCAACATACAAAGCCACTCCTCCTCCTCTATTTCGTTTATTCAGATGATTAAATTCATAACCCTCCAGCTCATAGTTTGTGTCATCACCCTCTGTAAGCCATGTTTCCGTTATGGCGATTATACTGAATGGTTGACAAAATAGTTTTAAATAGTCTTTGATACTCCCAAAATTTTGTACAGACTCCTCCTAATAAAGTGCATTATTGACAATTTCCCATCACTTGAAATGCAGTTATTGTATTGTTCCTCTGTGTAATACTGACAGTTACTATCTATGAAGGCATAGAAATGATTGTCCGGATCTATCTCATATTCCAGATCCTGTATATGATGCTCAGTGTACTTAAAAGGTTGTAATTCCACATTCTCATAACCATGTATCATCTCAGTTATACTATTACTGTTCAGAAGCACTGATGAATGGTCTGTATGTTTGTCAGGAATTATGAAAGTTGGTTGCTTTCACTTACCATGTTTTAGTCATTTTGCCAATTCCTCCATGCTTCTGATCAGCAACACTTTGGCTTCTTCTGGAGACCCGTTCAGTTTGATGAATACTTTACAGTTTGTAGTCCATATGTTTTGAATTTTTTGTTGTTTTCTCAAGTATCTAGCCTTTTTTGCTATATCTGCGATGTGTTTAGTGAGATGTTCATTTATGTAAACATTGGATCCTTTAAGTTTATATTCTTGTTTGAGCAGAGTTGTTTTGTCTTTCCTGTTAACAAACCTCATGATGACTGTAGGTTTGTCTGATGAATTCTTCCTGGGTAACAGATGACATGCTTCAATAGTGTTTATACGTAGCCAGATCGATCCCCTTAGTTTGTAAAAAAGCAGCAACTTGTTGCTCTGTGGAGCGTTCATCTTGTTCATCATTTTGTTCGTCATTTTGATCATATTGGCAATATCACTCATTCTCATCTCACTCATCTTCAACCGCTTTTCCGGGTTTGGGTCACGGGGGCAACAGCTCCAGCAGGGGACCCCAGACTTCCCTTTCCCGGGCCACATTGACCACCTCTGACTGGGGGATCCCGAGGCGTTCCCAGGCCAGTGTGGAGATATAATCTCTCCACCTAGTCCTGGGTCTTCCCCGGGGTCTCCTCCCAGATGGACATACCTGGAACACCTCCCTTCAGAGGCACCCAGGAAGCATCCTTACCAGATGCCCGAACCACCTCAGCTGACTCCTTTCAACACAAAGGAGCAGCAACTCTACGCCGAGCCTCTCACGGATGACCAAACTTCTCACCCTATCTCTAAGGGAGACACCAGCCACCCTCCTGAGGAAGCCCATTTCGCCCACTTGTACCCGCGATCTAGTTCTTTTGGTCATGACCCAACTCTCATGACCATAGGTGAGAGTAGGAACGAAAATTGACTAGTCGATCGAGAGCTTCGCCTTTTGGGTTAGCTCCCTTTTTGTCACAACAGTACGAGTACGGTAGAGCAAATTTGTTATATAATATTGGCAATATTATATAACAAATCCCTTAATTTTGTCATGATTTAGGCCAGATCTGGGCTTTGATTCAGTTTTTCCCTCTTTCTTTTTCCCTTCATGTGCCCCAGTTTAGATTTATTAGTTATTTTGTTTTCATCATGTGTTTATTCTCTGTTTTGTTTTGCTTTGTCACTTTGTTTCTTTCATACTTTTATACTTTGGCCATAAGTTCAGTTCTGTTCTAAGTTTCTTCAGCCCGTGTGTGTTTGCATTACTGATCATTAGTTTATAAATTGTTTATTTTGCTTTTCTCATTTGTGTTATCAGCTATGCTGTAATGTTGGGTTTTGCTTTCTGTTATCAGTTAATCTTTGTTTTTCTTATAGTTTGTTTAACCACCTTGTTTTCTTAGTCAGTTCCAGTTTAGTCTTGCTTAAGTATTTATTTTCCATTTTATTGTCTGATCACTACTTTACTCTTAGTTTGCTTTTTAGTTCTCATGATCATGCCCTGTTCATAGTTTAATCATAATCTGTCTGATCCCTGTTCTCAGTTGTTACTTCATCCTTTTTGTTTATGTTAATTTCACATCACTGCACCTGCCATTGTGTCCTCGTCTCTCATTTTGTTTCTGCCTGCTTTGTGTTTCCATTCACTCACGCTCTTTGCACGTCCACACATCTTTGTATCTTACATCACTCCACCTTGTGTTTTCCTTTCTCACTATCTTGCACAGTGCTTAATCTTTGTCCACCAGCCACGCTCCCTTTCTACATCATTCTCCTCACATGCACCTTGTTAACACCTGCTTGTTTAAACTCCTCCCACCCACCAGACCTCTGCCAGTTTGTCGTCTTTGTACACATCCTAGCTCTTGTATTCAGTCCTGATTTTTGCCTAGCCGTGTACCGTTTTCTGCTCTGTTCTCCTCGACCATGCCTCTTGCCTCTTCCTGGATGTCTTTGTTTGCCCGTGCTACTGAACCCTGCTCATTCATGACTGCATTTCTGCCTGCCCCTGATTGTACCTCTACTCCGCTGATTAACCACATGTGTACTGTACCTGAGCCTGGAATAAAGACCATGATTTCTCTTACACCAAAGTCTAGTCTGGGAGTCTGCTTTGCGAGTCCAGCCGGTTCAAGTGCCTGGCACCCTCCCTCCCTGACATAACTACTAAGGAATAAAATTATAGTGGTGCCAAAGTAAATTGTTTTTATGACTTGAATCTTGAAAAACCTAGAAAACGTACAGGTTTAAATGTGTGTCACATTTTTGCACAACACTGTATATCTTTTGAACATTCCTAAATATCTGACACAGATGTGACTGTAATGCTTCCCTCAAAAGTCACAGATGTGCAAAAATGTTAAAACACATGACTGTAACAGACATGTCATAAAATTCCAACACAAAGCTGTTAAAGATTGTTGCTTGAAAGCTGATGGGGCTGGTTTGTATGACTCTGATTTGTGACAAATCTTTGAATCTTTGCCGCTTTAATTTATAATGTAAACGTACCCAAAGTTGTCTGAACAACCTTCCCATTTAGTAGACCACTGAGTGTGTGGCATTGAATCAATGCACACACCGCCCAGAATGAAGTTTCAAGGTGAAAACAGGCGCTCTTTGACTTAATGGTTTGTTTTTGGTCAAATGCCTGTCATCTGAAGCGGTGGGATGCTTTAACCCCACATTACCCACTAAAAATGAGACTCTGTGATTGGTGGATCAGCCGATGTACTGCAGGCTGCGCCGTGTGACCCTATTATCAAAATACACATGAATGCATGCTTCATTCACAGTCTGCTGCAATAGTGCTTTTTATAGGGTCTCTCTTCAAATAAAGCTTGATTCACCGGCGACACTGCAAATAAAGTATTCATTTATATGTGTTTATATGTAATCTGCACGTTTGTGTTGTGTGGGAGAACTAAAGAGGTTTGCTGGGGAGTATAAATCTGTGTTTATCCTTGTATTCCTTCATGTTCCCTTGCAACTTGACACCAATTAATCTGGCTGGCGGCCTTATAATGATTACCAAATGTAGATGTGGGAAGTAGAAGCTCAAAAGCTGCAGAGACTTCCTGTCATTTATGAATAATTGTCTAATTTAAGAGAAGGAGGCCTCAGTTAAATGGTTTTCTTTTTTTTTTTCTTTTTTTTTGTCACTGTATAAGATGCACGAAGCAGCGTTTAAAGGATTCATAAAGGAGACAAGCATAAATGAATGTGGGGAAGGAGAGAGGGTGGAGAAGCGGAAAAAGGCTGAGAAATCAGAGGTGCCCAACTGCAGGGCATGTTCTGCTGATCTTCAGAGCTTGTGACCATCCTGGAATATCACAATACTTTGGTTAGTGTGGAAATGCACACATCTGTCAAGCAGATGTCAGTGATTGACTTGATGTGGAAATGTATATATCCAATCCATTCTCAACACTGAGGCACCTGTCTGCTGGATCATACACAGAGACACGACACATACGAGCATAGTTCCATCAACACACAAGTGGTACGCATGATCTGGATCTCCTAAAGTAACCATCCATTTGACACAAAGCCATTCGAACAGTGCCAAGAATCACACAAAGAGATCAAGTCCCCAAGACATCTAAGTCACCACCTTAGGTCATCGGTGAGCATCCAGAGCTCACAACCATACCTTATACTCCCATCACACTAGTGTATGAATGAGCCTGAATGCCATACGAATGAGGATTTGAGCCAGACTCAGGCAAATCAAAGCTGTATTCGAACTTCTCGTACAGCAGAGAGCCAGAGCTCATCTACTGTACACTTGTGTTGCGCTCATGTCAGGTGCCAATTCGAAACATTCGGAGAGTGTTCAAGGGGCTGTTCGAATTGTTCGAGCATGTCAACTCCTGCCAAATGTCTCAAGCGTGCCTGCAATGCACCTCCCATCACACTAGAGCACGAATGAGCTCGAATGCCGCACGAATGAACATTTGAACTACAGTCAGGCAAATTCCAGCTGCATTCAGAATCCTTGTACAGCATTCTTGAGTGCGTGCCACACAGTCGGGCACAATCACATGGCCAGCACGAATGTAGTGCACATGCCACACACTATCAAGCTGCATTTGAAGTGGGGAAAAGTCCGGCGATCTTAAGGCCTCCCGTGCCCCTCCTGCGCCTTTCAGTCCGGCCAGAATAACAGCTGATCGAACCAGTGCGTGTGCATCAGGCTGGATCTTCAACACACCCCACTGTGTGTGTGTGTGTGTGTGTGTGTGTGTGGTCAGAAGTGATCGAACCCTGTGCGTGCATCAGGCTGGATCTTCTGATCACCCACTGCACACGTGTGTGCAGAAATATCATCTGATCAGTTTACCGCTCGTGCATGAACCCGCCTGGTCAGCAGGTCATCCACTTGTCCGCTAACAGCTGATGTCCAGAGAGAGAGTGAAAGGGAGCACATGCAACGACTGGGCGCGGGGGGGGGGGGGGGGGGGTGCATACAACCCATGAACCGACATGTACTCAGTTCATGGATTGGATGCCATTCGACATCCAGCAGTGGGACACGGCAGGTCTTCAGATGTGTGGATCACAGCACTTGCTCTGCCACACCCCTCCCCTTGCTTGCCTTCCACCAAGACCTCAGGTCACATGTACGGCGCTGGAGGTGCATTCTGCATATTCCTGCTACATTCTGCTGGCATTCTGAGGTTTTGTGCTGTGTTGTCTTTATTCTTTGTCTTTTTTATTTTATTTTTATCCTGTTTTGTGCTGTGTTGTATCTGCATTCAACCTGCACTCTGGGTTGTTGACCTGGATTCAGGACCTGCTGCACTCCGAATGTGCGGGAATCATTTGAGGTGGCTTCGAAACACATTCTGGGTATTCATACCTTATACATACATACAGGAAGTCATTAAAGATTAGTCTTGATTCAAGAGCATCACAAACCCAGACATCCCAGACGATGAACTTTTAAAGACAAGATTCTGTTGTCAATAGAAACTATATGAATAAACTCAAAAAGCATATATTAATAAATAGAAATAAAAGTAGTTTAATGGGGTCATATTGTACACACTGCCAACAAGCTAATATACTGCAGGTGTCTTGAAAAGTTTGTAGACATAAATAGCCCAAAAGCATTGAGGTATAACTGGTCATGACAACATGTTGTCATGATACATTTTGTGTGATATTCATACTATTATGACCTTACTCTCGTGAAGCACCTTGGGGTGATTTACATTGTGATTTGGTGCTGTATAAATAAACTGAATTGAAAAGTTAAAGCTAGAGTGCCATTCACATTTCACTAAACTGTTAGTTTCTCCTTAAATCCAAGCATTATAATGTTGGTTTATTTTAGAAACATCTCATAAAATGATCATTTTTATCAAGAGAACATATTTTTCTGGGGGGAATTCCATAACAAATATTTTCTTTTCTTTTTATCGTCGTCTGCAGGAGGACATGTGTGTGTGTCCATGCATGGGCTTTTGAAAAGACCGGAAGTTACCTTGATGCGATGCGTGATGCTGATGTCTGTGAAATGTCTTGTAAATTACTCCAGAGGTGTTTTCAAGTCACAAAAACATTTCTCAAGTCACAAATATTTCTCACTAGCTTTTACATAATATACGAGAAAAGTTTTGCAATAAACACCCAGTGGTGTCAAAAGTACACACATTTGTTACTTAAGTAGAAGTATAGATACTGCAGTTTAAAAACACTCTGGTAAAAGTTGAAGTATCAACTTGACCTCTTTACTCAAGTAAAAGTGAAAAAGTATGTACTCCAAAACCTACTTAAAGTATAAAAGTATAAAGTAACCTTTAAAAAAAAAAGGTAGATGCCACTATATGAATTGAAAGCTAAAGTATAAAAGTATAAAGTAACCTTTAAAAAAAAAGGTAGATGCCACTATATGAATTGAAAGCTTAATTTAAAAACTGATTCGTTCTACATGTGGCCCAAGACCCAAAACCCAAAATTACAATCTTGCAATCTGGGGACTATTCCAGACAATAAACTGCAGTGAGTGCAGCATCCATTTAGTGAAGAAAAAAAAACAAAAAACAACTTTCCTTATTCAAATTCATTCCAGTAGTATTCTGCTCTTACAAGGATGCAGCAGTTTTCTAGTTTGGCAGATTGTTGTTGTTGGTAGTTTCCTCACTTGCGAGGATAGTGGGAAGGCCTTTTATTTATTTTTTTTTAGTTTATATTCTACAAGCCCTCTGGTGGCTGAAAAGTCCGATGCGGGATGCACAAGACCTGTTACACTTGGGGCAAATGAACACTTGAGTAGGCTGGGCTTGTGCTGCTGCCCGCTCTTTCTGTCTTTGACGCTTCTGGCGTGAGGCCTCACTTCTTTCTGCCTCAACTTCAGGCTGGCGGATTTGATGCTGGAACGCCAGCTGAGTCTATCTGTAGCTAGATGCTGCCATGACTGATGCTGAATGCCTGCAAGGGAGAGCTGTTTCTTCAGCTGGTCCTTATAGCGCTTTTTGGGGGCCCCTTGGTTTCGTCTCCCTTCCTTGAGCTCGCCAAAGACAATTAATTTTGGCATGCGTGTATCATCCATCCTGGCTACGTGACCTGCCCAACGAAGCTGTTGTTTGAGTATAATAGACTCCATGCTGGGCAATTTGGCTCTGGTAAGGATGTCCTCATTTGAGATGTAGTCCTGCCACTTGATCCCGAAGATGTTTCGGAGACAACGCTGATGAAAGCATTCCAGTAATCTGATCTGCTGGTGATACAGAACCCAGGTTTCAGCTCCATACAGGAGGGTAGGGACCACAATGGCTCTGTAGACCTGCACTTTTGTGGAAAGGCGCAGTGCATGATTCTGCCAGACTTTCTTTGAGAGTCGACCAAAAGAACTGCTGGCCTTGGCAAGGCGACTGTCTAGGTCCTTGGCAACAGATGCGTCCTTTGAGATAACACTACCGAGATACGTGAAGTGCTCTACTGCATTCAGGCTGGTACCCTCGATGTTGATTTGGGGTGGGGTATATGCTGTATGGGGGACCGGTTGATATAGCACTTCTGTCTTTCTCAGGCTGATGGTGAGGCCGAAGGCTCTTGCTACTTCAGCAAAACAGTTGACAATGTGCTGCAAGGCTTGCTCCGTATGGGTGACGAGGGCGCAGTCATCTGCGAAGAGCAGCTCCATGATTAGCTGTTCTGTGATTTTAGTGTGGGACAGAAGGCGCCGCAAGTTAAACAGACTACCGTCGGTTCTGAAGCGGATATAGATGCCGTCTGTCAAGTCTTCTTTGGTCTCACGAAGCATCATGCTGAAGAAGATGGAGAACAGAGTGGGCATGACGATGCAACCTTGTTTTGATGCCATTTGAGATGGGGAAGCTGCCGGACAGAGTCCCGTTGTACTTTACTTGTCCCATCTGGCCTTCATGCAGCTGGCGGATGATGGTGAGGAGCTTTGGAGGGCAGCCAAGGCGTGCAAGAATCTTCCACAAACCCTCACGACTGACCGTGTCAAAAGCTTTGGTTAAGTCTATGAAGGCTGCATAAAGGGCCATGTTCTGTTCTCTGCACTTCTCCTGGATCTGTCTCAGGACGAAGATCATGTCGGTGGTTCCCCTGTTGGCCCGAAATCCGCACTGACTCTCCGGAGTATTTTCATGCGCTATGGTAGGGGTAAGCCTGTTGAGCAGCACTCAAGCCAAAATCTTACCTGCTATTGAGAGGAGAGTGATGCCCCGGTAATTAGAACAGTCAGACATGTCGCCCTTGTTCTTGCACAGGGAGACAATGACCGCATCCCGAAGGTCATGTGGAACCATTTCCTTTTCCCAGCAACTGGAGAAGAGAATCTGAAGCTTGTCGAGGACTGCCTCACCTCCATTTTGGTACACCTCTGCTGGGATGCCATCTATGCCAGGAGACTTCCCTGGATTCAGCTGCGTGGTGGCCTTTCGGATCTCTTCAAGTGTTGGGGGGTCATCAAGTTCCCATTTCACCTCCACCTGGGGAATCTTCTTGACTGATGACTCTTGTACAGTGCGCTTGTCACTGAAGAGGTTTTCAAAGTGTTCTGACCAACGCTGCATAATGGTTTCCTTGTCCGTCAGAAGGGTGGAGCCGTCTGAGGAGCGCAGGGGTGCTTGCACTTGATGTGCTGGCCCATGGATGGTCTTAAGGGCTTCATAAATGGAGCGCATGTCTCCGGCATCGGCATGTTGTTGTGTATTCTCCACAAAAGCTAGCCACCAGTCGTTCTGCAGTATGCAGAGCTTGCTTTGCAGGGTGGAGCAGGCATTTCTGTAAGCTGTCTTGGCAGAGTGGTCATCAGGTTTAGCTAAAAGAGTCTTGTGGCATGCACGTTTCTTTTCTAGTCGTTCCTGGATCTGTGCATCAGACTCATCAAACAGTCTTTATTTTTCCTGGCTGAGAAGCCCACTACTTCTGCTGCCGTCTCCTGAAGGATGGTCTTTAATCTCATCCACTGTTGTTCAGGGTCGTCAGGCAGGCCTTCTTCTCCACCCAGTCTCTCCTCTAGTTTGGCCTGGAACTCCATTTTTGTGTCTATGTCTTGCAGCTTGTGGACTTGTAGCTTCTTAAATTGTGGGCCTTTCTTCTTAGGAGGGGGCTTGAAAGTGAAAGCAATCTTGGAACGGACCAAGTGATGATCCGTACAGGAATCCGCGCTAGGCATCACCCTGGTATGTAGTACGTCTCTTCTATCACACTGTCGCATCAGAACGTAGTCCAGAAGGTGCCAGTGTTTGGAGCGTGGGTGTCTCCAGGTTGCTTTGAATCTCTCTTTCTGTTGGAACAGGCTGTTGGTGATCATCAAGTCATGTGCAGAGCAGAACTCCAGCAGCAGGCGGCCATTGTCGTTACAGTTGCCTATGCCATGTTTCCCTAGCACGTCCTTCCATACATCAGAGTCATGGCCCACTCTGGCATTGAAATCTCCCATGATGAGGAGCTTGTCCTGGGTGTCGACGCGCTGTAGAAGGTTGTGCAGATCGCTATAGAAAGCCTCCTTAACTCCGATGTCGGCCTGCATGGTTGGGGCATACACACTAACAATAGTGGCAAAATCCTTGTTGTTGATGGGGAGCCGGAGTGACATGAGTCGGTCAGAATGTCCAACTGGCAAACTGTGTAACCTATGTGCTATGGCGCTCTTAATCATGAACCCGACCCCTGAGAGTCAACGATCTTCTTTAGCCTTCCCTGACCAGAACAGTGTGTAGCCTGTGCCTTCCTCGGTGAGTGACCCTTGGTCTGCAAAGCGCACCTCGGTGAGTGCAGCAATGTCTATGTCAAGACTTGCTAGCTCTTTGGCGACTAAGGCTGAGCGTCTTCAAGGACGATCGCTATTGTCTGAGTCCATCATTGTGCATACATTCCAGCATGCAATTTTCAGGTTCTTTGTTTTACTTTTCGCACTGCATGTAGTGATGCCCGTTGGCAGCGGTGAGCCAACCGGGTCTAGTGAGACAAGCCATGTTTAGACCACCTTTTCTAGGTCTGTCTCCATGTGGAGCAAGCAGGGCTATCCCTAAACAGGGCTGCTTGGTCACCCAGGGCCCTGCCGGATGATGCTGTTGTCTCGGGTCAGCAATCAAACGACCATAGCTCCTGAGCCGCCTGCATGCAGGATCGAGACTGCAGCTCCCAGTGCCATCATGCACCTGGTGTTTTCGCCTATTCTCATCGCTGCAGGGCTTTCTTTCCCACCTGCGCTCATTGCTTAAAGGGGGGATCAGCTCGCGCACACCAATTCCACTCTTTAGGCAAGGTGGCACTCCACAGTGGCACAGACAAGCTGAGACGGCTGTGGCGACCACAAGGCTGTAGGTTTTACATCAGAGTGACCTTCTCCTAGCCTCTGGCTAAAGAACCTTCCTCGGAGCCACGGGGGCAGTAACCCAGGCTGGGGGTTTAACATCAGGGTTTTCCTTCCCCTAGGTGAACCGCCTTAACAGGGCTAATGAGTCCCATCTACCCACTGCTATAACCCAGTCAGCTGGGAGGCTCCTGATGGCGGGAGCGCCTAGATCCCGTATAGGTCATGGACCTACCACTGCCATACTTGAATAAACAATATCTGTGTTGTAAAACAATAACAACAAAAACACAAAGCCAACCTAGTGAAAACCAACGTGAGTGCAGCTCCAGGAAAACCTATCTGAAACAATCTAAAACTGACTGAAAATAAATCTGACTCAATCTAAACCGAAAACAATTCATCTAACGCAACGTAACTATAGCTTGTAAGCTAACAAACGGAATATCAAATCAAATCAAATTTATTTATTTATTTATATAGTGCCAAGTCACAACAAACAGTTGCCCCAAGGCGCTTTATATTGTAAGGCAAGAGCCATACAACAATTACAGAAAAAAAAAATTTGGCAGATAGTTCTGGAGGAAATCACTGAAGAAATTAATACATTGAAAATATGGTTTGACCGAAACAAATTGTCATTAAATAAGACAGGGATGAAGTGGAGGTGTAAGAGTCACTAGGTGTTCACAGGAAACACTTATTTATGTATGTATGTATTTATTTATGTATGTTCATTGTTAGTTGCATTTATATTTCTGTTGTGTTTCTATTCAGGTTCTTTTTGCCTCTTTCTCTAAAAATTGTATATAATAATCATTAGATTATTAATATATAAACAAAATAAATTTAAGAAATATTACAATTTGAAAACAAATGCACCCGAACGTGATGAGAGCTGCTTAATGCTAACTTTTAACATTGAAAATGCCATAGACATGCTAACGTGTTAGCGTTGCTCCCGTTTTAAGTTATAAAATACATCTATCAACTGTTTCAGAAGACCATAAACAGGTCGGTTTAACATAGAAAAGGTAAATAATACTCACAGAAGTATGCTCTTAGGGTTTTAGCGGGGGAATTAAGCGAAAGAAAGAGAAGAATAAACGAAGCAATAGGTCGAAGCATTGCTTCAATCTGCGAACCCTGCTTAGATTGGTTCACGGTTCAAAGCAAAGCCGTGCTGCAGAAAAGTTGATTAGAGGCGCACATGACTGTGAAATATATATACGAGGGGCTGTCAATAAAGTAACGGTTCCTTTTTTATTTTTTTCAAAAACTATATGGATTTCATCATATGTTTTTACGTCAGACATGCTTGAACCCTCGTGCGCATGCGTGAGTTTTTCCACGCCTCTCGGTGACGTCATTCGCCTGTGAGCACTCCTTGTGGGAGGAGTCGTCCAACCCCTCGTCGGAATTCCTTTGTCTGAGAAGTTGCTGAGAGACTGGCGCTTTGTTTGATCAAACTTTTTTCTAAACCTGTGAGACACATCGAAGTGGACACGGTTCGAAAAATTAAGCTGGTTTTCAGTGAAAATTTTAACGGCTGATGAGAGATTTTGAGGTGATTCTGTCGCTTTAAGGACTTCCCACGGTGCGGGACGTCGTGCAGCGCTCTCAGCTGCCGTCGTCAGCCTGTTCAAGCTGAAAAACCTGCACATTTCAGGCTCTATTGATCCAGGACGTCGTGAGAGAACAGAGAAGTTTCAGAAGAAGTCGGTTTCAGCATTTTATCCGGATATTCCACTGTTAAAGGAGATTTTTTTAATGAAAGACGTGTGGACGGATCCGCGCGTCGGGACGCAGCCGACCCGGTGCGGCGGCACAGGAAAAACACCTCCGTGTTGATAACCATTTGTAAAATCCAGGCGGCTTTTGATGGCTTTCAGTGGAGTGAGTATATGAGAAATTGTTTAACAGGCAGGACATGTTCCAACTTGTCCTTAAGGCTTTCAACAGAGGTGTTTTTCCTGTGGCGGAGCGTCGCGGCGGCTGCGTCCCGACGCGCGGACCCGTCCGCACGTCTTTCATTAAAAAAATCTCCTTTAACAGTGGAATATCCGGATAAAATGCTGAAACCGACTTCTTCTGAAACTTCTCTGTTCTCTCACGACGTCCTGGATCAATAGAACCTGAAATGTGGAGGTTTTCAGCTTAAACAGGCTGACGACGGCGGCTGAGAGCGCTGCGCGTCGTCTCGCACCGTGGGAAGTCCTTAAAGCGACAGAATCACCTCAAAATCTCTCATCAGCCGTTAAAATTTTCACTGAAAACCAGCTTAATTTTTCGAACCATGTCCACTTCGATGTGTCTCACAGGTTTAGAAAAAATTTTGATCAAACGAAGCGCCAGTCTCTCAGCAACTTCTCAGACAAAGGAATTCCGACGAGGGGCTGGACGACTCCTCCCACAAGGAGTGCTCACAGGCGAATGACGTCACCGACAGGCGTGGAAAAACTCACGCATGCGCACGAGGTTTCAAGCATGTCTGACGTAAAAACATATGAATGAAATCCATATAGTTTTTGAAAAAAATAAAAAGGACCGTTACTTTATTGACAGCCCTCGTATATATATATATGAACATTAAACTGAAGCCAAGAGTAACGAGGCTGTTTGTTTTAAAAATGTAAGGAATAGAAAGTACAGATACTTGTGTGAAAATGTAATGAGTTGAAGTCAGAAGTAGGCAGAAAAATAAGTAAAGGAGTAAAGTATAGATACCTAAAAAGTGTATTTAAGTACAGTAACGAAGTATTTGTACTTCGTTACTTGACACCTCTGTAAACACCGCGGTTTCAGAGTGTTTTTTGCTATGTTGGAGGAGGAGGAGCCAGAGTGAGATGGGTCAACATACATCATTGTATCTTTCTACTCTAGCTGTTCTTCCCATAATGCTTTGCGCAAGTCTGGGGAAGCCCCCACATGATCTGTGACATCACTGTCAGTCTCAACCATGGTCTCAACTGTCTCTGCCAGCAATAATTCAAGATCCTCTGTTCTTTTGAAAATTTACCCTTCAGTGGAACTTTTTATTAAGTTTTTCTAGACAACGCGAATTTTCATTGTATTGGTAATGTCATATTATGAATCACCTACTTAAAGGCTAATAAATAAAATTATAGTGGTGCCTGTGAAAATTCTTTTATGCCTTAAATCTTAAAACACTCAGAGGTCCTATACCTTTAAGACTGATATTTTACGGCTATAACTACGAATCATCACACACATTCTAACTCTAATCCGAATGCATGTTTCGGAACTCTATAAATGCGAAATACACATTTGGGACAGGGTTAGAATAACATACAAACATAAGTAAAAAAGGACTTCCTACATTTTTCTTCACTTGGATGATCCACTATCTTGGTGTTGGTGATGTTATCACAGGCTGCTGATGGAGGGATATCTGGGATATGAACAAATTCAGCTGAAAAATGCAAACAAAAATGTATGAATGTTTGTGCATTACTTTTTGTGCAATTTACTCCAACCTCTTCATGAGAATAGGCTGAACTGTTGAAGGCAGATTAAAAAAAACTGCACGATGTGACCTCTGTAAAGAAGGTCAATATATGCATCAACAAAATGTTATTGCATAACTGTACAAAACTATTTCCAGTTAATAAATTGGAGACAATTGTACTTCCAAGGCATTACTTAACTGTGCATGCTTCCTCTGTGTATGTGTGATATTCTGTCGCTGTTCAAGTCCACTCAGTTCTCTGAATTTTTTGCTACCTTGACGATTTCATCTACAGGACCCCTCATAAATAGTCCTATTCATGTGCCTAACCTCGGCTGATCCACTGCAGGAAATGAACTCCATATCCACAGGCAACGCGCTCCACAACACAGTAAACGCCTTGCAAATATGGCCTCCAGAGATTGGACCATGTGTCATAACCAGCACATATGAGACGATTTTCAACCAGGATGTGTTTGTAATTAGCTCAGATGTGTTTCCTCTCAGAGTAACCTGCACAGTGTGGAACATGTTGGATTCAATGTAACATGTTGTATATCAACGTAATTTTACAAATCAAATTTCAACCAACACAGTGCGAAAATGTCTGACATTCAGTCAGTTGCTGTGTTTCTCATTCATCCCCAAGAGAACAACATTCATGAATGTTTTTCATTCTGACACCTTGAGTCTGTTCCTTTGATTTCATGAGGATAATTTTACAGCTGTACTTTTTCTAAACTCTTAATGCCCTCATCTACAAGGACACTAAATCCCCCATCAACATTTCTTAAAATCACTGAAAGTCAATGGTTCCCAGATGGATCTACACAGATCACAATGAGGCGGTCTGTCACACTACAGCTGGCTTTGTTCTGATTGTTTGTTTGGACGTTGATAATGGGGATTACACATTTTTGCCCAGCTGTCATTGATTACACTCCAAAAATACAATTCCAGTTTCACTCTGTGTCTGGAAAATGGGCTTAAGAACATCAACAGGAGCAGACGTTTGCAGGAACATCAAACAAAGTATTACACATGAATATCATTTAGCCTGTTTGGCTATTAAGTGAAAACGCCACAGTTTGTTTGTTCATTTGTTTGTTTAATAATGTGCTGCATGCATGCTTAACTACTTCTGTTAATACAGCGAGGCAAATAAGTATTTGATCCACTATCAATTTTGCAAGTTTTCCCACCTACAAAGAATGTAGAGGTGTAATTTTTATCATAGGTACACTTCAACTGTGAGAGACAGAATCTAAAAAAAAAAAAAAAAATCCAGAAAATCACATTGTATGATTTTTAAATAATTTATTTGTATTTTATTGCATGAAATAAGTATTTGATCACCGACCAACCAGCAAGACTTTTGGCTCTCACAGACCTGTTATTTTTTCTTTAAGAAGCCCTACTATTCTGCACTCTTTACCTCTATTAATTGTACCTGTTTGAACTTGTTACCTGTATAAAAGACACTTGTCCAAACACTCAATCAATCACACTCCAACCTCTCCACCATGGCCAAGACCAAAGCGCTGTCTAAGGACACCAGGGACAAAACTGTAGACCTGCACAAGGCTGGGATGGACTGCAGGACAACAGGCAAGCAGCTTGGTAGAAGACAACAACTGTTAGGATTATTTTTAGAAAGTGGAAGAAACACAAGATGACTGTCAGTCTCCCTCGGTCTGGGATTCCATGCAAGATCTCACTTCGTGGGGTAAGGATGATTCTGTGAAAGCTCAGAACTACACAGGAGGACCTGGTCAATGACCTGAAGAGAGTTGGGACCACAGTCACAAAGATTACATTCATAACACACGACGCCGTCATGGCTTAAATCCTGCAGGGCAGCAAGGTCCCCCTACTCAAGCCAGGACATGTCCAGGCCTGTTTGAAGTTCACCAGTGACCATCTGGATGATCCAGAGGAGGCATGGGAGAAGGTCATCTGTCAGATGAGACCAAAATGGAGCTTTTGGAATCAACTCCACTCGCCGTGTTAGGAGGATGAAAACAACCCCAAGAACATAGTCCAAACCATGAAGCATGGGGGTGGTAACATCAATTTTGGGGGCGCTTTTCTGCAAAGGGGACAGGACAATTGTAGAGTCCCGAAGGGAGGATGGATGGGCTCATGCATCACGGGATTTTGGCAAACAACCTCCTTCCCTCAGTAAGAGCATTGAAGATGGGTCATGGCTGAGTCTTCCAGCATGAAAATGACCCCAAACACACAGCCACAGCAACTAAGGAGTGGCTCCGTAACTTAATACATAGAGGTGGAATGTGAGAAGGTTTCCCCTCACAGAGTCAGAGTGTCTGGGTTTGAAATTGTCCTGGATTAAGACTAATAAAATTCAGGCTTTTAATGACTGCAAATCTAATCAATCTAATCTAATCTTTCAGTCTACTAAACTTACTTAGTCGACTACGGTTAGTTGTTCAACATTATCTGTCTAATCACCGTTTCACATAGATGGCTAAACTTGTAGCTTGGCCATCTTACATAACGGCCTCATGCATGCCGTTGCCAAGAGACGGCTCCAATGCGCAACCATTTAGTTTACTTACGGGTTGGTCGTTGTCATGAACTATCCAGCCTTTGTTTCATTAACTGGCTTTATTAACATTTATGAACACATACAAAATGCAGAATGACGTGCTTAGCATTTAGCCTAGCAGTTTCACTCATCAGTTTCTTCTTCTACACTTTTGTCAAGCCTTTTTGTGCACACAACGCTACTCAGCATAACAGCGACCCCCGGTGGCTAATGTGAGAACTGTCAAAAACATGAGGAGTTCTCTGCTGCAACCATGGCCAAAAGCAGAGGAAGCTCTCCTTTTGAAAGAATACAAGCAACGTAGGGGTGCTCTTGAGTGTTCCATTTAGTGTTGGTACATGATAGACACCATTTTTTAAGTTAAGACACTGAAGTTTTGTCAACTAAAATAAGATTAGCTCCCTCTGTACCAGGCTAAAAACTTTAGTTGTGTAACGCAAAATTTTAGGCGACGAAGTGCTTTGTGCAATGGCTAATGTCAAAAATTAGTAAACTAACTAAGTTCAACTAAACAAGATTAGACTGTTTTATGTATGTGGTGAAAGAGTTGAACTTGTAGAGACATTCACTTATCTCAGCAATGACATATATGTCTCTGGGTCCTCGGCCTTTGAAATTGAGAGGTGCTTGGGAAGAGCTTGTGGAGTCATAAGGTCACTGGACAGAGATGTTTGGTGATGATGATATCTCTGCAGGTGAATGACTGTCCGAGTCTTTACAGTAGTGGTGGTGCCTTTTTTGATGTATGGTTGCGTGACTTGGATGCTAACCAGTGATCTAAGGAGATGACTGAATGTCTTTGGTAATAGGTCTCTTTGGAGGATCCTTGAGTACCACTGGAATGACTTCTAAGAGAGACAAGGATGTTGAGTATCATTTGCATTGTGAGGAAGTGTCACCTGTGGCATTTTGTCCATGTGGCCTGTTTCTCCGTGCATGATCCAGCACATGGGTGCAGGAGTGGTGAGGACCCCAGTGGCTGTAGAAGGCTAAGGGGATGCCCACGTTTCACCTGGCTGTGTCAGATAGATGATTATTTCAGAGATGTGTGAATGGACCGGTTGTCTGTGTCGGTGGTTACCAAGCAGGACCCAAGGCAAAGTGTAGCATCAGTGCATGAGGCACCCAGACTTGACTTGACTTGGATGTTCGAAAATGACTTTTGAGGGGAATACTCATAAAGAATAGTAATATTCTGATATATTTCTGTAACTTTCCATTGTTAGAATACCAATCCTCACCTCAAAGACAGTCAGGGTTTTCAATCCTCCCCATACACAAACACCATTAGGGCCCCTTCATAGTGCAAAGTTTGGACAGCGTTTGAACGAAAACGGCGAAACAGCACGAAGCAGTTGGAAATTAGCACATGAAACATCGCGCCAACGGGCAGGCGTGCACGAACCTGATGCAAGAGTTCGTGCCGGTGTCTGTCGAGCAGGAACAGTGGCAGGTGCACCACATGGCGCCACTTATGTGGAAGAAATAAAAACCAGCTGGTCCTGTGGGACCACATCACACCGCTTATGTGGAATAAATAAAAAAATAAAAACCAGCCGGTACCTGTGAAACCACATCGCGCCACTTTATGTGGAATTAAAAAAAACAAAACACACACACCACCCGGGACACAAACTCACACCTTTCAAAACCTCTGATCCCCAGTCAGAGACTTTACCACTGAGCTACAGAGCTGTTCTTTGGAAGCAGCGGAAGGTGCTTCATATCAGAAAGGACATGGAAGTACTACAAAAAAAATTTAAATCCCACACATATAAAAACACAGCATTTATCAAGTGAGCAATACAAATATGATCTGTCTGTTCCTCTGGTGATGACCCATGGTTACAGACATACAGTCATGACATGACATGAATGAGAATCAGTGTGCTCTGATCATGTCCACATCTACTGGTCAGGTGTGTCCAGTCGGCCACGCGCGTGTTCTGCCCGACACGCATGTCTTGTGGATGGCACACCACAGCACAGATACCGCGTCATGTGGAACAGAGCTCACGTGGGCGATGTGACGTCAGATCGCCCGCTGCATGTTCTGATCTGATGGTACGTTTCAACCTGTTGGGCTGTCTGTGTCCACTCTGTGTGCGCACTCGCTGGCTGCAGCTTGTCCCCACCACAGCGATATATGTTTGTATTTATGTCCATGCAAATACAACAATCAGACACACGTGCCTCACAGTGGACAGTTGTTAGTCCATGACTGTCCAAACACAGTAGGTGTTGTGTACCTGGAATGTCCAGAATGACAGATCACCACAGCTGCTTCTGTCGGAAGTCACACCTCCTGTGAGTGGAGCGCACACACCTACTTGTCAGTGTGTGTTTGAAAAGTCACACTCGTGGGGAGCATAGACAAATTTCACAGCAGTACGACAGTGATTGTCTGCCATCTCTTGTCGTGCCAAGAGTGCGACTGGCCACAGATTTTCTAAATGCCATGCAAGTGATGTTAGATGTTTATGCATGTCACCTGGAATTTGGCCGGCACCTGCCACGAGAGGGTGCGATGGGTTCGCAGAGCGCACACTCTGTCTTTCAGGCACTTGTGTGCACAAATAGTTGTAGCAACAGGTGTACGAGGTGTTGGAGGCAGGGACATTACACGGTTTGCACACGATTCTTGCGTCATGTGCACTAAGTGTGCACCTCGTCCAAACTTTGCACTATGTGTGAGATTTGAACCTGAACCACGATTTGACCATTGGTGATGGTGTAACCTGCATTGTGCTTACTCACTGCACAGCACCACCTGCTGGCCACTGTTACTAATGAGTGCTTCTGTAATCTTCATTGCAAGAACGATACTAAACCATTAGAAGGATGAATGTCAGATGCTTTTTACTTCATTCAGTCTAACAGACACAATGTGACTTCTGGGATTGAGCAGAAATCACATTGTTCATAAGTCTTGATGATTAAAAATAGATGGGGTTTTTTTTTTGTATGATTGCAGTGCATCGAAAACAGTAACAGCTCGATTGAAAGGAAAAAAAAACCTTCAGGGATCCTTTAACTGGACTTGTTAAGATAGTTGGGAACGCTGATCACAGTGATAGACAAACCAGACACATTCGGATAAAGGAAGAGAAGGAGCAAAGACAACAAAAGTGAGAGGAGTTAATAAGTCATTTACAGAAAAAGATTAATTCAACGTAGAACGAAACATCGTTTGTCAGGCTTTACAGAACAGGCATGTGGGCGTTTGTCTCACTCATGCTCATCATTTAAAAAGATATTTGTACACTTAAACACTTCAGAAATAGGTTCTTTAAAAAATATGTGAAGCAGTTCAGTAATGTGCACGTCAGCATTCACAAGTGCGCATGAAGTTTCCACTTCTTCCCCCCTCCGCCCATGTCCCTCATCATCACCATCGCTCTGCTTCTCTCACAGCAGAAACCCAGGACACTGGAAGCGAGCTCTTCCAGTGATTTGGACTATTTCAAAATAGCCCCCCCCCCCCCCCCCCCCAGGACTCCTTGAAGAGATTTCCACAGATGCTGCCACATTCTGCTGCTTTCCTCTACTTTTCCTCTACTTTTCTGACTCAATAACAAATCCTCCCTGATCTTGTGGTCAATAGTATCTGAGATTTGTTGTTATTTCTTCTTCTTTCTCACTTAAGTGTCATGATCGCCACAAACAGGGTGATTATTTTAACTTGAGCTCACAGGTTGGTGCAAACTGCTGCAACTTTTGGAGGAATTGTCTGAGTGGTTTATTGACTTCTGGAAACTAAATGTTGGCTTTTGTCCCTCTGAGTGTGCCTGAATATATTCTGCTGTTTGCATGAGCTTTTAAGCCTGATGTCATATCACAGGAGCTGCTGGTGACATGGCCTTAATTTTGGTGTAAAGTTATGAGAACAAGAAGAGGCACTCAGAGAGCGAAACAGTTCATTCATTCATATGACAAAATAAAACACAGCCACCCGTGTTATCAGTTTGGTCTAAAGTTGAACCACTTTATCCTAGACTAACACACAAACCCTTCCACTATGTTCAATCCATACTGGCTCCAAGCTGTCTGATTTCAACAGGTATGACCTTGAGTTTGACCTTTAGGAGTCTCTCAATGTCAAAGGTTATGTGACCAATAGAAAGGTGATGTATGATTTCATATTAGTGTTATGTAGTTGCCATAGGTGAATCTTTTGTCTCTTTCGTGTATTGTGTATCAAATTTTTGCTGATTAGCAGGTGTTGAAATACTTATTTCAACTGGTGGTTGGCTCTCACTGCGGTATTGTATCACTTCCTGTTCCGGAGCACAGCGGTGTTTTTCTGTATCTGTTAGCTGTTTAATCTGCTGAATCACCTCTAAATTATTTACACATTATTCACTTTGCGTGTTTTTAGGAATCCGCTAGCTTAGCGTAGCTACTAGCTCTTAGCCGATTTAGCATGGCGGCTTCTCCTGTCTCTCCCGCACTTTTCTGCTCTGGGTGTGAAATGTTTAGTTATTCCTCGGCCTCCTTTAGCAGTAACGGTACTTGTAATAAGTGTAGCTTATTCGTAGCTTTGGAGGCCAGGCTGGACGAATTGGAGACTCGGCTCCGCACCGTGGAAAATTCTACAGCTAGCCAGGCCCCTGTAGTCGGTGCGGACCAAGGTAGCTTAGCCGCCGTTAGTTACCCCCTGGCAGATCCCGAGCAGCCGGGAAAGCAGGCCGACTGGGTGACTGTGAGGAGGAAGCGTAGCCCTAAACAGAAGCCTCGTGTACACCGCCAACCCGTTCACATCTCTAACCGTTTTTCCCCACTCGACGACACACCCGCCGAGGATCAAACTCTGGTTATTGGCGACTCTGTTTTGCGAAATGTGAAGTTAGCGACACCAGCAACCATAGTCAATTGTCTTCCGGGGGCCAGAGCAGGCGACATTGAAGGAAATTTGAAACTGCTGGCTAAGGCTAAGCGTAAATTTGGTAAGATTGTAATTCACGTCGGCAGTAATGACACCCAGTTACGCCAATCGGAGGTCACTAAATTAACATTAAATCGGTGTGTAACTTTGCAAAAACAATGTCGGACTCTGTAGTTTTCTCTGGGCCCCTCCCCAATCAGACCGGGAGTGACATGTTTAGCCGCATGTTCTCCTTGAATTGCTGGCTGTCTGAGTGGTGTCCAAAAAATGAGGTGGGCTTCATAGATAATTGGCAAAGCTTCTGGGGAAAACCTGGTCTTGTTAGGAGAGACGGCATCCATCCCACTTTGGATGGAGCAGCTCTCATTTCTAGAAATCTAGCCAATTTTCTTAAATCCTCCAAACCGTGACTATCCAGGGTTGGGACCAGGAAGCAGGGTTGTAGTCCTACACACCTCTCTGCAGCTTCTCTCCCCCTGCCATCCCCTCATTACCCCATCCCCGTAGAGACGGTGCCTGCTCCCAGACCACCAATAACCAGCAAAAATCTATTTAAGCATAAAAATTCAAAAAGAAAAAATAATATAGCACCTTCAACTGCACCACAGACTAAAACAGTTAAATGTGGTCTATTAAACATTAGGTCTCTCTCTTCTAAGTCCCTGTTGGTAAATGATATAATAATTGATCAACATATTGATTTATTCTGCCGTACAGAAACCTGGTTACAGCAGGATGAATATGTTAGTTTAAATGAGTCAACACCCCGAGTCACACTAACTGTCAGAATGCTCGTAGCACGGGCCGGGGCGGAGGATTAGCAGCAATCTTCCATTCCAGCTTATTAATTAATCAAAAACCCAGACAGAGCTTTAATTCATTTGAAAGCTTGACTCTTAGTCTTGTCCATCCAAATTGGAAGTCCCAAAAACCAGTTTTATTTGTTATTATCTATCGTCCACCTGGTCGTTACTGTGAGTTTCTCTGTGAATTTTCAGACCTTTTGTCTGACTTAGTGCTTAGCTCAGATAAGATAATTATAGTGGGCGATTTTAACATCCACACAGATGCTGAGAATGACAGCCTCAACACTGCATTTAATCTATTATTAGACTCTATTGGCTTTGCTCAAAAAGTAAATGAGTCCACCCACCACTTTAATCATATCTTAGATCTTGTTCTGACTTATGGTATGGAAATAGAAGACTTAACAGTATTCCCTGAAAACTCCCTTCTGTCTGATCATTTCTTAATAACATTTACATTTACTCTGATGGACTACCCAGCAGTGGGGAATAAGTTTCATTACACTAGAAGTCTTTCAGAAAGCGCTGTAACTAGGTTTAAGGATATGATTCCTTCTTTATGTTCTCTAATGCCATATACCAACACAGTGCAGAGTAGCTACCTAAACTCTGTAAGTGAGATAGAGTATCTCGTCAATAGTTTTACATCCTCATTGAAGACAACTTTGGATGCTGTAGCTCCTCTAAAAAAGAGAGCTTTAAATCAGAAGTGCCTGACTCCGTGGTATAACTCACAAACTCGTAGCTTAAAGCAGATAACCCGTAAGTTGGAGAGGAAATGGCGTCTCACTAATTTAGAAGATCTTCACTTAGCCTGGAAAAAGAGTCTGTTGCTCTATAAAAAAAAGCCCTCCGTAAAGCTAGGACATCTTTCTACTCATCATTAATTGAAGAAAATAAGAACAACCCCAGGTTTCTTTTCAGAACTGTAGCCAGGATGACAAAGAGTCAGAGCTCTATACCATCTCAGCTCATAACCATCCCAAAGACGTATCGTTATCTTTGGCTGCTTTCAGTGATGCCGGTATTTGGTTAGACTCTTTCTCTCCGATTGTTCTGTCTGAGTTATTTTCATTAGTTACTTCATCCAAACCATCAACATGTTTATTAGACCCCATTCCTACCAGGCTGCTCAAGGAAGCCCTACCATTATTTAATGCTTCGATCTTAAATATGATCAATCTATCTTTGTTAGTTGGCTATGTACCACAGGCTTTTAAGGTGGCAGTAATTAAACCATTACTTAAAAAGCCATCACTTGACCCAGCTATCTTAGCTAATTATAGGCCAATCTCCAACCTTCCTTTTCTCTCAAAAATTCTTGAAAGGGTAGTTGTAAAACAGCTAACTGATCATCTGCAGAGGAATGGTCTATTTGAAGAGTTTCAGTCAGGTTTTAGAATTCATCATAGTACAGAAACAGCATTAGTGAAGGTTACAAATGATCTTCTTATGGCCTCGGACAGTGGACTCATCTCTGTGCTTGTTCTGTTAGACCTCAGTGCTGCTTTTGATACTGTTGACCATAAAATTTTATTACAGAGATTAGAGCATGCCATAGGTATTAAAGGCACTGCGCTGCGGTGGTTTGAATCATATGTTCATGTAAATGGGGAATCTTCATCACAGACTAAAGTTAATTATGGAGTTCCACAAGGTTCTGTGCTAGGACCAATTTTATTCACTTTATACATGCTTCCCTTAGGCAGTATTATTAGATGGTATTGCTTAAATTTTCATTGTTACGCAGATGATACCCAGCTTTATCTATCCATGAAGCCAGAGGACACACACCAATTAGCTAAACTGCAGGATTGTCTTACAGCCATAAAGACATGGATGACCTCTAATTTCCTGCTTTTAAACTCAGATAAAACTGAAGTTATTGTACTTGGCCCCACAAATCTTAGAAACATGGTGTCTAACCAGATCCTTACTCTGGATGGCATTACCCTGACCTCTAGTAATACTGTGAGAAATCTTGGAGTCATTTTTGATCAGGATATGTCATTCAAAGCGCATATTAAACAAATATGTAGGACTGCTTGTTTGCATTTACGCAATATCTCTAAAATCAGAAAGGTCTTGTCTCAGAGTGATGCTGAAAAACTAATTCATGCATTTATTTCCTCTAGGCTGGACTATTGTAATTCATTATTATCAGGTTGTCCTAGAAGTTCCCTAAAAAGCCTTCAGTTAATTCAAAATGCTGCAGCTAGAGTACTGACGGGGACTAGAAGGAGAGAGCATCTCACCCATATTGGCCTCTCTTCATTGGCTTCCTGTTAATTCTAGAATAGAATTTAAAATTCTTCTTCTTACTTATAAGGTTTGAATAATCAGGTCCCATCTTATCTTAGGGACCTCATAGTACCATATCACCCCAATAGAGCGCTTCCCTCTCAGACTGCAGGCTTACTTGTAGTTCCTAGGGTTTGTAAGAGTAGAATGGGAGGCAGAGCCTTCAGCTTTCAGGCTCCTCTCCTGTGGAACCAGCTCCCAATTCAGATCAGGGAGACAGACACCCTCTCTACTTTTAAGATTAGGCTTAAAACTTTCCTTTTGCTAAAGCTTATAGTTAGGGCTGGATCAGGTGACCCTGAACCATCCCTTAGTTATGCTGCTATAGACGTAGACTGAGTGTTTCTTTCTCTTTTTGCTCTGTATGCACCACTCTGCATTTAATCATTAGTGATCGATCTCTGCTCCCCTCCACAGCATGTATTTTTCCTGGTTCTCTCCCTCAGCCCCAACCAGTCCCAGCAGAAGACTGCCCCTCCCTGAGCCTGGTTCTGCTGGAGGTTTCCTCCTGTTAAAAGGGAGTTTTTCCTTCCCACTGTAGCCAAGTGCTTGCTCACAGGGGGTCGTTTTGACCGTTGGGGTTTTACATAATTATTGTATGGCCTTGCCTTACAATATAAAGCGCCTTGGGGCAACTGTTTGTTGTGATTTGGCGCTATATAAAAAAATTGATTGATTGATTGATTATTTGCAGCAGTAACATGCAAATAAATTATTAAAAAATCATACATTGTGATTTCTGAATTTTTTTATTTTTTTATTTATTTTTTAATTTTTTTGGATTATATCTCTCACAGTGGACATGCACCTAAGATGAAAATTTCAGACCCCTCCATGATTTCTAAGTAGGAGAACTTGCAAAATCGCAGGGTGTTCAAATACTTATTTTCCTCACTGTATGTAGACAGGTGTGTTCCTTTCCAAATTATGTCCAATCAACTGAATTTACCGCAGGTGGACTCCACTTAAGCTGAAGATGACAGATGGTTCAGGTAGGACACAAATGCAAGACTCACAAACACAGCTCTGGTTGACAAACGTTAGTGGTGTGACAAGCAGTGGTCGGTAGTGATGGTTGGAGACTATATCCTAAGGCAAGCCGTGTAGTTTAAAGACCTGGTTTAATATGGCCATCGCTGTTTCCCTTGCTGACGGTAGTTTCCTTAAAGGAATAAAATGAACCATCTTTGAGAGTTGATCGACCACAGTTAATACCACAGTGTGTCCCTTGGAGGGCGGGAAGCCTGTTACAAAGTCCATGGCAATATGAGACCACGGGTGAGACGGAACTGGCAACGGTAACAAGGGCCCTGCAGGTGGGCGGTTAGAGGACTTATGGATAGCGCATACCTGGCAGGTGGATACATATTCAGAGACGTCCTTAACTAGGCCTGGCCACCAAAATCTTTGCTGCACTACAAACAAGGTTTTTTTAATTCAGGGATGACAGAACATCCAACAGTCGTGACACCAGCGGATCGTTTCACTCCTGAGGTTAGGAGGAAGAAAACGTTTTCCCTGTGGACACCCGGCAGGAACTGGTGTATCCCCGACTGCCGATTTAATTTTGGACTCAATGTCCCAAGTTAAAGCAGACACAAAACATGAAGCAGGTAAAATCATTCCTGGATCAACGGGCGTATCTACCGGATCTCCCAGTCGAGATAAGGCATCTGGTTTTCCATTTTTAGTGCCCGGGCGGTAGGACAGAGTGAAATTGAAATGACTAAAAAATATTGCCCATCGGGCCTGAAGGGCATTGAGCCATTTAGCAGTGTGGAGGTATTCAAGGTTTTTGTGATCAGTGTAAACGATGAATGGGAATTGTGCCCCCTACCCCCCTCCTGCTCCCAGCCAGTGCCGCCACTCCTCCAAAGCCACTTTAACCGCTAACAGCTCGCAGTCGCCTATGCCATAATTGCATTTTGTTGGGGTCAGTTAGATTGTTAAAAAGGCGCACGGGTACAGCCTGTTGTCAGTGGGGTTCCTCTGGGACAGAACAGCACCTACTCCTACATTGGAGGCATCAACTTCCACAATGAACTGCCGTGCGGCGTCAGGGAGGAGCAGCACGGGGGCCATGGTGAAGCAATTTTTTAGGACTCGGAATGCCTCGTCACATTCCGGCGACCAGACAAACGGGCGGAGGGACGAGGTGATAGCGTGCAGGGGAGCAGCAACTGTACTGAATCCTCGAATAAATCTGCAATAAAAATGAGCAAAACCTAAAAAACGCTGCACCTCCTTACGAGAGGTGGGAACTGCCCATTCTTGCACTGCCGCCACCTTTGCGGGATCCATCTTAATCTCCGCTGCGGAAATTACAAAACCTAAAAAGGAGGATTTATGAAACTCACATTTTTCTGCTTTCACAAACAGCCCATTTTGCAATAACATTTGTAACATTTGGCGAACGTGGTGGGTATGAGTGGTCAGATCGGGGGAAAAATAAGGATATCATCCAGGTAGACAAAAACAAATTTATTCAGGAAGTCTCGTAGCACATCATTAACCAAGTTTTGGAAAACTGCGGGCGTGTTCGTGAGTCCAAATGGCAACACAAGATATTCATAGTGACCGGAGGGTGTGTTAAAGGCCGTCTTCCATTCATCACCTTGTTTTATTCTTACCAAATGATATGCGTTCCGCAAGTCGAGCTTAGTAAAAACTTTGGCTCCTTCCAACAACTCAAACGCGGAAGAGATTAGAGGCAGCGGGTAACGATTTTTTACTGTGACTTCATTCAAACCGCGGTAATCGATGCAGGGACGGAGTGTTTTATCCTTCTTTTCAACAAAGAAGAAACCCGCCCCTGCCAGAGACAAAGATGAGCGTATTAACCCAACCGCTAAGGACTCCTGTATGTATTCATTCATAGTGCGGCGTTCTGGTGCGGCTAGGGAAAATAGCTTTCCTCATGGTGGAGTCGCCCCAGGGAGAAGCTCAATGGCACAGTCATAACTATGGTGCAGTGGTAATGATTTAGCTTTTGCTTTGCTAAAAACAGCTGCGAGATCATGGTAGCACTTGGGGACCCCAGTAAGATCCGGGTTGATTCCCTGCGAAATACAGACAGTTTTTGGCAAACATATACATGATGGGCTCCAAGAAATAATCTCGCCTTTAACCCAATCAAAGTTAGGTCCATGGCGTTGTAGCCAGGGGTGCCCCAGAATGATCGGGTGAGTCATATTATCCATTACATGAAAGCTAATTGATTCAGAGTGAGAGTGGGAAATTAGCATTTTGACAGACTGAGTGCGGTGAGTGATTTGAACAAGAACGTGACCATCCACAGCACGTACCACCAGGGGGCGAGGGAGCTTAAACATCTTAAGGTGAAGGAGCCTGGCAAGAGAGGACAAGATCAAACTGGCATCAGAGCTGGAGTCTACAAAAGCAGATATGTCTATGGCGGAATGGTCAGATCTTAATTTGGCTGGGATTATATTTTGAGTAGAAACAGAGGAGATGGAATTAAGACTCACCCGTACCTCGGATCTTGGCCGCACAGTGGCACCCCTGGTTTGACAACTGGAAATCAAGTGTCCTGAATGTCCACAGTAAAAGCAGAGGCCATCCTCACGGCGGCGCTGTCACTCCGTTTGTGACAGGCGCATTCTCCCCAGCTGCATTGGCTCCTCTGAACTGTGTGGAAGGGGGTCAGGCCAAGTGTGAGTGGAGAAGGAGGAGTAACGGGCTGGAGGCGTGTCTGTCCGGTGGTCGGGATTGCGGTTTGCTCGTCGTGGGCAGTCCTGCAGACGGTGGTCAGTACGAATGGCCAGCGCTATTAATTCATCCAGATCATCCAGCAAGTCGGTGGCTATTAATTGATCCTAGATGTCAGCAGACATACCCTGGAAAAAAACATCGAGGAGGGCCACCGGGTTCCATTCCTTCTTGGCTGCGAGAATGCGAAAGCCAATTGCGTAGTCTATTACCCGGCGGCTGGCCTGCCTCAGCCTCATGAGGGAGCAGGCTGCCTCACGTCCCGGAGCTGTGTGCTGGAAAACTTGTTGGAGAGCCGTGGTAAACGCCGGGAGAGAAGCACAGGTGGGAGATTGTCGACTCCACTCTGCTGTTGCCCAGGCAGCAACTCAACCGGAAAGGTGACTGATCATATACGCGATCTTTGTTCTGTCTGTCGGGAACATGGGTGACATCAGCTCGAAGTGGAGCTCACACTGTGTAATAAACGGTCTGATGTCGCCAGTTTCACCAGTGAAACGTTTCGGTTGCGACAGTTGGTTACAGACCACTGGGGCTGATGCGGGAACCGGTGCGGGCGTCGGTGCAGCTGCTGTGTCGTCCATCGTTGGCCAGATTGATCTGACAGATGGTTCGGTTAGGACACAAATGCAAGACTCACAAACACAGCTCTGGTTGACAAACTTTAGTGGTGTGACAAGCAGTGGTCGGTACACGGGTAGACAGTCCAAAAAACACAGCAACAGTATTATTATCATCAGGCTTAATTGTGGTCAGAACAAACGGACAGGAGGTCGAATACACAATGAGGCAGGCAGGACTATGGAACACAAACGAGAGCTGGAAAGAAGGTACAGGATGCATCAATCTGGCGAAGAAACAAAGCAGAATGAGCAGTATATATACACCCCAGTGATGAGCTGAAAATTGAGAACAGGTGAGCATGGAAAGCATCAGAAAGGGGGGCGTGACCAGGGAGAGAGAGAGACAGACACGCCCACCACCAAGAAAGGCAGAAAGACCCAAACAGAAAAGAATCCAACAAGAAAATAAACAAAAGGGAAGACAACCAACAGACAAAAACGGATCACAACCAAGAAATAAAAGTGGATCAAACACACCCCCTGACAGAAGAAACATCACAAGGATGATCAGTGGAAACAGGTTGCACCTAAGCTCAATTTTGAGCTTCATGGAAAAGGCTGTGAATACTTATGTACATGTGATTTCTTAGTTGTTGTTTTTTTTTTGTTGTTATTTTTTAATAAATTTGCAAAAATTAAAAAAATAAACTTTTTCACATTGTCATTATGGGGTGTTGTGAGGAGTGTGTTGAAGAAAAAAAATGAATTTCATCTGTTGTGGAATAAAGCTGCAACAAAACAAAATGTGGAAAAAGTGAAGCGCTGTGAATATTTTCCAGATGTCCTGTAAATGGGTTTGAAGGTTAAAAGTCATGTGAACAATAACAAAATAATGTGTGTCATTAGATTCATGTTTAGTAGTAAGCATAGATGACTCTTTTTCCAATTAGATTTTGGTAACAAAATTACTCACATACGCAAAGTTTTCTATTTGCAACCATGAAACAGTTTCCTGAAATGGCCTGAAATTTGTGTTTTTAACCTTTGACCCCCTCACTCTATTTCAGTAACAGAACAGCAGTATTATTCCACTTGTCCAAAAATTCACTTCCTTGTCAAACACTATCAGGAAACGCTTGCCTTATTTATTTGGAATTTCACAATTATTCTTACACGCTGCAGCATCATTAAATCAGAATCTGTTTGGTAGATGAGGTTTATTTAGACAAGATGGAAACAAAGACCACGGATGGTTCCCAGCCTGGTTCACACTCTACCAATAAACATCACAGGATGTGCAGATCAGGGATTCTGCTCGAGTCAAAAATTATGTCATTTGAGATGCAAAAACACTAATGTGGAGAAAACAAAACAAAAGAGCAAATCTAAGAAGATAAACGTGCAAAATGTTCACAATTTTGGAAAATGAAAGCATTTGTGAAATTTTTAGAATTAAACTGAGACAAATCTATGTATTCCGATTCACCTGCAAAGTATAAACCACTGAATAATGTCATTATGAATACAGACGATCCAACAGGATTCTGACAGAACTTTGTTCACCTCTACCTCTGCTAGTGATGTCATAACTTCTGTTATTTCACTGGTAATCCAACATGGTCCCAGTTTAAGCTCTTTTTGCACTGTCTCTCTCTCTCTCTCTCTCATTCATCATCATTTTCCTTCCTACTCTTGGCCTTCCACCCACTTTCAGCTTTCCCCTCCCTCCTGCATTCCATCTTTTCTTTCCCACCCACCTTACCTCTCACCCTTTTCTTCATTTTCTATTTTTCTTTGACTACCTCTCTCTCTCTCTCTCTCTCTCTCTCTCTCTCTCTCTCTCTCTCTCTCCCTCTCTCTCTCTCTCTCTCTCTCTCTCCATAGCCTCTGATTATGTTTCCAGACAAAAGTCATTCCTAAACTACCGATCTAAACAGTCCATCTTTTCCCATATTTTTCTTCTTCTGTAAAAACAGGTCTGCAAGCGTTAGGTTCACTTCTTTAATCTGATTTTTCCCTTACAGTTTTTCTCAGTTGCAAAAACACTAAACCCTATTGTCTGAACCAAATGCTCAATTGCCTGAACCCACTGATTGAATTAGTCACTTGTTTGGCAAAATCATAACACTTTTCACCTGTTTAGACACAACTTGCCAACATATTTTCATTGTGATGCACCTGTGTAATGGTGAGCACAGGTGTCAAAAGTCAAACAGTTAAAGTACAGTCGTCACTGGTTGAACACAACTCAAAATTGTTCACACTTGTGGCCATTGATGTGAAGGAACATATACAGTTGTATGAAAAAGTTTTGGAACCCCTGATGATTTCCATAATTTTCCTTTATAAATCATTGGTTGTTTGGATCAGAAATTTCAGTTAAATATATCATATAGCAGACAAACACAGTGATATTCATTCATTCATTCATCTTCTACCGCTTAGTCCAATTAAGGGTTGCGGGGGGCTGAAGCCTATCCAAGCAGTCATAGAGCGCGAGGCGGGGTAGACCCAGGACAGGACGCCAGTCTGTCACAGGGCCACAAATAGACAAACAAACACAGACACACACACACACACACACCTATGGACAATTTTAAAGATTGCAATCCACCTAACCCGCGTGTCTTTGGATGTGGAAGGAAACCGGAGCACCTGGAGGAAACCCACTCAAACACGGGGAGAACATGCAAACTCCACACAGAAAGGCCACAAGAATTGAACCCATGACCTTCTCAGTGTGAGGCAACAGTGCTAACCATTAAACCACCGTGCTGCCCACAGTGATATTTGAGAAGTGAAATTAAGTTTATAGGATTTACAGAAAGTGTGCAATATTTCTTTAAACAAAATTGGGCAGGTGCATAAATTTGGGCACCCTAACAGAAAAAAAAAACAACACATCAATATTTAGTAGATCCTCCTTTTGCAGAAATAACAGCCTTTAACTGCTTCCTATAGCTTCCAATGAGAGTCTGGATTCTGGTTGAAGGTGTTTTGGACCATTCTTCAGGTTTGTTGGTTTCTGAGCATGGGCAGCCCGCTTAAAATCACACCACAGATTTTCAGTAATATTCAGGTCTGGGGACTGAGATGGCCATTCCAGAAAGTTGTACTTGTTCCTCTGCATGAATGCCTTAGTAGATTTTGAGCAGTGTTTAGGGTCATTGTCTTGTTGAAAGATCCAGCCCCAGCACAACTTTAACTTTGTCACTGATACATGAACATTGTTCTCAAGAATATGCTGATATTGACTGGAATCCATGTAACCCTCAACTTTAACAAGATTCCCAGGACCTGTACTGGCCACACAGCATGATGGAACCACCTCCAAATTTTACTGTAGGTACACAGTAAAATCAACAGCGTTAAATTAACACTGTCAGTGAACATATGGTCCCACTCTGGCCAGAGTGGGACCATATGTACACTGGCAGTGTTAATTTAACACTGTCAGTGTTAGTTTTACACTGGTGATTTTACTGTGTAGTAAGTGTTTTTCTTGGAATGCTGTGCTCTTTTTTAGCCATGCATACCACCCCTTGTTATGTCCAAATAACTCAGTTTTAGTTTCATCAGTCCACCGCACCTTATTCCAAAATGAAGCTGACTTGTCCAAATGTGCTTTAGCATACTTCAAGTGATTCTGTTTGTGGCGTGTACACAGAAAAGGCTTCCTCTGCAGTATAGCATTATACAGCATCTCTTTGTGCAAAGTGTGCTGTATAGTTGAACGATGCACATGTTGTAGGTCTTTGGAGCAGGTCTGTGGGTTGACTATGACTGTTCTCACCATTCTTCACTTCAGTTTATCTGAGATTTTTCTTGGCCTGCCACTTCAGGTCTTAACTAGCACTATGTAGTCTTCCATTTTGTCACTATGTTGTTCACAGTGGAAACTGACAGCTGAAATCTCTGAGATAGCTTTTGATAATCTTCCATTAAACCATGATGTTGAACAATCTTGTTTTCAGGTCATTTGAGAGTGTTTAGAAGCTCCCATGTTGCCATGGGAGATGCAAAGAGGGGAAACATTTGCAAATGGCCACCTTAAATACCCTTTCTCATGATTGGATTCACCTGTGTAAGGAGGTCAAGGGTCAGTGTGTTATGTGGGCCGCTGAAGAGGAGGTACTGCTGGCCCACCACCACCAGAGGGCGCCCTGCTTGGAGTGCGGGCTCCAAGCACGAGAGGGCGCCGGACCCTGAAGAAGTGACAGCTGTCATTCATCCCCTGCACCAGCTGTCACTCGTTCATCATCATCATCACCATCTTAAAAGCCGGATCGCGACTCCACCTCCTCGCCGAGAAATCGACTACCGAGAGGTACTTTCTCTGCTGATTAACACGTTGTGTAGGATTCTGAACTTCTGTTGCAGCCGGTATCCTGTGGTGTTCACCCTTATCTGGGAAGTGGCGTGGAGCGTGACGACGACAACCGCGCTACAGATAAGTGGTCACACTAGGAGCTGCACGAGTGTGTGATTCGGAGGTGGAGGTTCTCCTCCTAACTGTGTACAGACTGTAGACCACTGAGTGTAAGGATTTACACTCATTCATCTTTTCTCTGCTTTCTGCCAGCAGTACCAGGGTCGACAGCCGAAGACAGAGGTCACCTGGGGATTCGGGACTTGGCGGCTCCGGTGTTCTTCAGACCGTTGGTGGTGGAGGCCGTGTGGGACGCGGTCTCTCTCTCGTCGGGGTCTTCTATCTTCGAGCCTGCCCACACGTCACCTGGTGTTAATTGACTTTGCAATTTCTGTACATTTAGTTGTGTATTGTCACAACAGTAAATTGTTACCTTTTGGCTTACTCATTGTCCGTTCATTTGCGCCCCCTGTTGTGGGTCCGTGCTACGACACCTTCCCAACAGGATTTCTCGGCCAATCGTCATGGATTCCGAGGGGCGTCAGCTCGAGAGTGAACGGCCAATGGCAGAGCCAGGAGCGCAGGCGTCAGCAGGAGGCGTGTTGGGTGAGCTGCAGCAGATCTTAACCGCCTTCACGGCTCGGTTGGATTTGGTGACCGAGCAGAATGTCCTCCTTAATCGGAGAGTGGAGGCTCTCGCCGCCAGGGTGGAAGCGCACGATCAGGGCGCTGCTGCAGCTCCTCCTCTGGCTGGTCCTGGGCCTGAATCAGACGTACCACTGGTCGTTCAACAAACCCCCCCACCATCCCCTGAAGCTTACATAAGCCCTCCGGAACCGTACGGGGGCTGTGTCGAGACGTGCGCGGACTTCCTTATGCAGTGTTCGCTCGTCTTTTCACAGCGCCCTGTCATGTACGCATCAGATGCTAGCCGGGTAGCTTATGTTATCAATCTGCTTCGAGGAGAGGCACGCGCATGGGCTACGGCGCTTTGGGAGCAGAACTCACGGCTCCTAACGTCTTATACTGGGTTTGTACGGGAGTTCAAACAAGTGTTTGATCATCCTAACAGAGGCGAGACTGCTTCAAACGTGCTGCTGTCGATAAGACAGGGGCGCCGTAGCGCAGCCGAGTATGCAGTCGGCTTCCGCATCGCGGCAGCGAGGTCCGGCTGGAATAACGTTGCGCTCCGCGCCGCCTTCGTAAATGGACTGTCACCGGTCCTCAAGGAGCACCTACTGGCGAAGGAGGAACCGCGGGATTTTGACGGGCTTGTCGATTTGATTATACGCTTAGACAACCGTTTGAATGAGCATCGTCGGGAGCAGGCCGGGGGGCGTGACCGGGTACGAGCCGTCCCTCCCCCTTCCGGTTCCGATAAGACGTTGTCCCCACGCTTCACTGCCAGAGGGCCCCGTGGGGCTACAGCTCCCCCTGCTGAGGAGGCTATGGACACGGGCAGGGCCAAAGTGAAATTAAGTGACAGACAAAGGAGACTGGCCCGCGGGGAGTGTTTTGTCTGCGGCTCTTGTGAGCACATGCAGAGGGACTGCCTTGAACGGTCAAAACTACAACGCCCGTCCTTAGAAACTGGGCTAAGGGTGGGCCATAACACACACGCGGAAAGACCCCGCAGATCAGCATGAATCCCAGTAACAATCCTTTGTGAGGAGTTAACCCTTCACGCCCCAGCACTGATAGACACGGGGTCAGAGGGGAATCTGCTGGACAGCAGATGGGCAAGGGAAGTAGGGCTCCCTCTGGTGGCTCTGCCGGCACCATTGCAGGTGCGAGCACTAGATGGCACCCTGCTTCCATTAATCACACATCAGACACAACCAGTGACATTGGTTGTGTCTGGGAATCACAGGGAGGAGATAGTGTTCCATGTAACACCATCTACCTCCCGAGTGATTTTGGGCTTTCCATGGATGGTGAAGCACAATCCCCGGGTTGATTGGCCGTCCGGGGTTGTGACGCAGTGGAGTGAAACCTGCCACCGGGAGTGTTTAGGATCCTCGGTTCCCCCCGGCACTACAGCTAATGAGGAGGTCAAAGTTTCCCCCAATCTATCGGCGGTGCCAGAGGAGTACCATGATCTTGCTGACGTTTTCAGCAAAGATCTGGCGCTCACTCTTCCTCCGCACCGGCCGTACGATTGTGCCATCGATTTAGTCCCGGGCGTTGAGTACCCGTCCAGTAGGTTGTACAACCTCTCACGTCCGGAACGCGAATCAATGGAGACCTACATCCGGGACTCCTTAGCTGCCGGGCTGATCCGGAACTCCACCTCCCCGATGGGTGCTGGTTTCTTTTTTGTGGGCAAGAAAGACGGCGGACTCCGTCCATGCATTGATTACAGAGGGCTGAACGAGATCACGGTTCGCAACCGATACCCGTTACCTCTGTTGGATTCAGTGTTCACGCCCCTGCATGGAGCCCAAATCTTTATGAAATTGGATCTTAGAAATGCGTACCACCTTGTTCAGATCCGGAAGGGAGACGAATGGAAGACGGCATTCAACACCCCGTTAGGTCACTTCGAGTACCTGGTCATGCCGTTCGGCCTCACTAACGCCCCCGCGATGTTCCAAGCTTTGGTAAATGACGTCTTGCGGGACTTCCTGCATCGGTTCGTCTTCGTATATCTGGACGACATACTCATCTTTTCTCCGGACCCTGAGACCCATGTCCAGCATGTACGTCAGGTCCTACAGCGGTTGTTGGAGAACCAGCTGTTTGTGAAGGGCGAGAAGTGCGAGTTCCACCGCACTTCTTTGTCCTTCCTGGGGTTCATTATCTCCTCCAACTCCGTCGCCCCTGATCCGGCTAAGGTTGCAGCGGTGAGAGATTGGCCCCAACCAACAAGCCGCAGGAAACTACAGCAGTTCCTCGGTTTTGCAAATTTTTACAGGAGGTTCATTAAAGGTTACAGTCAGGTAGTTAGCCCCCTGACTGCCCTGACCTCCACCAAGGTCCCCTTTGCCTGGTCGGATCGGTGCGAAGCCGCGTTCCAGGAGTTGAAACGCCGGTTCTCGACTGCGCCAGTTCTGGTGCAGCCTGATCCTGATCGCCAGTACGTAGTAGAAGTGGACGCCTCTGACTCAGGGATAGGAGCCGTGCTGTCCCAGAGCGTGGAGGCTGATAAAGTTCTCCATCCTTGTGCCTTTATTCCCGCAGGTTGACCCCAGCTGAACGGAACTATGACGTTGGCAATCGGGAACTTCTTGCGGTGAAGGAGGCTCTTGAAGAGTGGAGACACCTGCTGGAGGGGGCTTCGTTGCCCTTCACGGTTTTCACTGACCATCGGAACCTGGAGTACATCCGGACCGCCAAGCGGCTGAACCCCAGGCAAGCCCGCTGGTCTCTGTTCTTCGGGCGCTTTGACTTCCGGATTACATATCGCCCCGGGACCAAGAACCAAAAATCAGACGCCTTGTCCCGGGTGCACGAAGAAGAAGCCAAAGCGGGGCTGTCGAACCCCACCGAGACCATCATCCCCGAGTCCACTGTCGTGGCCGCCCTTACCTGGGCCGTGGAGCAGACCGCCCGGGCGGCCCTGACCAGGAGCCCGGACCCGGGGACTGGCCCCAAGGACAGACTGTACGTCCCACCAGAGGCAAGAGCTGCCGTATTGGACTTCTGTCACGGGTCCAAGCTCTCCTGTCATCCCGGGGTGCGTAGGACCGTGGCAGTAGTCCAGCAGCGCTTCTGGTGGGCGTCCCTGGAAACCGACGTCCGGGACTACATCCAGGCCTGTACCATCTGTGCCAGGGGCAAGGCAGACCATCGGAGGACGACGGGCCTCCTCCAACCCCTGCCGGTGCCTCATCGCCCCTGGTCTCACATCGGCCTGGATTTCATCACAGGCCTCCCGCCGTCCCAGGGCAACAACGTAATCCTCACGATAGTGGACTGGTTCTCCAAGCCGGCCCACTTCGTGGCCCTCCCGAAGCTCCCGACGGCCCAGGAGACGGCAGACCTCCTGGTCCACCACGTCATGCGGCTGCATGGGATACCGTCGGACATCGTCTCGGATCGTGGTCCCCAGTTCTCTTCACAGGTATGGAAGAGTTTCTGCAAGGAGCTGGGGGCCACCGTGAGTCTCTCGTCCGGGTACCACCCCCAGACCAACGGCCAGGCAGAGCGGGCCAACCAGGAGTTGGAGCAGGCCCTTCGGTGTGTTACCTCCGCACATCCGGCGGCCTGGAGTCACCATCTGGCCTGGATCGAGTATGCCCACAACAGCCAAGTTTCGTCTGCTACCGGCCTCTCCCCTTTTGAGGTGTGTTTGGGGTACCAGCCCCCATTATTCCCGCTGGTGGAGGGAGAGGTCGGTGTGCCCTCGGTCCAGGCCCACCTTCGGAGATGTCGCCGGGTGTGGCGGACCGCCCGCGCTGCCCTGTTAAAGGCCCGGACGAGGGCCAAGTCCCATGCGGACCGCCGACGGTCCCCGGCCCCCACGTTCCAGCCCGGGCAGGAGGTGTGGCTCTCGACCAAGGACATTCCCCTCTGTGTGGACTCCCCCAAACTGAAAGACAGATACATCAGACCCTTCCCAATCCTCAAGATCATCAACCCGGCCGCAGTGAAGCTCCAACTCCCAGCTTCACTGCGGATCCACCCGGTATTCCACGTGTCCCGTATAAAGCCTCACCACACCTCGCCCCTCTGTGCACCTGGACCTACGCCGCCTCCTGCCCGGCTCATCGACGGGGAACCTGCTTGGACGGTCCGCAGGCTCCTGGACGTCCGTCGTAAGGGCCGGGGGTTCCAATATCTGGTGGACTGGGAGGGGTATGGACCTGAGGAACGCTCCTGGGTGAAGAGGAGCTTCATCCTGGACCCGGCCCTCCTGGCCGAGTTCTACAGCCGACACCCGGACAAGCCCGGTCGGGCGCCAGGAGGCGCCCGTTGAGGGGGGGGGGTCCTGTTATGTGGGCCGCTGAAGAGGAGGTACTGCTGGCCCACCACCACCAGAGGGCGCCCTGCTTGGAGTGCGGGCTCCAAGCACGAGAGGGCGCCGGACCCTGAAGAAGTGACAGCTGTCATTCATCCCCTGCACCAGCTGTCACTCGTTCATCATCATCATCACCATCTTAAAAGCCAGATCGCGACTCCACCTCCTCGCCGAGAAATCGACTACCGAGAGGTACTTTCTCTGCTGATTAACACATTGTGTAGGATTCTGAACTTCTGTTGCAGCCGGTATCCTGTGGTGTTCACCCTTATCTGGGAAGTGGCGTGGAGCGTGACGACGACAACCGCGCTACAGATAAGTGGTCACACTAGGAGCTGCACGAGTGTGTGATTCGGAGGTGGAGGTTCTCCTCCTAACTGTGTACAGACTGTAGACCACTGAGTGTAAGGATTTACACTCATTCATCTTTTCTCTGCTTTCTGCCAGCAGTACCAGGGTCAACAGCCGAAGACAGAGGTCACCTGGGGATTCGGGACTTGGCGGCTCCGGTGTTCTTCAGACCGTTGGTGGTGGAGGCCGTGTGGGACGCGGTCTCTCTCTCGTCGGGGTCTTCTATCTTCGAGCCTGCCCACACGTCACCTGGTGTTAATTGACTTTGCAATTTCTGTACATTTAGTTGTGTATTGTCACAACAGTAAATTGTTACCTTTTGGCTTACTCATTGTCCGTTCATTTGCGCCCCCTGTTGTGGGTCCGTGCTACGACACCTTCCCAACACAGTGAGCTTACCAAACCAATTGTGTGTTCCAGTAATTAGTGCTAAATATATTCAAATTCATCAAATGACAAGGGTGCCCAATTTTATGCACCTGCCTAATTTTGTTTAAATAATTATTGCACACTTTCTGTAAATGCTAGAAACTTCATTTCACTTCTCAATTATCAGTGTGTTTGTCTGCTATATGATATATTTAACTGAAATTTCTGACAACCAATGATTTATAAAGGAAAATCGTGAAAATTATCAGAGGTGCCCAAACCTTTGCATACGACTCTATAAGCCAGTTTAGAGAGCACTGGTTTGTGAGGCACTACAATGAATAAAAATCTGAGAGGAGGAGTTCGTGTGAGAGGTGGTCAAGCTGGTCAAAGTGGTCAGTGAAGACAAAGAGCAGTAATATCTGATTAAATCAGAGCTACTGTGATTGACCATATTTTCGTCCACGATATGAGCATGAGGGAGGCCGGACAAAGGGTCCAACCAAACATCAGTAGATTCACTGTGTCCACCATAATCTAATGATTATGAGAAGAGAACAGGTAATTACCTTTTCTGACATTATAGTATGTAAATGTTGACAGGAATTACTGTATTGCTATACTATGTACTGTATAGTAGAGAAGCTTGAATCTTCGACTGGACTGGGTTGCTTGACGCGAGGACGTTTCGCTTCAAATCGCAGAAGCTTCCTCAGCTAAAATTCTTGCTCTGGTGGTCTGACTTCTGTCTTGACTCTTGTAGAGAAGAATAATCAAGAAGTCACAAAAGCTGGAGTTTTAAACCTAACCACACCCCTCCTACCGAGAGGCAGACTGCTATAGGCTGGTGACTAAACAATAGCTCTAATTAGCACCTATTGTGCTCTAGTTAACACCCTCCTAATGACAGGGCAGCTGGCAGGGTGTTAACTGGAGCACAATAGGTGCTAATTAGAGCTATTGTTTAAAGATACACCCAGACAAATTAGTGACAACAGGGAAAATTGGGTAAAGAATCTCTCCGACAGGGTTCTTACACAGACAGAAAAAGATGTGCTCGCTAAAGGACTAAATTTCTCAGTGACCCCTAAACATATACTGACAGTAGATTACATCACTGCAGTAGAGTCAGCCATTAAACATAACAATTTGTCAGAGTCAGAAGCTGGGGACCTCCGACTAAGAGTCACAGCAGTGCTGAACAGTACTAAGCCTCCTCCGTCCAACATCACAGGAGAAGAACAGAAAGCTTTGTCAGCACTGCAGAAGGACCAAATCATCCTTATCCTGCCAGCGGATAAAGGCAGATGCATGGTGGTCCTGAACACATCGGACTACGAGGCCAAGATCACCAACTTGCTCAGTGACTCCTATACATACGAACGTCTGAAGAGAGACCCCACAAGTGGCTTTAAAGGAGACCTGCATTAAAAAAAATGCAGTCAGATTTTTTGAACAAAAAATGACTTACATTTACACATGAGATCCTTCTGAATGTAGTAAAGTAAATCTGCAAGCCCAGATCTGTCATTCAACGGAGAAATCTTCATTTGAAAATGACAAATTTACAGCTAACATTTAGCCCTCCGCAAATTGTCCCTCTCATCGTGGACGCTGCCGAGACATCACGGACAAGACCCTCTCCCAGCATGCATTGCGCCAATTGCAATTTGTGCATTTACGTCAGTTTGCATCTGCACCTTTTTCTTGTCTTATACGGAAGGATCTACTTTTTTAAAAACTTCATATTGTCTTGCGGCACGTTTGGTGGGTACACATTTCTTTTATTTGTGCTTGAAAATTATTTTGGGGGACTTTTTCATACGCCCGTTTGATTGTGTGGTGTCGCAATGAAAATCTACTGTCTTTCGCCTCCGGTACCATCGCGGGATATGAAGGCGAGACCCGCAAAGAATCCCAGTCATTAAAAATATATAAACCTCTCTCAGTGTCCATGGAGCTCTGGGGCTCCGATTGCCGAGACGTGCAGTGCTGTGGATTTTGCCGCAAGAAGTCTGTCCTTGCAGCAACAGGTGTACCAGCCGCTTCGTATTAAAACAGCGAGTGTAGTGGAGGCAGAGAGCGGGAGAGGAAGAACGGCGCCCGCTGTCGATGTAGTTGCTGATCTGAGCACATAGATCTGTATCTCACATTCATTGCAGCTTACTTTTGGATGTTGAAACCAGGATGTGTATAAGTAACATTACTAACAGATAAAATCAATTTCAATGCGGGATCGGACTGAAGGCGGGACCGCGTCGTCTTGTCCCTGACGTCATGGAAATGATACGGCTGTACAAACTGTTTTCACAGAGGGCTAAATTTTAGCTGCAAATTTGTCATTTTTAAATGAAGATTTCTCCGCTGAATTACAAATTTGGGCTTACAGATTTACTTTACTGCATTCACAAGGGTCTTATAAATACATATCAGCTATTTCTTTCTGAAATCTGACCACATTTATTTCAATGCAGGTCTACTTTAAGAAGAAAATCATTAGCTGCCTCCAAAACCTGGAGAAAGAGGGACTCATTGACAGGCAGGCATGCTACAGACTGTACCCTGGGGACGCCACTCCATGCATCTATGGACTACCCAAAATCCACAAACAGGATGTGCCACTCTGGCCTATTGTATGTAGCACAGATTCCATCACGTACAATTTGGCCAAACACCTCAAGTGGATTTTGGCTTCTCTAGTGGGTAACTCAGACCACCATGTGGAGAACAAACAAGATTTTGTGAACAAGATCAAGGACCTGCAGCTGGAGGCAGATGTGACATTGTTGTTCACCTGCATCCCCACTGCTGACGCCGCCTCTGCTGTGAGGCAGAGACTGCTGGAGGATGCATCTCTAATTGAATGGACCAAACTCACACCAGACCACATCTGCCAACTCTTGGAGATCTGTCTTAACACCACGTATTTCCTGTTTAGGGGAATTACTACAGGCAGATCCATGGTTGTGCGATGGGGTCTCCGGTATACCCCATTGTGGCCAATCTGTACATAGAGCGAGTGGAGAAGACAGCCTTGACATCTTTCAAGGGCATCCCTCCCAGTCACTGGTTCAGATATGTCGATGACACATTGGTTAAAATCAAACAACAGGAGGCTGAGCACTTTACAGAACACATCAACTCGGTGGACTCCAATATCAAGTTCACACATGAGGATGCCAGAAACAACCATTTAGCCTTCTTGGACTGTGATGTTATGATTGGAGAGAACAGGCAGCTCCAGACAGGGGTTTACAGAAAACCCACGCACACTGACCAGTATCTGTTCTTTGACTCAAACCACCCCCTTGAACACAAGCTCAGTGTGATCAGGACTCTTCAACACAGAGCCCTACAGGTGCCCACAACTGCAGAGGGAAGGGCTAAAGAACAACAACTTGTCCGGAAAGCACTCACAGTATGTGGGTACCCACGATGGTCCCTGGACAAAGTGCAGAAGTCCCAGAGAACAAAGAGACCAGATAGACAGGAGACAGAGACAAAAAGAAGAGGAGTGTCTCTCCCTTATTTAGCAGGAGTAGGGGAAAAAACTACAGAGCATCTTCAGACAGCACAAAATCCCAGTTTACTTTAAACCGGTTAACACCTTGAGACAGAAATTAGTTCACCCTAAGGACAGGATCCCTAGTTACAAACAGAGCAATGTAGTGTATTCTATCAGATGTCAGGAAAACTGTAATGAACACTACATAGGTGAGACTAATCAACCTTTACACAAAAGGCTATACCAGCACCGCAGAGAGGGCGCCAGTGAACCTCAGTCTGCAGTTCATCTCCACCTTAAAGACACTAACCACATGTTTGAGGACAAGGAAGTTAAAATCTTAGCCAGAGAGAAGAAATGGTTTGAGAGAGGGGTCAAGGAGGCATTCTATGTGAGAGAGTTGAAACCCAGCCTTAACCGGGGAGGTGGGTCTGGGACACGCTTTGTCCCCTGTTTACAATGGGGTACTCAGGTCAAAGCAGTTTCAGTCTTTTGTTCATGGTAATGAGTCATTCACGTCATCAGGAGAGTCGTCAAGGGAGCCGGCAGGAGAGGCGTCCATTTCATCATTAGGAGGGACAGCTGCCCTGTCATTAGGAGGGTGCTAACTAGAGCATAATAGGTGCTAATTAGAGCTATTGTTTAGTCACTAGCCTATAGCAGTCTGCCTCTCGGTAGGAGGGGTCTGGTTAGGTTTAGAACTCCAGCTTTTGTGGCTTCTGTTTATTCTTCTCTACTAGAGTCAAGACAGAAGTCAGACTACCAGAGCAAGAATTTTAGCTGAGGAAGCTTCGGTGATTTGAAGCGAAACACCCTCGCGTCAAGCAACCCAGTCCAGCCGAAGATTCAAGCTTCTCTACTTAGCAATTGAAAAAAACTGTAATAATAATATAGAAATCCACCCCAAAATTAGTACTGATTTCAAATTAGTGAAAACTTTGCGAGGGAGCTATATATAACCTGATCAATGTTAGCTACAAGATATGATACATACATTCCATTCCATCCATTCCATTTTCTTCCGCTTCATCCAAGGTTGGGTCGTGGGGGCAGCAGCTCAAGCACAGCCGCCCAGACCTCCCGGTCCACACACACCTCCCCCAGCTCCTCCAGGGGAACCCCGAGGCGTTCCCAAGCCAGCTGTGATACGTAGTCCCTCCTGGGTCTTCCCCGGGGCATCCTCTTGATGGGACATGCCTGGAACACCTCTCCAGCGAGGCGTCCAGGGGGCATCCAAAAAAGATGCCCAAGCCACCTCAGCTGGCTCCTTTCGACTTGGAGGAGCAGCGGCTCTACTCCGAGCTCCTCCTGAGTGACCGAGCTCCTCACCCTATCTCTAAGGGAGCGCCCAGCCACCCTGTGGAGGAAACTCATCTCAGTCGCTTGTACTCACGATCTTGTTCTTTCGGTCATGAGCCAAATCTCATGACCATAGGTGAGGGTCGGAGCGTAGATCGATCGGTAAATCGAGAGCTTTGCCCCCCTGCTCAGCTCTCTCTTCACCATGATGATCCAATACAGTGACCGCATAACTGCAGATGCTGCACTGATCCGTTTATTGATCTCACGCTCCAACTGTCTCCCTCTCATGAACAAGACCCTAAGATACTTAAACTCCTCCACTTGAGGCAAGAACACTCCATCGACCTGAAGAGGGCAAAGCACCTTTTTCCGGTCGAGAACCATGGCCTCAGATTTGGAGATGCTGATCTTCATCCCGGACACTTCGCACTCGGCTGCAAACTGCTCCAGTGCATGCTGAAGGTCTTGATTCGATGAAGCCACAGAACCACATTGTCTGCAAACAGCAGAGACAAGATTCTGTGGTTCCCAAACTGGACCCCCTCTACACCCTGACTGCACCTAGAAATTCTGTCCATAAAGGTAATGAACAGAACGGTGACAAAGAGCAGCCCTGACGGAGGCCGACATGCAATGGAAACAGGCTTGACTTACTACCGGCAATGCGAACCAAGCTCCTGCTGCGGTCATACAGGGACCAGATAACCCTTAACAAAGGACTCCAGACCCCATACTCCCGCAGCACCCCCCCACAGGGAGCCTCGAGGGACACGGTCATATGCCTTCTCCAGATCACCAAAACACAAGTGAACTGGTTGGGCTAACTCCGATGAACCCTCGAGCACCCGATGGAGGGTGTAGAGCTGGTCCAGTGTGTCGCGACCAGGACGAAAACCACACTACTCCTCCTGAATCTGAGGTTCGACTATCGGTCAAATTCTCCTCTCCAGTACTCTTGAATACACCTTACCGGAGAGGCTGAGGAGTGTGATCCCCCTGTAATTGGAACACACCCTCTGGTCCCCCTTTTTAAACAGAGGGATCACCACCCGGTCTGCCAATCCAGAGGCACTGTCTCCGACCGCCACGCGATGTTGCAGAGACGTGTCAGCCAAGACAGTTCCACAACATCCAGAGACTTAAGGTACTCTGGACGGATTTCATCCAACCCAGGAGCCTTGCACCGAGGAGCTTTCTGACCTCCTCTGTGACTTTGGCCTGGGTGATGGATGAGTCCGCCTCTGAGTCCCCAGTCTCTGCTTCCTCTTCGGAAGACGTGACGATGGGATTGAGGAGATCCTCGAAGTATTCCTTCCACCACCTGACAACATCCCCAGTCAGGGTCAACCGCTCCCCACCCGCACTGTCTACGGTGCGGGTGGGGAGCTGCTTCTGCCTCTGGAGGCGTCGGACGGTTTGCCAGAATTTCTTCGAGGCTGACTGACAGTCCTCCTCCATGGCCTCCCAGACTCCTCCAAGACCCAAGTTTTTGCCTCTGCGACTGCACAGGCTGCAGCACGCTTAGCCTGCGGTACCTGCCAGCTGCATCCGGAGTCCCACCTGCCAACAAAGACAAGTAGGACTCCTTCTTCAGCTTGACAGCATCCCTTACTTCCAGCATCCACAACCGGGTGTGGGGATTGCTGCCGCAACAGGCACCAGAGACCCTGTGACCACAGCTGCGAGCGGCCACATCAACATTGGAGGTGGAGAACATGGTCCACTCAGACTCCATGTCTCCAACCTCCCCCTGGATCTGGGAGAAGCTCTCCCAAAGGTGGGAGTTTGAAAACCTCGCTGACAGAGGGTTCCACCAGTCATTCTCAGCAGACTCTCACGATACATTTGGGCCTGCAGGTCTGACCGGCTTCCTCCCCCTCCCAGTGGATCCAACTTACCACCAGGTGGTGATCGGTCGACACCCATGTGTCTCTTCACCCGAGCGTCCGAGACACATGGCCGAAGGTCAGATGATATGACTACAAAGTCGATCATCGACCTCCGGTTCAGGGTGTCCTGGTGCCATGTGCACTTATGGACACCTTGTGCTTGAACATGGTGTTCCTGATGGACAAACTGTGGCTAGCACAGAAGTCCAACAACTGAACACCACTCGGGTTCAGATCGGGGAGGCCGTGCGTCCCGATCACCCACCTCCAGGTCTCACTGTCGCCGCCCACGTGGGTGTTGAAGTCCCCCAGAAGAACAATAGAGTCCCCAGTCAGAGCACTATCTAATACCCCTCCCAGGGACTCCAGAAGGTCGGGTACTCTGCACTGCCGCTCAGCCCATAGACCGAGACATCAGTGAGAGACCTGTCCCCAACCCAAAGACGTAGGGACACGACCCTCTCGTTCACTGGGGTGATCTCCAATACATGGCAACAGAGCTGGGGAGCAATGAGCAATGCTACCCCCACCCACTGCCTCTCCCCATGGGCAACGCAGAAAAGTGGAGCTCCCAGCCCCTCTCCAGGAGTTGGGTACCAGAGCCCAAGCTGTGCGTGGAGGTGAGCCCAACTATCTCTAGTCGGTATCTCTCAACCTCCCTCACAAGCTCAGGCTCCTTCCCCCCCCAGCAAGATGACATTCCACGTCCCGACAGCCAGAGGCTGTGAGCGCGGACCGGACCGCTGGGCCACACACCCTCGATTGCCACCCATTCCTCTCTGCACCGACCCCCATGGCCCCCTCTGCAGGTGGTGAACCCACAGGAGGGTGGTCCCATGTTGCTCTTTCAGGCTGGGCCCCGTGGGCTAAGGCCTGACCACCAGGCGCTCGCGCATGAGCCCCAACCCCAGGCCTGGCTCCAGGGTGGGTCCTCGGCTCCGCTGTACCCGGCGATGTCTCGGTCCTTGATATTATACTGGTCATGGGAGCTTCTGAACTGCCCTTAGTCTGACCCATCCCCTAGGACCTGTTTGCCATGGGAGACTCTACCAGGGCATGAAGACCCCAACAACATAGCTCCTAGGATCATCCGAGTACGCAACTCCCCCACCACAATAAGGTAGCAGTTCGAGAGGGAGTATGATACATACATTGATCAATAAATACATATAGGGGAGGATTATAGCAAAAAGGCCTGCACTGTAATGCTTAATATTAAGGAATCATTATAGATATAGGCTTTTGCAATCCCGCATCTGAAAGATAATCATTTCCTGTGTGTAGCAGGGCAGCATGTCCAGCCAGCCCATGTGTGTGTCCTGCCTAACACGCGTGTCTTGTGGACGGCGCTCCGCAGGACAGCATCATGTGGAACAGAGCTCATGTGGGTGATGTGACATTCAGATCACCCACTGCATGTTATGATCTGACCGTTTCACCTGGGGTAGCCTGTCAATCTGCGCAGCATGCACGTGCATGTTGGAGCCCATTGTAACAGCGATATATGTTTTCATGTATGTCCACGGGAGGACAGCAAGCAGACATACAGTACGTGCGTCACAATGGACAGTTGTTAGTTCATGTCCGTCCAAACACCGTACCTGTTCAAAGACTTGACGTCCAGAACCACAGATCTCCACAGCTGCTCCTGTCGGCGGACACACCCCCTGTCAGTTCAGCGCACACACCAACGTGTCACTTTGTGTGTTTGCAAAGCCATACTCATAGGCACACTTAGACAAAATTTCACATCCAGCTCGACAGTGATGGCCGCCACTGCACGCCACTATGAATCACTTCTCTCACATGTGCACAATTAAATTCTGCTGCACTGCATTCAGTTTCATTGCTGCAGTATGGCAAAGAAGGACAGTGGACACCAAGTCGGTTAAGGTCTCGTTTCCAATGCTCCTCAGCACCCTCCTGCAGATGTTCCACCCGCTGTTGTGCCTGATGTTCAGGAGAATGATTCTGAGCCAGAGGAGAGCTGCATGCAGCTAGACATCTGGTTCTCTCTGCCTCCTCCTCCTCCTTTCTGCGCCACTCCATGGCACAGAGGCCACCCTAAACATGCAATCACAAGTTCTTCTTCTGCTGTGGATTCTTCTGGATTTTGAGGAGCAATCTGGAGTGAACTGTTCAGCAGCTGACGATAGGATGAATATGGGGTGTGTGTGGAGTCAATTTGCTTGATTCACAACAGTGTGCGACAGCGCGGAACATTATTATTGACCGTGCATCATAGTTCATGATAATTCAGCAGTGATACGTGCCATAACTCATAACGGGTAGTAACAGGTTACAGCAGTTCTTGAGGACTCCTGACACATTTGCCCCAAATCATCACATTCATGGTCAGCGCCCAAGAATGTATACATCGTGGCATTCATGATTCATCGTTATCTGTAAATGCAGCATAAAAAAGTAAGTGCTTTCACGTTCACTTAAATTTTTCTGAAAAGATTAAGAAGTCAGGTGCCATATATATATATATATATATATATATATATATATATATATATATATATATATATACACACAATGAGGAAAATAAGTATTTGAACACACACACACACACATAGTGCATCCAGAAAGTATTCACAGTCCTTCACTTTTTCCACAATTTATGTTACAGCCTTATTCCAAAATGGAGTAAATTAAATTTTCCCTCACAATTCTACTCACAAAACCCCATAATGACAACATTAAAAAGTTTTTTTTTTATTTTTGCAAATTCATAATAATAATAATTATAAAACCCTCAATACTTTGTTGTTGCACCTTTGGCAGCAATTACAGCCTGACGTCTTCTTGAATATGATGCCACAAGCTTGGTGAAACTATCTTTGGGCAGTTTTGCCCTTTCCTCTTTGCTGCACCTCTCAAGTTCCATCAGGTTGGATGGTGAGAGTTGGTGCACAGCCATTTTCAGATCTGTCCAGAGATCGGATTCAGGTCTGTGCCTCTGCCTGGGCCACTCAAGGACATTCACAGAGTTGTCCTGAAGCACTCCTTTGATATCTTGGCTGTGTGCTAATGGTCATTGTCCTGCTGAAAGATGGAACATCACCCAGTCTGAAGTCAAGAGCGCTCTAGAGCAGGTTTTCATCCAGGATGTGTCTGTACATTGCTGCATTTATCTTTCCCTCAATCATGACTAGTCTACCAGTTACTGGTGCTGAAAAAACATCCCCACAGCATGATGCTGCCTCCACCATGCTTCACTGTAAGGATGGTGCCTGGTTTCCTCCAAAGATGATGCCTGGTATTCATGCCAAAGAGTTCAATCTTTGTCTCATCAGACCAGAGAATTTTGTTTCTCATTTAAAAAAATAGTAAGGTCGGATACTTTTCTAATAGACCTCGTATATATATATATATATATATAGAGAGAGAGAGAGAGAGAGAGAGAGAGAGAGAGACAGAGAGAGAGAGAGAGAGAGATACGGTTCAGTCCCAAATGATGGCGTATAGAAAGGTGTATAGTTACCAAGGTGTCACACAAGCAACATCTCATGATAGGTAAAAGCAAAGAGCATCTCAAGGCCTCCGTAACCACACTGTTGAAAAACATACTGATTGCATTGGATACAGAAGGACTTCTAAACTTCTGAATGTTCCAGTGAGCACTGTTGGGCCCATAATGCAGAATCAAATCAAATAATTTTATGTATATAGCGCCAAATCACAGTTCCCCAAGGCGCTTTATATTGTAAGGCAAAGCCATACAATAATTACGGAAAAACCCCAACGGTCAAAACGACCCCCTGTGAGCAAGCACTTGGCGACAGTGGGAAGGAAAAACTCCCTTTTAACAGGAAGAAACCTCCAGCAGAACCAGGCTCAGGGAGGGCAGTCTTCTGCTGGGACTGGTGGGGCTGAGGGATGAGAACCAGGAAAAAGACATGCTGTGGAGGGGAGCAGAGATCAATCACTAATGATTAAATGCAGAGTGGTGCATACAGAGCAAAAAGAGAAAGAACACTCAGTGCATCATGGGAACCCCCCAGCAGTCTAAGTCTATAGCAGCATAACTAAGGGATGGTTCAGGGTCACCTGATCCAGCCCTAACTATAAGCTTTAGCAAAAAGGAAAGTTTTAAGCCTAATCTTAAAAGTAGAGAGGGTGTCTGTCTCCCTGATCCGAATTGGGAGCTGGTTCCACAAGGAGAGGAGCCTGAAAGCTGAAGGCTCTGCCTCCCATTCTACTCTTACAAACCCTAGGAACTACAAGTAAGCCTGCAGTCTGAGAGCGAAGCGCTCTATTGGGGTGATATGGTACTATGAGGTCCCTAAGATAAGATGGGACCTGATTATTCAAAACCTTATAAGTAAGAAGAAAAATTTTAAATTCTATTCTAGAATTAACAGGAAGCCAATGAAGAGAGGCCAATATGGGTGTGATATGCTCTCTCCTTCTAGTCCCTGTCAGTACTCTAGCTGCAGCATTTTGAATTAACTGAAGGCTTTTCAGGGAGCTTTTAGGTCAACCTGATAATAATGAATTACAATAGTCCAGCCTAGAGGAAATAAATGCATGAATTAGTTTTTCAGCATCACTCTGAGACAAGACCTTTCTAATTTTAGAGATATGCGCAAATGCAAAAAAGCAGTCCTACATATTTGTTTAATATGCGCATTGAATGACATATCCTGATCAAAAATGACTCCAAGATTTCTCACAGTATTACTAGAGGTCAGGGTAATGCCATCCAGAGTAAGGATCTGGTTAGACACCATGTTTCTAAGATTTGTGGGGCCAAGTACAATAACTTCAGTTTTATCTGAGTTTAAAAGCAGGAAATTAGAGGTCATCCATGTCTTCATGTCTGTAAGACAATCCTGCAGTTTAGCTAATTGGCGTGTGTCCTCTGGCTTCATGGCTAGATAAAGCTGGGTATCATCTGCGTAACAATGAAAATTTAAGCAATGCTGTCTAATAATACTGCCTAAGGGAAGCATGTATAAAGTGAATAAAATTGGTCCTAGCACAGAACCTTGTGGAACTCATAATTAACTTTAGTCTGTGAAGAAGATTCCCCATTTACATGAACAAATTGTAATCTATTAGATAAATATGATTCAAACCACCGCAGCGCAGTGCCTTTAATACCTATGGCATGCTCTAATCTCTGTAATAAAATTTTATGGTCAACAGTATCAAAAGCAGCACTGAGGTCTAACAGAAGAAGCACAGAGATGAGTCCACTGTCTGAAGCCATAAGAAGATCATTTGTAGCCTTCACTAATGCTGTTTCTGTACTATGATGAATTCTAACCCTGACTGAAACTCTTCAAATAGACCATTCCTCTGCAGATGATCAGTTAGCTGTTTTACAACTACCCTTTCAAGAATTTTTGAGAGAAAAGGAAGGTTGTAGATTGGCCTATAATTAGCTAAGATAGCTGGGTCAAGTGATGGCTTTTAAGTAATGGTTTAATTACTGCCACCTTAAAAGCCTGTGGTACATAGCCAACTAATAAAGATAGATTGATCATATTTAAGATCGAAGCATTAATTAATGGTAGGGCTTCCTTGAGTAGCCTGGTAGGAATGGGGTCTAATAGACATGTTGATGGTTTGGAGGAAGTAACTAATGAAAATAACTCAGACAGAACAATCGGAGAGAAAGAGTCTAACCAAATACCGGCATCACTGAAAGCAGCCAAAGAGAACGATATGTCTTTGGGATGGTTTCTGAGTAATTTTTTCTCTAATAGTTAAAATTTATTAGCAAAGAAAGTCCTGAAGTCATTACTAGTTAAGTTAAAGGAATACTCGGCTCATTAGAGCTCTGACTCTTTGTCAGCCTGGCTACAGTGCTGAAAAGAAACCTGGGGTTGTTCTTATTTTTTTCAATTAGTGATGAGTAGTAAGATGTCCTAGCTTTACGTAGGGCTTTTTTATAGAGCAACAGACTCTTTTTCCAGGCTAAGTGAAGATCTTCTAAATTAGTGAGACGCCATTTCCTCTCCAACTTACGTGTTATCTGCTTTAAGCTGCGAGTTTGTGAGTTATACCACGGAGTCAGGCACTTCTGATTTAAGGCTCTCTTTTTCAGAGGAGCTACAGCATCCAAAGTTGTCCTCAATGAGGATATAAAACTACTGACGAGATAATCTATCTCACTTACAGAGTTTAGGTAGCTACTCTGCCCTGTGTTGGTATATGGCATTGGAGAACATAAAGAAGGAATCATATCCTTAAACCTAGTTACAGCGCTTTCTGAAAGACTTCTACTGTAATTAAACTTATTCCCTACTGCTGGGTAGTCCATCAGAGTAAATGTAAATGTTATTAAGAAATGATCAGACAGAAGGGAGTTTTCAGGGAATACTGTTAAGTTCTTCAATTTCCATACCATAAGTCAGAACAAGATCTAAGGTATGATTAAAGTGGTGGGTGGACTCATTTACATTTTGAGCAAAGCCAATCGAGTCTAACAATAGATTAAATGCAGTGTTGAGGCTGTCATTCTCAGCATCTGTGTGGATGTTAAAATCGCCCACTATAATTATCTTATCTGAGCTAAGCACTAAGTCAGAGAAAAGGTCCAAAAATTCACAGAGAACTCACAGTAACGACCAGGTGGACGATAGATAACAACAAATAAAACTGGTTTTGGGACTTCCAATTTGAATGGACAAGACTAAGAGTCAAGCTTTCAATGAATTAAAGCTCTGTCTGGGTTTTTGATTAATTAATAAGCTAGAGTGGAAGATTGCTGCTAATCCTCCGCCTCGGCCCATGCTACGAGCGTTCTGGCAGTTAGTGTGACTTGGGGGTGTTGACTCATTTAAACTAACATATTCATCCTGCTGTAACCAGGTTTTCTATAAGGCAGAATAAATCAATATGTTGATCAATTATTATATAATTTACTAACAGGGACTTAGAAGAGAGAGACCTAATGTTTAATAGACCACATTTAACTGTTTAGTCTGTGGTGCAGTTGAAGGTGCTATATTATTTTTTCTTTTTGAATTTTTATGCTTAAATAGATTTTTGCTGGTTATTGGTGGTCTGGGAGCAGGCACCGTCTCTACGGGGATGGGGTAATGAGGGGATGGCAGGGGGAGAGAAGCTGCAGAGAGGTGTGTAAGACTACAACTCTGCTTCCTGGTCCCAACCCTGGATAGTCACGGTTTGGAGGATTTAAGAAAATTGGACAGATTTCTAGAAATGAGAGCTGCTCCAGCCAAAGTGGGATGGATGCCGTCTCTCTTAACAAGACCAGGTTTTCCCCAGAAGCTTTGCCAATTATCTGTGAAGCCCACCTCATTTTTTGGATACCACTCAGACAGCCAGCAATTCAGGGAGAATATGCAGCTAAACATGTCACTCCCGGTCCAATTGGGGAGGGGCCCAGAGAAAACTATAGAATCCGACATTGTTTTTGCAAAGTTACACACCGATTCAATGTTAATTTTAGTGACCTCCGATTGGCGTAATCATTACTGCCGACGTGAATTACAATCTTACCAAATTTACGCTTAGCCTTAGCCAGCAGTTTCAAATTTCCTTTAATGTTGCCTGCTCTGGCCCCCGGAAGACATTTGACTATGGTTGCTGGTGTCTCTATCTTCACATTTCTCAAAACAGAGTCGCCAATAACCAGAGTTTGTTCCTCGGCGAGTGTGTCGCCGAGTGGGGAAAAACAGTTAGAGACGTGAACGGGTTGGCGGTGTACACGGGGCGTCTGTTTAGGACTACGCTTCCTCCTCACAGTCACCCAGTCGGCCTGCTTTCCCGGCTGCTCGGGATCTGCCGGAGGGGAACTAACAGCGGCTAAGCTACCTTTGTCCGCACCAACTACAGGGGCCTGGCTAGCTGTAGGATTTTCCAAGGTGCAGAGCTGAGTCTCCAGTTCGCCCAGCCTGGCCTCCAAAGCTACGAATAAGCTACACTTATTACAAGTACCATACTGCTAAGGAGGCAGAGGAATAACTAAACATTTCACACCCAGAGCAGAAAAGTGTGGGAGAGGACAGGAGAAGCCGCCATGCTAAACCGGCTAAGAGCTAGTAGCTGCGCTAAGCTAGCGGATTCCTAAAAACACACAAAGTGAATAATGTGTAAATAATTTAGAGGTGATTCAGCAGAGGGAGTGCTTTAGTTAAGGCACGTGAAGATTACACTGTGAAACAAATCGTTATCTAGTTAACTAGATCAATCTAACTGCGCAGATTAAACAGCTAACAGATACAGAAAAACACCGCTGTGCTCCGGAAACAGGAAGTGATACAATACCGCAGTGAGAGCCAACCACCAGTAGAGGCCTGAGAAGTGGAAAGAACATCATTTCACCATAAACCGGCCATGACCACATGCTCTTCGCAAGGTTTCTGATAGAGGAGTGAAAAGAATTATCAGAAAGTCCTTGGCTCTTTGGCTTCTTTGGCTATCAGAAAGTCCTTGGCTCTTCTGATACAAATTATTAGAAGAGCAGAAGAGCCAAGGACCACTTCAGAAAGACCTGGAATTAGCAGATACAATTGTTTCAAAGAAACAATAAGTAATGCATTCTCCCACCATGGTCTGTATGCACACTCACTACATGAGACTCCATTGCTGAAGAAAAAGCACGTGAAGCTTGTTTCAACATTTTGGCAAGTCTGTGAAATAATGGGAGAATACATTCTGGACATATGAGACTAAATTGAACTCTTGGATGCTATAATACACACCATAAATGGCACTGCACATGACCCTAAAAACACCATACCAACAGCTGATTCTCCAGAACCTCAAGGACTGTCTACCCCACACTAGATTCCCACCAGTTTGCATACCGGCAAACAAATCCACAGAGGACACCACTGCCATGGCTCTGCAGGCTGTGCCAAGTCACCTGGTACAACAACAGAACTATGCTAGGATGCTCTTTGTGGGTTACAGCTCAGCATTTATCATGATCATCTCAGACATTCTGACCACAAACTGGACACTTGCCCCCCCATCCCCACCCCCTCACGTGTACCTGGATCAAGGAGTTTCTGACCAACAGACCCCAGCCTGTGAGACTTGGCCCTCACCTTTCCTTCACCCGCACACCGTGTCGCAGACCAAATGGTTCATCCCTAAAAATCATTCCGCCTTTTGCATCTGCGCATGCGTCATTTCGGACCACAGCAGAACGTCTAAGATGGAGTCTCTTCACCCATAGCAATCAAATGGTTTAATGTGATTATTAACCATCAGATGATAAAGGTAAAACCTCTCAAATCATTCTAAAGTCAGTTTTAAGCAGAAACAAGGCCATTTTAAGTAGAAATGAGGCGAAAGTCCATGAAGCTTTGAAATATTCAATGTGCAGTGAACACTATCAGCTAGCAGCTCGTTTAGCTGTCGCACTCTGACCACTTCCATCGCCTTTTATGGTGAAATAATGCTGAATTTATGTGGAAATGACTGTTGTACTAAAGCTGTTGCTGAGATAGATTATGAGTGGTGTGCAGTTTGAAGCAGAAATTAGATATTAATCTGTGAACGGCGCCATCAGGGGGATCAATTTTTAGGGAGACCGTTCGGTCTGCGACACCGGTTCACCACAGGGCTACATGCTGAGCCCCCTCCTGTACTGTCACTAGACCTACGACTACAGTCCAACCAACCAAAACAACATCATCATCAAATTTGCTGATGACTCCACAGTTGTCCAACTAATCTCAAAGGGAGACAAGGCAGCCTACAGAGAGGAGGTCCAGACGTTAACGGCCTGGGCCTGTATCCACAAAGCATCTCAGAGTCCTCTCAGAGAGCTCCTAACTTAGCCTAAAAATTCCAGGCAAGGAATCTTAACCTAAGAGTGATGCAGGACGTGTCTGAGAGCAACTCTGAGCAATGAGGGGACAGAAACTCTTATCTTTGTGAGGAGGCAGGGTTGATCATGTTGCTAGGTATGATGCAGTCTTCTAAGAGCTGTGATTGGTTGTCATAAAAAGGAAAGAGAGAAAAAAAATTCCCCACACGTTCCTAGTTATGAATGAAGAGTAAAATCAACCGATCATATAACCTGGATTGTAATGTGTAATCGTGAAAATAATTTAACGGTAGGGTTGGTATCGAGAACCGGTTCTTTTCGGGTATCATTAAGAAATGATTTGATCCACCGACATCAATAGCCTTTTTTGCTGAATGATTCCCTTATTGGTCCTTCAGAGCAGCCGTTGTTTTGGGGGGTGTTGTTGGGAAAATGATCATGTCTCTACGTCGATTACAGACCTTGCAGGGTATGTAATACGGAAGCGTATTGCATTCACTGGATAAAAAAATTCGTAATTATGAGAAAAGATCTTGTAATTACGACATCAGGATCTCGTAATTACGAGATCAGGCTATTTTTATTTTTATTTATTTATTGTGTGTGTGTGTGTGTGTGTGTGTGTGGTGTGTGTGTGTGTGTGTGTGTGTGTGTGTGTGTGTGTGTGTGTGTGTGTGTGTGTGTGTGTGTGTGTGTGTGTGTGTGCGCGTGTGCAATAGCTTCCGTATAATGTGCTTCCATACTTCCAGTCCCTCTGTAAAGACAAGCGTGTTATCATCGGCTAACCTCAGCCCGCTTCTTTACTGAGGGACTGGAAGTATATATATGTAAAACAATTAGACACCTGATATTTTCTCGTAATACGAGATACTGATGTTGTAATTATGAGATCTTTTCTCATAATTACGAGATCAGCGGTCAAATTTTTTTTAATCCAGTGAATGCAATACGCTTCCATACTGTAATCAACCATTTCTACAGCGCGGCTCTTCTTTGAAGCTTGAAGCAATGAAGCATTGATCCGACCCGCTGCTTCGTGGTTCTTTGTCTTATTTTGCTTTATCTTAATTTTTCCCTGCTAAAACCCCAAAGAGCATATGTCTGTGAGTAATATTTACCTTTTAATGTTAATCCGACCTGTTCTGGTCTTCTGAAACAGTTGATAGATGTATTTTATAACTTAAAAATGGGACCGGTGCTAATGCATTAGCATGTCTACGGCACTTTCAATGTTAAAATTTCGCATTAAGCTATTCGCATCTCAGCACGTTTGTGTGCATTTCTTTTCTGTATAATAATAATGGCTCAGCGTTTGTTGTCATAAAAGAGTGAAATGTATTAAAAATTGTTAAAAAATTAATTTTGTTTATAGATTAATAATAATAGCAACAACAATAATAATAGTAATAATAACTAATAATGTTACAATACAATTTTAGAGAAAGAGACAAAAACAACCTGATTAAAAACACAACAGAAAATATAAAACCAACTAACAATGAACATAAATAAATACATATAGAAATAAATAACTGTTTCCTGTGAACACCTAGTGACTCTTACACCTCCACTTCATCCATTTTTAATTTAAACTTAATGACAATTTGTTTCGGTCAAACCATATTTTCAATTTGTTAATTTCTTCAGTGATTTCCTCCAGAACTATCTGGCAAGCTAGAAAACTGGTGCATCCTGGTAAGAGCAGAATACTACTGGAATGAATTTGAATGAAGGAAAGTTGTAGTTTTTTTTGTCTCACCAAAATGGATGCTGCACTCACTGCAGTTTATTGTCTGGAATAGACCCAGATTGCATTTCAGAGCTTCTAGAATTCAAACATTTTTGTGCAAGTGTTGGGGGGTAATTTTGGATTTCAGCTTTTTTTGTTTTTCACGACTTTCATCCCTGAATATGTCAATCGTGAGTCACTTTTTTGAGGATTAAAAGTCACTAACTGGGACTCCTGTCTTGTCTCGAAAGAAATGAGAATCGTCCTCCATTCTGTTCACACAGCTCCAAACGCTGCGCGGCTCTCTGCCGAGTCATGTTAGAACAATAGAGTCCAGTCGGAATTAATAACTTCAAAGCGAAATGCCGTTTAAATCAATTGACACCTCTTGCCAAATGTTGTAATACAAACAAACTGCAATCAAATCAAAAAATCAAATCAATTTTATTTATATAGCGCCAAATCACAACAAACAGTCGCCCCAAGGCGCTTTATATTGTAAGGCAAAGCCATACAATAATTACGGAAAAACCCCAACGGTCAAAACGACCCCCTGTGAGCAAGCACTTGGCAACAGTGGGAAGGAAAAACTCCCTTTTAACAGGAGAAACCTCCAGCAGAACCAGGCTCAGGGAGGGGCAGTCTTCTGCTGGGACTGGTTGGGGCTGAGGGAGAGAACCAGGAAAAAGACATGCTGTGGAGGGGAGCAGAGATCAATCACTAATGATTAAATGCAGAGTGGTGCATACAGAGCAAAAGGAGAAAGAAACACTCAGTGCATCATGGGAACCCCCCAGCAGTCTAAGTCTATAGCAGCATAACTAAGGGATGGTTCAGGGTCACCGATCCAGCCCTAACTATAAGCTTTAGCAAAAAGGAAAGTTTTAAGCCTAATCTTAAAGGTAGAGAGGGTGTCTGTCTCCCTGATCTGAATTGGGAGCTGGTTCCACAGGAGAGGAGCCTGAAAGCTGAAGGCTCTGCCTCCCATTCTACTCTTACAAACCCTAGGAACTACAAGTAAGCCTGCAGTCTGAGAGCGAAGTGCTCTATTGGGGTGATATGGTACTATGAGGTCCCTAAGATAAGATGGGACCTGATTATTCAAAACCTTATAAGTAAGAAGAAGAATTTTAAATTCTATTCTAGAATTAACAGGAAGCCAATGAAGAGAGGCCAATATGAGTGAGATATGCTCTCTCCTTCTAGTCCCTGTCAGTACTCTAGCTGCAGCATTTTGAATTAACTGAAGGCTTTTCAGGGAACTTTTAGGACAACCTGATAATAATGAATTACAATAGTCCAGCCTAGAGGAAATAAATGCATGAATTAGTTTTTCAGCATCACTCTGAGACAAGACCTTTCTAATTTTAGAGATATTGTGCAAATGCAAAAAAGCAGTCCCACATATTTGTTTAATATGTGCATTGAATGACATATCCTGATCAAAAATGACTCCAAGATTTATCACATTATTACTAGAGGTCAGGGTAATGCCATCCAGAGTAAGGATCTGGTTAGACACCATGTTTCTAAGATTTGTGGGGCCAAGTACAATAACTTCAGTTCAATCAATCAAAACATTTTTTTGCTCCCAAAATGAGACGTCCTGCGCTGACGAGCAGCAGCAGGCTGAGCTCAGCTCAGATGTACGGAGAAATATTCATGGCAAAATATCTGAAAGGAAATGCTTTGGACAGAAAGTACAGATTTGTTTATTTTTATTTATGTCCAGAGATCAAGGATCCAGTGACCAAGTTCATATTTCTTTACTTTAAGACTCAATAAAATGTTGTTGACATAGAAAACCTGTAAAGCCTACTTTCAGTACATAGAAAATTCACAAGAGGTATTGATAAGGGAATCGATAAGGAATCGGATCGATCAGCAGAATCAATAATTGCATTGATATTGATAAAATCGTATCAATACCATCCCTATTTAATGGTATGATGATGAAACTCAGCAAAATTAAATGAATTTTTACACAGCTTCAAAATGTTTGAATGTACCTCATTCAGATGCCGATTATTATATTGATTAGCTTATTGTTATATATACTCTCCATGCTGGTAATTTTACTACTTAATGTATTTGATATTAATGGTGACGAGTCCTGTGATTGCTGTCGTCCTTATAAAAAGTGGTTTGATTTGGCAGAATGACCAAAGCAACAAATAAAATTGATAAGAAAAAGAACTAGAAAGCCCAACTGGACAGAAGAGCAGTGCCTGCTGGCACAGTTCATGGAGGAGAATAAAAGTGTTTTAAGACACTCTAGGCATCTTAAAAGTTCTCCTCCCCACTCTTAACAGTTTGGTACCTTTGGAGCTCTCTTAATGCCTAAGATGCTTTGGGAATAACTTTTATCTTCCCAAGGGAAAATTCTAAGAAATGTCTAAGAATTCGAGGAATTGTAAGACTTTTCTTTGAATGTCATCACTAAGAGCTACATTTAGCCTTAGGATGCTTTGTGAATATGCGTCCTGTTGTTCAGACAACCTGGCAGTGAACACCAAAAAACAAAGATCACCACCACCACCACCCACCACATCAATGGCAAGTGTGTGGAGAGGGTCCACACATTCAGGTTCCTGGGAGTCCAGATCTCCAATGACCTCTCCTTTACAGACAACATCTCAGCTGTCATAATGAAGGACCAGTAGCATCTCCACTTCTTGAGAGTCCTCAGGAAGAACAGCCTCAACAGGAAGCTGCTACTGACCTTCTACCACTCATCCATTGAGAGCCTGCTGACGTATTGTGTTTCCACATGGTACGGTAATTGAGAGGTCTTGGGGGGGTCTACTTAAAATGGTGGGGGATTAACAGGGTCGTAGTTTGAGTTTGAGTTTAAGCAAGATCATTTTAGAAAATTTTATTTATTTATTTTTGTATTTGAAATGGCATAAACAAATTCAAATGTGTGAAATACCAAGTGTTCCAATACTTTTGAGGGCAGTTGAGAAACACTCAGGGGCATGTGTATTTTTAAGTGAAATGCATCATCCTGGTGTCACTCAGAGAGCAAAATTAAGAGGTTATTAAAAAAAAAAGTCCTTCAGAGAGCAAATAAAGAGGTTATTAAACAAACTTCCAGTCCTTATTGGACTTATTAAACCAAACATATTCTTCTAGATTGTGTTCCTTCAAATAACTAAACTAACTGTCTTTACTTATCAATAAAAAACTCAACTTCTAGATGTGTTGTGCTGTTGAACATAACCGCTGTGAAACAATCACTAATGTAATTCACCGGCTTTCTTACTGTCACCTTTCTCACTTCACTCCACCGCAGCAAACACAACAGCACCATGGTGAAGTCCAGAGCTTTTATATAGAACAGAGAAGGAATAAAGTAGCTGTATTTCATTCAGCCCAAACATCATGCGTTACATATAAGCCAACAGAGCTTGAATCATCTAGCTGTCTGCTAGTTTCAATCATCTAAAATCACTGGAGAAACACATTTTAACACCTGGAACTTATTTCTGGCATAAAATGTACAGGATGGACCTAGCAGTCAATATGTGTCACCAATTTCAAAATGCAGCTGGCTCTTTTCAACCAGATATGCGGTGCGTGACATGTCAATCATCTCGGGTGGCAGCTGAGGTGTCCAATTAGATTTCAGGGGAGTCCAGTGCGATCCTGGCCTACCCTCTAGCTCCGCCTATTCCAGGAAGTGTTCAACATTTCATATTTCCAGTTTCACTGTGGCCTCAGAATTTGGCACTTCCTGTTTGGGACTCCCTGTACCTTGAGCGAGCTCACACCGCTTGCGCTGCGCTTCACTCATATTAACTCAACCATTAATTCGCATTACTTTTTGCCAAAGTTGGATCAGCAGTCACAATTTCTTCTGTTTTTACCCCAAACATCATAACATTCAGTCATAGATGGTCCAAACTATACCTTTTTGGTCATCTTTATGTTCAAACAAATACTTTTTCAATATGATTGGAGCTTTTTTAAATATTGTCCCCTTTGTAATTCTTCAATGACCCTTTACCTGGAGATGGGATGGTCACCATACCGTGTGTGTAGACAATGCTTTGCTGAGACTGGATTGCCAGTGTTGTGTAGTCCCCTTAAGTCAGAGGTCTCAAACTGATTCCAAAAAAGGCCAAAAAGGTGCAGGTTTTCTTTGCAGCCACCCACTCTACCAGGTGATTTCACTGATTAACATCACTTTGAGCAGATGGAATCAGTTCATCTGTGTAATCACTTGGTGGAGTGGGTGATTGCAAAGAAAACCTGCACCCTCTTGGCCATTCTGGAATCAGTTTGAGACGTCTGCCTTCAGTGGTGTCAAAAACTTGCTTGGCTCATGGACTGTACAACATTAATCCTACACACTGGAACGTTAAGATTTTCTGTAAAGCAATGTCTCAAATAATCTGAGCATTTTAATGCTTAAACATATGGATGATCACAAAGAGGTGGAGATGAGAAGCATTAAATGTCAGTGAGTCATGCAGACACAGCCCGTCACTTCTGAGGGCTTCATACCACTCTCACTGCAGATATCTGCGGGAAGATAAACACTGTAGAACAGATCAGACTCTGAGCATACCTTCATGCCCCAAAAATAAATAAATAAATAAATAAAATGTAAATAATATAGCATTATTGATTCACAGCTGTTGCAGGCTGAAGTAACCAGACTGCCAACTACTAAGTAAGCAGGTCCAACTGATTCTAGGCCTCCGGTCTATGAAAATGTAATTACTAGTTTAGGGGTTCAGAGTCTTTGATCTATGAGTTGCACAGTGTTTATGGGTGAGCCACGAGATCACAAAAGGAAAATAATTATATTTTGCTCAGAAATTTGCTCTACATAGTTATACATTCCAGTACCAGTTTTGCAAAACTATATGCCACATTGCAAGATTTTGTTTTTATGTAAACATAATGTAAGGATTACAAGGAAAACCAAACTTTGAATAATAGAGTTATGAATAATAAACATGATTTGCAGGTGAATAAAGTTTTCTTTTTTCTGTGACCTCGTTGTTTGGGATCACCGCAGAGGATCTGTTACAGATCTTTATTTGGCACAACTTTTACACAGAATGCCCTTCCTGATGTAACTCCACTTCTACAAGAATAAACCTTCTCACTGCTCCTGGTGTTCCTAAGTGGTCTCCTGGCCAAGTACAAATTTGAACCTACTCTGCTTCACTTCTGAGATCTGATAGGATCAAATGTGACAGAGTATGACAGAGGACCTCTTTTAGCAGACAACAACACTGATATGTAGTAAAAGCTGTTTTTGTTCAACACAGATGTCCCTGGAAGAGTCAAATTACTCGCTTCAAGGACTTCCCACGGTGCAAGACATCGTGCAGCACTCCCAGGCGCCGTCGTCAGCCTGTTTCAAGCTGAAAACCTCCACATTTCAGGCTCTATTGATCCAGGACGTCGTGAGAGAACAGAGAAGTTTCAGAAGAAGTCGGTTTCAGCATTTTATCCGGATATTCCACTGTTAAAGGAGATTTTTTTAATGAAAGACGTGCGGACGGGTCCGCGTGTCGGGACGCAGCTGGCGCGGTGCAGCGGCACAGGAAAAACACTTCTGTGTTGATAACCATTTGTAAAATCCAGGCGGCTTTTGATGGCTTTCAGTGGAGTGAGTATATGAGAAATTGTTTAACAGCTGGACATGTTCCAACTTGTCCTTAAGGCTTCCAACGGAGGTGTTTTTCCTGTGGCGGAGCGTCGCAGCGGCTGCGAGCCGACGCTGCAATCCGCCCACACGTCTTTCATTAAAAAATCTCCTTTAACAGTGGAATATCCGGATAAAATGCTGAAACCGACTTCTTCTGAAACTTCTCTGTTCTCTCACGATGTCCTGGATCAACAGAGCCTGAAATGTGGAGGTTTTCAGCTTGAAACAGGCTGACGACGGCGCCTGGGAGTGCTGCATGATGTCTCGCACCGTGGGAAGTCCTTAAAGCGACAGTATCACCTCAAAATCTCTCATCAGCTGTTAAAATTTTCACCGAAAACCAGCTTAATTTTTCGAACCGTGTCCACTTCGATGTGTCTCACAGGTTTAGAAAAAATTTTGATCAAACAAAGCGCCAGTCTGTCAGCAACTTCTCAGACAAAGGAATTCCGACGAGGGGCTGGATGACTCCTCCCACAAGGAGTGCTCACAGGCGAATGATGTCACCGACAGGCGTGGAAAAACTCACGCATGCGCACAAGGGTTCAAGCATGTCTGACGTAAAAACATATGAATGAAATCCATATAGTTTTTGAAAAAAATAAAAGGACCTATACTTTATGGACAGCCCTCGTATATATATATATATATATATATATATATATATATATATATATATATATATATATATATATATATATCACCCCCCATTTGTGCCCCCCTTCCAGTCCAGTCTCACGTTTTTTTTTTCATGCTCCGTCACAAAATGAGTCAAATTTTCATGATGTTTTTCAACTCACTATTACTAATCCAACTCCTTCCCCCAACCCTAACCTTAACCATAGCCTAGCCCTACTCCTTCCCCCAATCCTAACCATAACCATAACCTAATCCTACTCCTACCCCCAACCATAACCAGCATGATGTAAGTCTGCCGCTTCACTTAATCAATTCACTTAATTTCGTGCCGCCATCACGGAATGAATGAGAATGAATTCATGCTGCTGTGACGAAAATGAGGCACTTTTCGTTACAATATCACGAACCAATAGATTAATGTATATTTCGTGCTGCTGAATCACGACTTGCCGTGAGACCAGGTTGCCACTTCACAAAATTCCCATTGTCCCATTACAAAAAAATGGCCCATTGGACCAAAATTGGACCAAAAATGGACCAAAGATGGACCATTATATGGTCCATCCTTTCTTCCCTCCTTAATTCCTTTCTGCTGCATCTGCATCATTCCTTACTTGATTTTTTTAAGTTAACTTTAATTTAACTGAGGCAGTCAGATCACTCAAAATGTTTGAGTTGGACTAAGATTTCCTGCGCTGCGCTGCGCACTCTTTGGGTCAAAATTGGAAACAAACTTGTCAGTGTGTCTGTTAGTATTTGCAGATAAAGTAACGAAATGAAAGAGAAGTACGGTGCCGTGCTTTGCATGAAGGAGGCGGAGGAGAAAGGAGGAGGACGCGGAGTTGGGGCCAAAGTTTGTGGGTTCAGTAGCAGCACGTGGAGAAAGGAGTGGTCAGGGACCCGGATTATGGGACCCGACAGGCACGATGGCTCAGATTTCAACCTGACAGGGGGTAAGAGGCTGGGCTGATATTTGGGAATATACGAAGATTCATTGAAGGCAGCGGGGACATAAAACTACAGCGTCTGGCCCGAAGCGGTCGGTGCTGAGTTTGTGCTCCTGATCGCGGTCCTGCCGCTGGAATTCCCCCATCGGGTTTTGGGAAGGGTGACTGTCGAATGGTCCGGCTTTTGTAACTGGGGATACACACTGAAATACTGAGAGAAGCCTCCGCTCCACTTGCACCCCTTTTTTCTTTCTCCCTCAAGGGCCCTGCATGTCTAATATTTAGACATGACCAGCTTTGTGGATTCCAGGACTCTACTGCTACTTGTAGCAACTCAAGTTTTTCTATTAAACGTTGTGAGATGTCAGGAGGATTTTGACCGTAAGTGGCTCTTTAATACATGTCAAAGATGCCTTTCTTCAGAAGCGTACCTGTGAAAAGTTTCGCTTTTGATTTGCTTGGATTGATTTTTTTTTCTGGCACACTTTTTACGCACAGATTGTTTGGATACTCTGAAACGTTAAAAATAGCCTAATTGCTGATGATTATCTCACAAAAGTGCAAATCTTACAGTATCTGCCAGGTAATTCACGTGGCATCCTGATAGATCGCATTCATAGACGTGCGTAAAAAGATGGAGACATTTTTACGCACAAACCTGAAGCCCTTTATTTTCATCCTGTGATAATTCACATTAACGTTTGTAGTTGGCAGGCAAAAATCGTGCAATTCAGACTTGGATGCTCGACAGTGAGCTCAGCTTTATGAGCTACGCCACTGAGTTCTCTGTTAGGGACACCTGTGGGCGCTTTGGAGGCTTTTTTTGGTATTCTACTTTTAACGACAGATTCATTTAATACAGGGGAGGAGGAGGGGGAAAGGGGAGGGGGGAAAGTGAAAGGTGGTCAGGCCTGTGGTAAAAAGTTTTCACATTCCTTTGCTGTCACGGGACTTTGGGGCAAATCCTGGCTTGTTGAAATGGAATAGTGGACGAGCAACCAAAAATTCAATTAAGAAGGTTTTTAAAATTGCACTGTATTAATAACCCAGTGGAATTTATCCCCCTTTTTTCTGCATACTGTCTCTTCAATTTTCTTCAACAAAATTGCAGTGGGATTCATCATCATTATGAATATTGATTTTTTTTTTTTTTTTTTTTTGTATTCACAAGAGACACTTTATAATGAAGGTATTCAGTAGATGTGGGCCAGAAATAATGTTCCATATGATTTCAGGGTTTCCATCTGTTTGAAAGATTAGCCATAAGCTGCAACAGTGAGCCCAGAGAAAGAAGCCAGACACCAAGAGAGAGAAGTGCATGGGGGGGAAAATGTGAAAGGGCCTTTATTTATTGTAATTCTGAAAGGTGCAACCTTTACAGGATATCATAAATCAAGCTTAGCAAGCTTTCAAAGTAAAATTTTCTTTTTTTAGAGAGAGAAAGAGAGAGAGAGAGAGAGAGAGAGAAGGGGGAGCAAATGTTGAAGCCAAGGTAAAAGCACTAATGCAGATGTAAGTCTCAAGTTCCCCTTTCAGAGATTCAGGTCCTTGGGTATAATACAAACCTTTCTTTGCACAGTTCATTAGAGGCAGAATTTCTTTCTGTAAGAGCCCCCAAAAGATTTCAGACCAGTGTGACAGATTTCAAATCTTTACTGTTCATGTTTGACATTGCTGACTAATTTTTTTGCAAATTGATCAGTATTACACAGTATCATGTCTTTTTGTATTATAGTCATTTAAAAGAAAGTGTGTGGGGGGGGGGGGGGGGGCTTAAAAATAAATTAGTCAGGCGCATGAGTCTGTACACCACTGCAATTGAGATGTGCCTGCAGTGTAGAAATTCAGATATAAGTCAAGTAATTTCACAAAATAAAATATTGCATTAATCGTTTAGGATTTGTAGCTCTACACAGTCCTTCCAGTTTCAAAGGTCATTAAGTAATTGGACAAACTAAATGTAAGCAGTATTGTCAATACAATTCATCACTTTACAGTCAGGGTTTTTTTTTTTTTTCTTTTTGACAAATAGCTTCATGGTAGAGTGGCACATAAGGATTTTCTTTAATGAATAAATTTAATCTGCAGTTTGCCACAAGGCACACTCAAGCCTAGATGTGATCAGTTGTCTTGCATGAAAGTGTTTCTGTGTTCCACTTTAACATGATGCTGTGGGTGGTGGCGCACAAGACAAACTCTGCACCATCCTCATGTTCTCCAGTCCAACACACAGAAGCTTGGTGGCTTCCCTCACAAGTCTCATTATTGCATCACTGGTTTTTGAGAGCTGGGACCGATTTATCTTAAAGTAAGGTATTCTGTTGTCAGTGAAGTTCCAGAATATTCTGTGACTTAGAAATGTTCATGTATCCATCCTCTGACTTGTCTAAGACAACAATCCTTATATTCAGTTTGATCAATTATTTGTGGCCAATGAAAATGCAAGCACATCTTGATTGTTTCATTTCAGCTCAGTTATGGTTGCTGTTCAAATACTTATGGACCCAAGTGCTCACTGTAATATTTTATTCCCCTTGGCATCATTATGGCTGCCAACACACGATGAGAATCACTAAATCTTATTAGGTTTGTGCAGCAGAAAGACTCCCTTTCAGCTTGACAGAGGAGCTATTGTCCCAGAATGGAACATATCAGTTGAATCTTTCATACTTGAGCCACTGAAAGGACAGGTGCAGGCCCTTGATAGTTCATCCAGACCTATAACCACAAGGTATGCACATGAAAGCTGACCTTTTGTTTTTTTCCTTGACGTGTTTGAACTGGCATCTGCCAAAACTTTGGCTTCCAGATGGGGCCTAAAAATGTGCCCTATGTTTATATAAGGCAGTAGTTTGTGAATTACCCACTCTGTTCCTGTCCAGAAAGACCTCATTCATTTAGGCCCATTAGGTTACCTCGACTTAAGCAACCCTGAAAGGTAAATATAGCTCCTGTACTGGCTCTTTCTTTTTTCACCACTCTGTGGCAGGAGGTCGTTTCTTTGGTGCATCAAACACTTTTTTTTTTTTGGTGCAGTTCCAGTCAGTGCAGTTCTTTAAGAAATATATTTGGCCTTCTCACATCTACAGAGCAAACGGAAAACTGGAAAATACATTAGTGCATGGCTCATAATCAACAATGAGACGTGTGATTTTGGCCATGCACAATACATGTATTGATGCATGCTGCACCTCTGCCGTGTAGTCTTTCCAACGGTGTGGTCTGACAAAGAAATCCAGACATTTTTCATTCACTGAATGCACTCACTAAATTCCTCCATGAGGAATTTAGGCACCAGCTCCTGCAAATTTCCAAGAGGGTTTCATGGAGATGTTGCTCAGCTTCCCAGTGATGTTGCACTGCCATCCTGTGGTTACTTTGGCTGTTTCCCGCTCATATATTAGATCAACCATTCCCAAATTCCCAAACAGAAGAATGCCAGGCTTTTTATTTCAAAACTTTTTTATATATTTAGTAACCTATCATGGCCCACCTGCAGTACCTTTATAGCCCACCCGAAACGCTGCAGCCCTCACTTTGGAAACCACCGTATTAGAGCATTTATTGTTTGTGAATAGAGAATTTAGTTTGCAAAAGGATCAGTCATTGTCTTCAGGAAAGTGTTTGAGGTTTATGCTTTATTCATTTTGTATTTGCATTAAATTCATGCATATATTTGTTTGCTTTTCATGATTAGTTACTGTAAAATGTTGCACTTGGTGGTATTCATACCTGCATAATCTCCTTTTTGTTTCCTGCCTGCTCCTCTGTGCGTACCTGACTGTGATCTCGCACACAGAGGATGGAAATTTAAGCTGTGAACAAGATGGACAACGCTATAGTGACAAGGATGTGTGGAAACCGGAGCCTTGTCGCATCTGTGTGTGCGACACCGGAACCGTCCTCTGTGATGATATTGTCTGCGAAGAGCTAAAAGACTGCCCCAAACCTGAAATCCCATTTGGAGAGTGTTGCCCCATCTGCACAGCTGACCGGCCTCCACCCATTGGTTGTAATTTATTTATCTCACACCTCTCATAAATAAATTACAGTACATCAGGTTGTTTATTTTGGGGTACAAACACCACATGAACACTGTGGTATTAATCAAAGGGTGACTGACCTCTTCCTAATTAACTCCTGTCACTTCTCTCTTCCCTCTGTCTGGGTCATCCTTTGATTCCAGTTGCGTTTTCTGTCCCCAAAGCAAACAAATGATGAGAAATTAAAGACAACAATGACACTTCTGAGCAGATTTCTGTGAAAATGCTCCTTAAATCCGTTTTTCTACTTCAAGCTCACCTTGGTCTCGTTTGAATCCTCTCTCTTGGTCTTTTAGTATCATAAAAACTGTGGGAGTCATTAAGGAAATATTTCAGTCAAGCAGGCACGGCCTCAGTTTTCGACTCCGTAAGCTTTAGCAGGAATTCGGCTGATCTGAGTGAAGAAGAAGAGAAGCTGTGACACTGGAGGTTTTGAGACATTTTAAAACAGAGAATCGACTTACAAATTGATGATACTTCTGGATAAACAATGAAACTTTGGTGAGCAGCTCTGGAGATAGAAAGACATTTAGTTGATGAGCAAATCAGAAGCGTCACTGTTTTTGATACATGATTGGAAAAATGAGCTATAATGCCACCTAAAGATAATGATTAACAAGCTGCTATAAACTGCTGTCTGATTCTCAAGAGAGAGAAAAGTAACACATTTGTAATGCAGAATTAATGGCATTTGATTCTTTTCTGCTTTGCCTCTCGCTTTGAACGCTTAAGATGGTGACTGAGTCAACACTTTGCCAATCCTGATGGGATCTTTGGGAACCGCAAGTGGGATTTGGTAGCTGTTTTTAGTGTAGTCTGATTCAGGAAACAACAACTGGCAGTGAGGAAGAACATTTTCTTCAGAGCATGGAAATATATTTGGTATAAATGTGCTAACTCTCGTTTATTTTTCTCTTCTACCCATGTCGGCCACATGACAGGAGTACCTGGAGCTAAGGTGAGGAGCTGCCACTTGTTCAGACGCTCTGTGTGCATGTGTGTGTATGTGACATACGTATACCACCTCAAATTAAATGTGTGTCTGTCTCAGACTTGAATGTAGGTTGCTGTAGGAGGCCCCTGTAGTTTGTGGATTTAGATACTTTGTCTAAATATCTTGCCAGATGGTTGATGATTGTTATTTCCTCTGTCAAGCTGTGCACCATAATTGTGCACACAGGAGGAGACTCACATTTTTTTTATATTTTGCACTGACATTTCAACAACATTGTCCATGACTGCTGGCAGTCCTAGTTATTATTGTTGTTGTTGTTGTTGTCAGGTTAATGTAGAAAACACAGAAATTACTGAATAAATGCATCAAAAATAATTTTCATGTCATAAATTTTAACATTATGCTTTTGCTTTCAAAATATCAGGGTCAGAAAGGTGAACCTGGAGACATTACTGATGTGAGTAAACACATGCAATCTCCTGCTCTGACAATACAACACATTACCCTTTTCATAATCTTATTATTTCTAAGTTTTTGTCTCTTTGTTGGTATGTGAGTGGGGCTACTAAAAAAACAATAAACCAGATTGCCATATTATACACTTCTTCATCTGGTTTTCAAAACAGATGCTAAAGGTTGTAGCGACTGAGGCGATATCTTCTTAAACAAATCAATAAATAAAAAATAAAAACTTTTTCATGTCTCTAAAAGCCAGTCTTCCATTGCTGATATCTGACACTTGATTGTGTAATCTGTGTTAATTGTAACTTTATAGAGCGTATTTGACCAACTGGAAAGGTTTTGAACATGTTCAAAAAAGTGAATAATCAGATGTAATCTGTGTACCTAGGTGGCAGCATGTACCTTTTACTTTAATTTCACATGTAGCGGCTGCACTCTGCGTTGTGTTGTTATGACTCCGCCCATTCGCTCCCCTCGGGACGCAAACTCACTATCCTCGACATGGGAGTCCGACTCTCTAACCAGAAGGCTAAAACCCAGGGCTCTGGCCTTGTGACCAGAGAATCCTTTTGAGCTGTTGGGAATGAGGTTTATACTAACTACATCTGCACAGCGACACCTGCTGGCCTCCGTTACACTCACCCCCCCTAAACTCACTCCCACCCGGGTCACGGCACCATTGTAGTGGCTGCACTCTGCGTTGTGTTGTTATGACTCCGCCCATTCGCTCCCCTCGGAACGCGAACTCACGATCCTCGGCATGGGAGTCGGACTCTCTAACCAGAAGGCTAAAACCCAGGGCTCTGGCCTTGTGACCAGAGAATCCTTTTGAGCTGTTGGGAGTGAGGTTTACTAACTACATCTGCACAGCTAAACCTGCTGGCCTCCGTTACACTCACCCCCCCTAAACTCACTCCCATCCGGCTCACGGCACCATTGTAGTGGCTGCACTCTGCATTGTGTTGTTATGTCTCCGCCCATTCGCTCCCCTCGGGACGCGAACTCACGATCCTCAGCATGGGAGTCGGACTCTCTAACCAGAAGGCTAAAACCCAGGGCTCTGGCCTTGTGACCAGAGAATCCTTTTGAGCTGTTGGGAGTGAGGTTTACTAACTACATCTGCACAGCGACACCTGCTGGCCTCTGTTACACACAGACAGCGGTGGATATTATTTTATTAGGGTATCTTGAATTAAATCCCTTCTTCTTGAATGTGGATTTGATTGTGTAGTCATTTTACACCAGACTGCAATGTTAACTAAAAATTAAAATACAGTGCAGATTACATTTTTGTGAAGCAAGTGGTGGGTGTTTTCTTTGCAGCCAAGGGCAAATGGCTGGACCTAGAAGCAGAGTGCAGCGGGCAGTTTGTGTATGTCCAGGGCTGTGCGTTCAAGGACTCACTGTTCGCTGATCTCTTGAAATCGCCTCTCTAAATATAATATAGTATACGTCCATATTTCCATGAAAGGCATGTCACACTCTTCAGCAGAGGACAGTTTTGTGATGTTAATACTAACATTTTACCTTTGTAGTAACTGTTGTTATAACCTCAGATATTGGCGCAAATTGCACACAGTACCGATGTGAGCATGCCCAGTAGTTCCTGGGACATGGGGGCGGTCATTCAGTGTTGCTTATGATTGGCATTTACCTGCTTATACTGCTGTTGCAAACAGTCAGGCCCAGTTTCCTCATTTTTGGAATCAGATCAATCAGGGTGAGAAATCAGCAATGGGAGACTAGTTTAAGAAGTAACTTTTTCTGTGAATTATATATATATACGTAAAGTGCATCTGGAAAGTATTCACAGCGCTTCACTTTTTCTACATTTTTTATGTTACAGCCTCATTCCAAAATAGATTAAATTAAATTTTTCCTCAAAATATCCATGATGACAAAGTTTTTTGAGATATTTGCAAATTTCTTAAAAATAAAAAAAAAACCTAAGAAATCACATGTATATAAGTATTCAAAGCCTTTGTCATGAAGCTCAAAAGTGAGCTCAGGTGCATCCTGTTTCTACCGATCATCCTTGAGATGTTTCTACAGCTTAATTGGAGTCCACCTGGGGTAAATTCAATTGATTGGACATGATTTGGAAAGGCACACACCTGTCTACATATAAGGTCTCACAGTTTTATTTTATTTATTTTTATTTTATTTATTTATATTTATATAGCGCCAAATCACAACAAACAGTTGCCCCAAGGCGCTTTATATTGTAAGGCAAGGCCATACAATAATTACGTAAAAACCCCAACGTTCAAAACGACCCCCTGTGAGCAAGCACTTGGCGACAGTGGGAAAGAAAACTCCCTTTTAACAGGAAAGAAACCTCCAGCAGAACCAGGCTCAGGGAGGGGCAGTCTTCTGCTGGGACTGGTTGGGGCTGAGGGAGAGAACCAAGAAAAAGACATGCTGTGGAGGGGAGCAGAGATCAATCACCAATGATTAAATGCAGAGTGGTGCATACAGAGCAAAAAGAGAAAGAAACACTCAGTGCATCATGGGAACCCCCCAGCAGTCTAAGTCTATAGCAGCATAACTAAGGGCTGGATCAGGTGACCTGATCCAGCCCTAACTATAAGCTTTAGCAAAAAGGAAAGTTTCAAGCCTAATCTTAAAAGTAGAGAGGGTGTCTGTCTCCCTGATCCGAATTGGGAGCTGGTTCCAGAGGAGAGGAGCCTGAAAGCTGAAGGCTCTGCTCCCATTCTACTCTTACAAACCCTAGGAACTACAAGTAAGCCTGCAGTCTGAGAGCGAGCGCTCTATTGGGGTGATATGGTACTATGAGGTCCCTAAGATAAGATGGGACCTGATTATTCAAAACCTTATAAGTAAGAAGAAGAATTTTTAAATTCTATTCTAGAATTAACAGGAAGCCAATGAAGAGAGGCCAATATGGGTGAGATATGCTCTCTCCTTCTAGTCCCGTTAGTACTCTAGCTGCAGCATTTGAATTAACTGAAGGCTTTTTAGGGAACTTTTAGGACAACCTGATAATAATGAATTACAATAGTCCAGCCTAGAGGAAATAATGCATGAATTAGTTTTTCAGCATCACTCGAGACAAGACCTTTCTAATTTTAGAGATACTGCATAAATGCAAAAAAGCAGTCCTACTATTTGTTTAATATGTGCTTTTGAATGACATATCCTGATCAAAAATGACTCCAAGATTTCTCACAGTATTACTAGAGGTCAGGGTAATGCCATCCAGAGTAAGGATCTGGTTAGACACCATTGTTCTAAGATTTGTGGGGCCAAGTACAATAACTCAGTTTTATTCTGAGTTTAAAAGCAGGAAATTAGAGGTCATCCATGTCTTTATGTCTGTAAGACAATCCTGCAGTTAGCATATTGGTGTGTGTCCTCTGGCCTTCATGGATAGATAAAGCTGGGTATCATCTGCGTAACAATGAAATTTTAAGCAACGCCGGCTTGTATGGTAGAGTGGCCAGCCACTCCTTAGTAAAAGGCACATGGCAGCCCACCTGGAGTTTGCCAAAAGGCACCTGAAGGACTCTCAGACCATAAGAAACAAAATTCTCTGGTCTGATGAGACAAAGATTGAACTCTCTGGCATGAATACCAGGCGTCATGTTTGGAGGAAACCAGGCACCATCCTTACAGTGAAGCATGGTGGTGGCAGCATCATGCTGTGGGGATGTTTTTGAGTGGCAGGAACTGGGAGAATAGTCAGAATTGAGGGAAAGATGAATGCAGCAATGTACAGAGACATCCTGGATGAAAACCTGCTCTAGAGCGCTCTTGACCTAAGACTGGGGCAACAGTTCATCTTTCAGCAGGACAGTGACCCTAAGCACACAGCCAAGATATCAAAGGTGTGGCTTCAGGACAACTCTGAATGTTCTTGAGTGGCCCAGCCAGAGAGCAGACATGAATCCGATGGAACATCTCTGGAAAGATCTGAAAATGGCTGTGCACCAATCCTCCCCATCCAACCTGATGGAGCTTGAGAGGTGCTGCAAAGAGGAATGGGCAAAACTGCCCAAAGATAGGTGCACCAAGCTTGTGGCATCATATTCAAGAAGACTTCAGGCTGTAATTGCTGCCAAAGGTGCATCAAAAAAGTATTTAGCAAAAGGTGTGAATATTTATGTACACATGATTTCTTAGGGCTTTTTTATTATTATGAATTTGCAAAAATAAAAAAATAATAACTTTTTAAATGTCATTATGGGGTGTTGTGAGTAGAATTTTGAGGGAAAAATGAATTTACACAATTTTGGAATAAGGCTGTAACATAAATTGTGGAAAAAGTGAAGGACTGTGAATACTTTCTGGATGCACTATGTGTGTGTGCACAACAACATGGTTTACAAAACACAATACAAACAGACAAAAACAAATATACAAAAAAATCACAACATCCAACTCGCATGGGATATAGGTTTAGTTTATAAAATAACATTGCAAAAGCGTTTAGAAGCAATCACATTGACCATGGGAGTTTTCCTCTTGATCCCTCATGATCGACTTGAACTCTCCCAGAAAGATCAGTTCTGACTATTTCAGTTCAATCTGTAAGTTATTCCATGTGGAAAGAGCAGCATATTTAAAAGTTTTTTGGTTTTTTTTCCAAAGTTCAATTCCCACACTTGAGACCACCATCTCTAGAATAGAATGAGAAAAAGGTCATATTGATTTTGGTTTCTACACATGTAGGTAGAGAGATAAAGAGGAACTATGCCAAGAATGGTTTTATATGTAAAGATCAACCAGTGTGAGAGCCTGCGTACATAGAGGGATGGTCAATTAGCAATAGCATACAAAATACAAAGATGTGTGCGATTTCCACAATCAATAATAAAATGCGAACCACAGTCATACTCAGCATCTAATTTTTTAAGATACTGAGTAGGGGTATTCAAAACAAGAAATCGCCACCATGTTGCTTTAAACTGGAAGGAGCTGCTGCTTGCTCCATCCTCTCTCCATCTTTCCCTCATACACCATGTGGTTTGTCACACCACAGTCCAGACCAGCTAATATGGCATGTCTCACAGTGCAAAAGAGAATCACCATAATGACTTACCATGTTACATATGTCACTTATGTGTAAAACACAGCATTTCAATCATAACATTTGCTGAAAAAAGATCATTTCTTCATATATCTACACAGAATTATGGGATTACAGAAATGTTTGAAATAAAATCCCAAATCTTATGGAAGTGTAAAAGGTAAATACAATTGTTTTGGGCACTATGACCCCTTTAACCAACTCATCAGGAAGACTGCCAAGCATAACAATCCCTCCGTTAAATCCCTCCATGAACAGAGAAAATTAAAAGAGAGGCTGTGACGCTGCACCTGGAAAAGATTTCCTTCTCTGAGGGAACTGAAAAGAAAATAATGAAGCATTGTTTGTTGTGTTTCTTGCAAACAAATTAGCAATTATCATGTGTTCAGATGAGACAAAGAGATAATACTGTGTTATCCTCGCCATGTAAGATAAGATAAGAGATAAGATAAACTTTATTGATCCCACAACAGGGAAAATCACTTTGTAGTGAGAACTAAACCTCACGCTCAGATTCATTTGGCAAATTCACACTGTAAACAGATGAACAAATAATGTATATTGTCTGTTTTATTTATCTGTGTTTTTAATATCCACACTTGTTGTCTTGCCACGTCACCCTGTGTATTCATGTAATTCTATTATCCATTTATCCATCCACTTGTCCGTCTGTTCAGCTGCTGTGAATCACTAAAGTCTGTATAATAGTAATACTGAAAGCTTTGCAAAGTCATGCTTTTTCTATAACATTCTAATTATTATTAGTGATAGCAGAAGTAGCAGCTGTATCTGTTTTTCTTTACACATAGCTCCAAACTCATTTTAGTTTTAATTCAAGCACACAAAAAGCCCATCAGTAGTTTGGTGTGTGTACATCTTGGGAATCTGATACCAGTTTTTCAGTATGCCAACAAGGTGATTACTGGCATGGTTGTCTGATTACCAGCGAGATATCTCAAAACAGATTTCAGTGCATTTTTTTGGACAGGTCAAGGAAGACATGATTACATTTTGATACAGATCCATTTCCATCTATGGAAGCTTTTAGAGATACCTGCCCGACAAAGAATCAGAATCAGAAAATCAGAAAAGTTTTTTATTGCCATAAGAGTGAACAAGTTCACAACATTATGAAATTGCTGCGGTACTCGGTGCTAACATAAAAGACAAAATTCTGTGCAAAAAAAAAAAAAAAACTAGAGCAGTAAAACAAATAATATATAATAAAAACTTTACACTATAACAATGTTACAAAATGTACAGAATGTATATGAGCTGAGATAAATATATAAGATATATATACATATACGAGTAGGGGTGGTGGCCAAGTGGTTAATGCACTTGGTTTCAGTGCGGAAGGTTCCCGGTTCGAATCCCACCCCTACCACATTTCTCCATGTAATGTGGAGTTGAGTCAGGAAGGGCATCCGGCGTAAAATCTGTGCCAATTCAACATGCAGACCCACCTTGGATTTGCTGTGGCGACCCCGAGTACAAAACAAGGGAGCAGCTGAAGGGACTTACTTATATACATATATGCACACATACATACACATATAAAGAGAAGTTTGCTGGCAGTCCTACCATCTAGTTTAATGCTGCCTTGATTTCTATGATGGAATGTAAATCAAATCCATTTATTTATATAGCGCCAAATCACAACAAACAGTTGCCCCAAGGCGCTTTATATTGTAAGGCAAAAGCATACAATAATTACGGAAAAAACCTCAACGGTCAAAACGACCCCTGTGAGCAAGCACTTGGTGACAGTGGGAAGGAAAAACTCCCTTTAACAGGAAGAAGAAAGAAACCTCCAGCAGATCCAGGCTCAGGGAGGGGCAGTCTTCTGCTGGGACTGGTTGGGCCCTGAGGGAGAGAACCAGGAAAAAGACATGCTGTGGAGGGGAGCAGAGATCAATCACTAATGATTAAATGCAGAGTGGTGCATACAGAGCAAAAAGAGAAAGAAACACTCAGTGCATCATGGGAACCCCCCAGCAGTCTAAGTCTATAGCAGCATAACTAGGGATGGTTCAGGGTCACCTGATCCAGCCCTAACTATAAGCTTTAGCAAAAAGGAAAGTTTTAAGCCTAATCTTAAAAGTAGAGAGGGTGTCTGTCTCCCTGATCTGAATTGAGGAGAGGAGCCTGAAAGCTGAAGGCTCTACCTCCCATTCTACTCTTACAAACCCTAGGAACTACAAGTAAGCCTGCAGTCTGAGAGCCAAGCGCTCTATTGGGGTGATATGGTACTATGAGGTCCCTAAGATGAGATGGGACCTGATTATTCAAAACCTTATAAGTAAGAATAAGAATTTTAAATTCTGTTCTAGAATTAACACGAAGCCAATGAAGAGAGGCCAATATGGGTGAGATATGCTCTCTCCTTCTAGTCCCTGTCAGTACTCTAGCTGCAGCATTTTGAATTAACTGAAGGCCTTTTCAGGGAACTTTTAGGACAACCTGATAATAATGAATTACAATAGTCCAGCCTAGAGGAAATAAATGCATGAATTAGTTTTTCAGCATCACTCTGAGACAAGAACTTTCTAATTTTAGAGATATTGCGCAAATGCAAAAAAGCAGTCCTACATATTTGTTTAATATGCGCTTTGAATGACATATCCTGATCAAAATGACTCCAAGATTTCTCACAGTATTACTAGAGGTCAGGGTAATGCCATCCAGATAAGGATCTGGTTAGACAACCATGTTTTCTAAGATTTGTGGGGCCAAGTACAATAACTTTCAGTTTTATCTGAGTTTAAAAGCAGGAAATTAGAGGTCATCCCTGTCTTTAGTCTTTAAGCAATCCTGCAGTTTAGCTAATTGGTGTGGTCCTCTGGCTTCAGGATAGATAAAGCTGGGTATCATCTGCGTAACAATGAAAATTTAAGCAATGCTGTCTAATAATACTGCCTAAGGGAAGTGAATAAAATTGGTCCTAGCACAGAAACATTGTGACACTCCATAATTAACCTTAGTCTGTGAAGAAGATTCCCCATTTACATGAACAAATTGTAATCTATTAGATAAATATAATTCAAACCACCGCAGCGCAGTGCCTTTAATACATATGGCATGCTCTAATCTCTGTAATAAAGTTATGGTCAACAGTATCAAAAGCAGCACTGAGGTCTAACAGAACAAGCACAGAGATGAGTACACTGTCTGAGGCCATAAGAAGATCATTTGTAACCTTCACTAATGCTGTTTCTGTACTATGATGAATTCTAAACCCTGACTGAAACTCTTCAAATAGAGCATTCCTCTGCAGATGATCAGTTAGCTGTTTTACAACTACCCTTTCAAGAATTGTTGAGAGAAAAGGAAGGTTGGAGATTGGCCTATAATTAGCTAAGATAGCTGGGTCAAGTGATGGCTGTTTAAGCAGGGCGTAGGTTTGCATATGGACCATAGGGACAAGTCACAACCATTATTTTGGGATGGCAAAATAGTCCCTACCAATATTTAGCATTTTTGTTTATATAACAAAATCATTCACTATTTTTTGCGAACGTCGATACTATATTTTAGTCGTCACGTTTTGTGTTTTCGACGTGCCAGAATGACAGGGTTACCCATGTTGCAATTTCATTGGCTCACGTTCTTCTCACATGGACGTAAACAAAGCGCATCTCGTGGCAGGCAGTGCTTAATTTGTAAAGTGGGAGGTCCCAGAGCGCAGAGGATGGGTGGCTCCGGTGCAGTGTTGCCAGATGTACGATAATTATCGTATTTGTACGATAGTTTTGCCCTCTGTACGAGTGTACGATCAATAATGGAAAAACCAAAATGTACGATAATTTCAGTTGTTGCCCAAACACGCATCTCTCTCTGACACCCAAGAATCATTTTGCAGGTGTTGCACTCAGGCGCCATCAAAGACACAACACCACACAGGCTGCTGCTGGCTTTGGCCGCCCGGGACAACGTCATTTGAAAAGCCCGCCCCCTCTCATACAAGTAATGAGTTCCAATCCAATCTGTGCCGTGACAGGAAGATTCCCCAACCACATCTTTTTTTTTTTTGAAACTTTATTTCAACAAATGCAACAACAACAACAAACAAACACAAGAGCAAAGAGATATACAAGAAAAATAAAAAAAGTTCAAGTTCCTTATGGAGGTGTCAACATTTTTTCTGTGTTCAACAAAAATCTGGACAAGTGGCCATGGCATCGGGATGACGACAGCGACCTCGAGGTTGAATTCGACTCTTTCTAGTCTGGTAATTAACACGTTTGTGTCCCTTCACAGAAAAAAAAATGTTTCTAGTAGTGCGTTCTAGTTTCCCCATTACTATAATTACTGTTAAAAATGTGACATAAAATTCTTTGGAAATTAAAAAAAAACAAAAAAAACACTAAAATAGCTACGTTGTATGCGTTTTGTTTGTATACGATCATTTCTCCCAAAATACGATAATTTTTGAGGTTTGGTACGATACTTTCATATTTCATATCTGGCAACACTGCTCCGGAAATAAACTGCACCAACCACACACATCTTCACAAATGACACTAACATCCTGCCTTTTCCTCAGAAATTACTACATTTATCTGTCTCTGTACTTTTTTGTCAGTTTTGCGCTCTTTTTCATACTTTTTTCATACTTCATAGGTATTAAAGGCATTGCGCTGCGGTGGTTTGAATCATATTTGTCTAATAGATTACAGTTTGTTCATGTAAATGGGAATCTTCTTCACAGACTAAAGTTAATTATGGAGTTCCACAAGGTTCTGTGCTAGGACCAATTTTATTCACTTTATACATGCTTCCCTTGGGCAGTAGTTATTAGACGGTATTGCTTAAATTTTCATTGTTACGCAGATGATACCCCAGCTTTATCTATCCATGAAGCCAGAGGATACACACCAATTAGCTAAACTGCAGGATTGTCTTACAGACATAAAGACATGGATGACCTCTAATTTCCTGCTTTTAAACTCAGATAAAACTGAAGTTATTGTACTTGGCCCCACAAATCTTAGAAGCATGGTGTCTAACCAGATCGTTACTCTGGATGGCATTTCCCTGATCTCTAGTAATACTGTGAGAAATCTTGGAGTTATTTTTGATCAGGATATGTCATTCAAAGCGCATAGTAAACAAATATGTAGGACTGCCTTTTTGCATTTACGCAATATCTCTAAAATCAGAAAGGTCTTGTCTCAGAGTGATGCTGAAAAACTAATTCATGCATTTATTTCCTCTAGGCTGGACTATTGTAATTCATTATTATCAGGTTGTCCTAAAAGTTCCCTAAAAAGCCTTCAGTGGTTCAGAATGCTGCAGCTAGAGTACTGACGGGGACTAGCAGGAGAGAGCATATCTCACCCGTGTTGGCCTCCCTTCATTGGCTTCCTGTTAATGCTAGAATAGAATTTAAAATTCTTCTTCTTACTTATAAGGTTTTGAATAATCAGGTCCCATCTTATCTTAGGGACCTCGTAGTACCATATACCCCATTAGAGCGCTTCGCTCTCAGACTGCGGGCTTACTTGTAGTTCCTAGGGTTTGTAAGAGTAGAATGGGAGGCAGAGCCTTCAGCTTTCAGGCTCCTCTCCTGTGGAACCAGCTCCCAATTCAGATCAGGGAGACAGATACCCTCTCTACTTTTAAGATTAGTCTTAAAACTTTCCTTTTCGCTAAGGCTTATAGTTAGGGCTGGATCGGGTGACCCTGGACCATCCCTTGGTTATGTTGCTTTAGACATAGACTGTGGGGGGGTTCCCATGATGCACTGTTTCTTTCTCTTTTTGCTCCGTATGCATCACTCTGCATTTAATCATTAGTGATCGATCTCTTTTTCCTGGTTCTTTCCCTCAGCCCCAACCAGTCTCAGCAGAAGACTGCCCCTCCCTGAGCCTGGTTCTGCTGGAGGTTTCTTCCTGTTAAAAGGGAGTTTTTCCTTCCCACTGTGGCCAAGTGCTTGCTCATAGGGGGTCTTTTGACCGTTGGGGTTTGACCGTTTTTTTTTTTTTTCATAATTATGTATGGCCTTGCCTTGCAATGTGGAGCGCCTTGGGGCAACTGTTTGTTGTGATTTGGCGCTATATAAGAAAAAGTTGATTGATTGATTGATTTCAAAAGTCACCGAACGCACTTTACCGTAATATATGCAACATATAGCATGCTGTTGGAAAGCACGGGTTCTTGGCTTGCTGTCAGTGTTAAAATTTTCAGAGTGAGGGCTTACATGAGAACTTACGGTAATGAGAATCAGCGGCGCATTAGTGTGAAACTTCCGTGTTTTTCCTCTGCGTTATGACATCACAGGCTTCGTTTACCGTAATACACCATATATATCATTGGAAATCCCTTTTTTTTTTTTTTTTTTAATTAGGTTGCCAGATACCTACAACTGCATTATTGATGAAGAGAATAGATTATACATCTTGGTTGCAAAATCTTTTTTTTTTTTTGTTAGCTCCACAAGTATTTTTTTGTTGTCTTGTTCTCTCAGGTGTAGGCCTATCGAATAGATTCGTGATTTTGGGTGCAATTTTGTTATTTAAGCTATTTGTTGTTTGCCTACATGCTTAATATTGTAATAAAGTGTTAAATTATTCAGCATTATGTCGTCATATGTTATGTATTATGCTGTACTTGTGCGTCTAATGGTATGAGTGGGTTAGGGGGTGGTGGTGGTGGGCAGGGGGGCCGGGGGGGTGGTATTGTCCCTACCAAAGCTGAGACCAAACCTACGCCCTTGTGTTTAAGTAATGGTTTAATTACTGCCACCTTAAAAGCCTGTGGTACATAGCCAACTAATAAAGATAGATTGATCATATTTAAGATCGAAGCATTAATTAATGGTAGGGCTTCCTTGAGCAGCCTGGTAGGAATTGGGTCTAATAGACATGTTGATGGTTTGGAGGAAGTAACTAATGAAAATAACTCAGACAGAACAATCGGAGAGAAAGAGTCTAACCAAATACCGGCATCACTGAAAGCAGCCAAAGAGAACGATATGTCTTTGGGATGGTTATGAGCAGTGGTGGGACACACTTCGATAATCCGATAACAGATAATTATCGAAGATAATGTTTTCATTATCGGATTATCTTTTTAGATAAATCTAAAAACCATCATCGGACTATTATCTTCCGATGAATTACTGTCCGATAACTTTTAGACCGATAACGTACTAAACTAAGCTGAACAGTGAAAAACATTTTTAAAACTGTTAAAGCTGTTGAGACCTACCTGTTAAAAGTTTCCTAATAGGTATGTTGTTTTACCCTCTACAATCAGAAAACACTCTATTGTCTGTAAGCAAAGGAGAACTGGTGACCAAAAAAAGTCATTTCCTTTAATACCATACTAATATAATCGCAATGTCACCACGTCATCCAGAGGCATACATGTTTAACTTATGGTTCAAATTTTAACCACTCATTTTAGACAAGTTATTTAAAATTATTGTCATGTCTGAAGTTTATAAAGTGAAAATATCAGATATATGTTTTCGTTTTTCGTTTTGTGAGCACATGCTGTGCCAGGCAGCAATGCATTATGGGTAGCGTAAGGTAATCTCAGATGTTCACGACAGGACAAATGCATTTCAGACACTCTGTTCAGGGTCCACAGATAACAGCATTAAACTCTAGTGCCTAAAACTCTCGTGAATATATTCTCTGGGTTTATAGACGTTAGTGTATTTGCATTTGTTAAATTCCACACATCTTAAATGTAGCAGACACGGATTATCTGGAATTTTGTTTGACATTTTTTCAAGGCCGCTACTGCCATCTACTGGCCAGGAGTGTTCATAGCAGTATTAAACGTCTGTGTACATGGCTGCTCTCAAAGTGTTGGAATTGTCCTTTGTCCAGGCGCTTTTTGTGTGCATATATGTTAACTTTGTATTCTAAAACTATGGCTAGAAGTAATTCCAACTCCTCATCGGTCCACACGAACGAGGTTGGCGCCATGTTTTTAGTTTTTGTGGAAGTGACGACAAGAGAATAAGATTGATTGGATAGAATTTTAATCAGTACCGCCACCCAAAGGTTTGGCAGACTAATTACAACACATTTATACGGTTCGATGTGGATGATGACGTAGTGTGGATGAAGTTTTTCCCCAACTGAAAGGGTAAGATTTTTGGTTTTACAAATACCTGACAACGTGTGTACATGGCCTTATGTCTGTGAAAGGCACTATATAAATAAATTTACTTACTTACTTACTAATATTGAGTGCACGTTTTACAACATCATAAAAGTTTTAAAACATGCAATTGCGATGACACTTCCAGGGCTCCGTAAAAATGCCTGTTTTTACAAATAAAAATGGAATATTTTGAAAAGCACATTTATCTTTAAACCAACACACGACACACGTCACATTAACGTGTTGGTTTACATAATGGATTACTGAACCAATCACTGTTTAGCACTTTTACCCAGAATGCTTTGTGGTCTGTGTTTGTTACAAAACCTCAGAATTAGTGCCTTATTCAACATTAAAAGATATATGTTATATTTTAACTTTGTACAAATGACAGAATTGACATTATGGAGTTATTCTATCAGTATTTTCAAAAACCATAAGTTAGTATGACTTTATTTTTCAAGACCTCTGCCTGACCGGAGTGTTGAAATGATAGGTAGCTGGCTTTATGTTTGCTCTTGGTGTGCCTCTGTGGTGGGAGTGCTGTTGTAAACAAGAGCTTCCAGCAGGAGTGGACTGTTGAAAGAAAAATCATTATGATTAATAAAGAGTTGATTTTGTGGGTGCTCTCTGGATTTGTCTGTGCTGCTTCCTGCAGCGGTCAGCATGGTCAAACATTTCTGCTTATTCTTTAGATCTTTTACCGCTTTTAATGCTTTCAAAAGCGATCGTGTTAAAAATCAATTTTACCTCTTTAGTAACTGCAATGTCCCATAGACAACACTGACATTTATCGGTTATCGATTATCTGTAACGTCCGATATATTTTTGGTGGGTTTATCGGTTATCTTTATCAAAGAAGTTTTCAGTTATCTTATTATTTGTTATCGAAGTTAATTTTTTGGTTATCTGTGCCCACCACTGGTTATGAGTAATTTTTTCTCTAATAGTTAAAATTTTATTAGCAAAGAAAGTCATGAAGTTATTACTAGTTAAAGTTAAAGGAATACTCGGCTCAATAGAGTGCTGACTCTTTGTCAGCCTGGCTACAGTGCTGAAAAGAAATCTGGGGTTCTTATTTTCTTCGATTAGTGATGAGTAGTAAGATGTCCTAGCTTTACGGAGGCCTTTTTTATAGAGCAACAGACTCTTTTTCCAGGCTAAGTGAAGATCTTCTAAATTAGTGAGATGCCATTTCCTCTCCAATTTACGGGTTATCTGCTTTAAGCTGCGAGTTTGTGAGTTATACCACGGAGTCAGGCACTTCTGATTTAAGGCTCTCTTTTTCAGAGGAGCTACAGCATCCAAAGTTGTCCTCAATGAGGACGAGATAATCTATCTCACTTACAGAGTTTAGGTAGCTACTCTGCCCTGTGTTGGTATATGGCATTGGAGAACATAAAGAAGGAAACATATCCTTAAACCTAGTTACAGCGCTTTCTGAAAGACTTATACTGTAATGAAACTTATTCCCCACTGCTGGGTAGTCCATCAGAGTAAATGTAAATGTTATTAAGAAATGGTCAGACAGAAGGGTGTTTTCAGGGAATACTGTTAAGTCTTCAATTTCCATACCATAAGTCAGAACAAGATCTAAGGTATGATTAAAGTGGTGGGTGGACTCATTTACATTTTGAGCAAAGCCAACGAGTCTAACAATAGATTAAATGCAGCGTTGATGCTGTCATTCTCAGCATTTGTGTGGATGTTAAAATCGCCCACTATTATCTTATCTGAGCTAAGCACTAAGTCAGACAAAAGGTCTGAAAATTCACAGAGAAACTCACAGTAACGACCAGGTGGACGATAGATAACAACAAATAAAACTGGTTTTTGGGACTTCCAATTTGGATGGACAAGACTAAGAGTCAAGCTTTCAAATGAATTAAAGCTCTGTCTGGGTTTTGATTAATTAATAAGCTGGAGTGGAAGATTGCTGCTAATCCTCCACCTCGGCCCGTGCTACGAGCGTTCTGGCAGTTAGTGTGACTCGGGGGTGTTGACTCATTTAAACTAACATATTCATCCTGCTGTAACCAGGTTTCTGTAAGGCAGAATAAATCAATATGTTGATCAATTATTATATCATTACTAACAGGGACTTAGAAGAGAGAGATCTAATGTTTAATAGACCACATTTAACTGTTTAGTCTGTGGTGCAGTTGAAGATGCTATATTATTTTTTCTTTTTGAATTTTTATGCTTAAATAGATTTTTGCTGGTTATTGGTGGTCTGGGAGCAGGCACCGTCTCTACGGGGATGGGGTAATGAGGGGATGGCAGGGGGAGAGAAGCTGCAGAGAGGTGTGTAAGACTACAACTCTGCTTCCTGGTCCCAATCCTGGATAGTCACGGTTTGGAGGATTTAAGAAAATTGGACAGATTTCTAGAAATGAGAGCTACTCCATCCAAAGTGGGATGGATGCCGTCTCTCCTAACAAGACCAGGTTTTCCCCAGAAGCTTTGCCAATTATCTATGAAGCCCACCTCATTTTTTGGACACCACTCAGACAGCCAGCAATTCAGGGAGAACATGCGGCTAAACATGTCACTCCCGGTCCGATTGGGGAGGAGCCCAGAGAAAACTACAGAGTCCGACATTGTTTTTGCAAAGTCACACACTGATTCAATATTAATTTTAGTGACCTCCGATTGGCGTAACCGGGTGTCATTACTGCCGACGTGAATTACAATTTTACCAAATTTACGCTTAGCCTTAGCCAGCAGTTTCAAATTTCCTTCAATGTCGCCTGCTCTGGCCCACAGAAGACAGTTGACTATGGTTGCTGGTGTCGCTAACCTCACATTTCTCAAAACAGAGTCGCCAATAACCAGAGTTTGTTCCTCGGTGGGGAAAAATGGTTAGAGATGTGAACGGGTTGGCGGTGTACACGGGGCTTCTTGGCACCGGCTAAGAGCTAGTAGCCGCGCTAAGCTAGCGGATTCCTAAAAACATACAAAGTGAATAATGTGTAAATAATTTAGAGGTGATTCAGCAGAGGGAGTGCTTTAGTTAAGGCACATGAAGATTACACTGTGAAACAAATCGTTATCTAGTTAACTAGATCAATCTAACTGTGCAGATTAAACAGCTGACAGATACAGCAAAACACCGCTGTGCTCCGGAACAGGAAGTGATACAATACCGCAGTGAGAGCCAACCACCACCAGTGAACAACTGATATCATAACTTTTATGAATAAGATGGCATTCTGTGTATGTGTGTCTGTAAGGAGAACTATAACATATTGTATAAGCACGTTTTTAGGCACTGGCATTAGAATCAGTATCACAATGGAAAAAGAAGGATCAGTGCATGTATTTAAACTTTTGGTCACACTTTACTTGAAGGTATCATTGACATTTGACATTGACATTTTTTTTTGGTTTGTCTTGATTCTAACAACTTGACTTTAATGAAAGTGACATGACCAGAAGGTGTCTTTGACCTTTTTGGTCTTCAACTGTATGGCAACTTGTCATAACAAAAACTGAATGACACTTAATGACAGCAGTCATCGACATTTATGACACTGACATAATGTTTATGACACATTCATGACTGTGTCATGTAACAGTTATGACAGTGTCATGTCACTATTATGGCGATACCTTCAAGTAAAGTGTTACCAAACTTTCTCCAACATCACATTGTGGATTTTAAAGAGTGTTCATTTTATACATTTTTACACAAACTTGATTGCTTTATTTGATTATTGGAAATACTGCAAACACTAAGGTATTTGTTTATGAAAATACTGATGATTGTTCTGTTTTCTGCCATTGATTGTGCAGGTTGTAGGACCAAGAGGACCATCTGGCCCAATGGTACGAATCATTTTCCACTCAGCTTCTTCAAGAAAATGCATTTTTATTTTGTTGTGTCCAGAGTGAATGACATCTTTTCTGCATAATATACCAGTAAAGTGATAGCATTAAGATGTGCAATCTTTTTGTATCATCTTGCTTCAAGTCCAGTCAAGCTTAATTAAACATCTGTAAAGTCCTGTTAAGTTTGATTAAACATCTGGAGATCTCCTCTCTGAATGAAAGTCTTCATCCACCAATGTTGCATTGGCACAAAATAGATATAAAATCTGCACACCACCAATAGTTCAACCAGCAAAAGCTATTGCCTCAGCATTTGTACCTCTCATGTGTACTGAGGTAACATTTGGTTTTTCCTCTCACTTGTCTAGGGCCCACCAGGAGAGCAAGGACCCCGTGGACCAAGAGGAGAAAAAGGAGAGAAGGTCAGTTTGCCATTTACACAAAATAAAAATCTGTTTCCGTCTTGTAATTTTGTCACCCTGATCTTTAAAAAAAAACACCCGGAGGGCACTTTCTCGGTCTATGAGGGTGAGTTGTGTGTTGCATGGGGAAGGTGGTGTGGGGGGATGAGTATTTGCTGCTTCGTTCTTGCAGAATGGTAGATTTCATGGAGCGGCTCGCTCAAACTTGTCATGTGTCATTTTCATTATGCTCGGTGGTTTGCATCAGTCTGGGTTGTCTAACAGATGTGGTGCTGAACTTCTGGCTCCTTCTGAGGCTTCAGTCCTCTGTGTTGGTACCTGATCCAGACTCTAATCATTGCATTAATATAACAACACTTACACATGGTAATGGATGCAGGCACTGTGTTAATGCCGGGCACTAATTGGACTTACGCATATTTAAGCACAAAGTGATTAATTTCACGGCAGCGCACATTACGCATGTTTTTAAAGTGTTGTGCACATTCTTTGCTGAGGAGCCCCTTGCAGGGTAACTTGTCACTACATGCACAATGGTATTCCAGGTAGCTTAAAAATTGAATGGAAAAAAATGAGGTTGTGGTTTAACCTTTTATGTAAAAGATGGTTTTGAATCGTGTGTGATTATGGGCTTTTTTTCTGATCTTTGATATCACAGTCATGTTTGGGTTGAATGAAAGAGTCAAATATAGGCCTTTAAACTTGAGACACTACTGTGTTCATACTGCATCAGGTGTAGCTCTAACAAAATACAGTGAGTATTAGATTAGATTAGATTAGACAGAACTTTATTGATCCTTTGGGAAGACCCTGTCAGGGAAACTGAGGTTCCAGCAGCATTGTATAGCAACACACAGGGTAAGAAGCACACAGAGTATCAAAAGTCAAAGTAAAAGAAAAAAACAGTTTGCAAATCTAAGTATAAATCCACAAATATAAATACCAGTCATACTGATAAATACTGACTACTACTGTCCCTCTCCTTCCCTTCCTCTGTCTTCCTGTTACTCCTCCTCCCCCTGAGTGAGGAGTTGTTCAGTCTGATGGTCTGAGGGACAAAGGACTTTTTCAGTTTGTTGGTCCTGCACTTGGGAAGGAGCAGTCTGTGGCTGAAGAGACTCCTCTGGTTGCTGATGACGGTGTGCAGAGTTTGGAGACATTTCAACTCAGCATTATGTTAACACAATCTGACAAATGTAGTCCAGTCATTTCTGCCAGCGATTATGTAATGGTTTATCAAACTACTGCCAAGTATAAATGTTTGGCACACTAACCAGAACTGGGTGAGTGATCACTTCAAATGTGTTTTATTTAATGGGGGTTATATTTTGGACCTTTCTTTCAACCTAATATGGGTCAGATGTGTCTTAAAAATGAATTTAAATGTTTGAAGACAAACATACCCTGTGGATATTGAGGTGACACATCCTCAAATAAACCCATTTTCAGTTCTTAAAGAATCTACTTGTTTGCATGTTCCTTTAAAAAGAAGGACCGTCCCCTTCTGTGTGAGCACATCCCCTTTTTCAGCGAGCGTGCCTTCTGCAGCAAATCAGGGTCTAGCTATTGACTTCCTTGACATATGTTATGAAAGTAGGAAACTTTTCTTTTAGTTTGTTAGCTTCTACATGCCTATACAGAGATTTGTGGGACACTGACAAAGAAACCCCAATCATACTTCACTGTAAAAGGTGTTAAAATAATTTTGCACAATGTGACCCCTTTAACACTTTCTGACAGTTACGTTTAAAGATAGACAGACATACACTACATTGTCATTGTAATACACAAGTACAGTAAAAAAAAAACTGGTTGGCTGTCATTTGCCGGTGTAAAATTGCATTAAAGAAAGTATCAAAGCATTAAAGAAAATTTTAAAAATATATATCTATTGCACACACTTGTTATTGCACATTTTCTATTGAGTTCAAATGGTGGTGTTCAGTGCCGGTGACGCTCTGGTATAAAAACTTTTTTTTCAGTCTGTTTGTCCATGAAATGCCTTCCAGAAGGCAACATCTCAAACAGGTGGTGTCCAGGATGTGAGGGTACGGCTGTTTCTGGGTGTTGCTAATAAAATAATAATACATTCTAGCTATTTTTCAGAGGTGAAAACTCAAGATGATGCATGGTCTTGTCTTTTAATCAAGTTGTATTTCCTCAGTAATGTTTATTTGCATGTTGCAGGGAAGTCCTGGTCCTCGCGGCAGAGATGGTGAACCTGGCACCCCCGGAAATCCTGGCCCCCCTGGACCTCCCGGACCTAATGGGCCCCCTGGTCTTGGTGGGGTAAGTATACCATGAGAAGTAGGGGTGGTGGGCTTGATTTCCCTATAGGCAGACAAGACAGAGGGTCAAACATTGATCCAAGGCTGAGAATGGATTGACTTTGACAAAGAGTGAAGTAAAATGGAGTGAGAAGCTCTGAAAGAATACAACAACACAAAAGATGTTGGGAAAGTGGTGGTGCTGGGAGAAGCAAGAAAGACAACAGCAAGTGGATACAGAGAGTGAGAATAGATAGAATGCCTCTTTTTCTTTGTGAGAGAAAAGGTGACGTGGACTGAGAGGAGGGGGTTGGAAGGGCAGGAGGTAGTATGATGGAGTTGGGGAGGGGAAGTAGGGAAGGAGCTTTTTGGGGGGAACAAGGAGAGTCTTTGTGAAGGGGAGATGGATAAAATGTGTTCACATGCCCTCTGTCTGTCCTGTGTCTGCCCAGGGTTCCCATAAGCTCTGCTTTTCACAATATTAAAATCTGACCTGCTGCCTTTTGAAAACTGGACCTCTCAGTGCCTCCTATGTGAATCAGGAATAATCTGTTCCAATATAAATCCATATATCTTAGAAAAACTCAGCATCTTCATTTTGTTGTGCAACATGTCCTGAACATTCAAAAGCATGTGATCAAATCACAAGAAATGTCCTTTTACAGCTTAGTTTATCATCAGTAAAGCTTTAACAGTGTAAAAAAATACTTTTAGCAACACAACTGCATGTCTTTCTATTAGTATCAGTCTTCCAAACCTCTGTTGTGTGTACTCCCTGATTTTTTTTCCTCCATTTATATTGGCTACTGTCCTAAAATTAGTTTGATAATGCTTTCCTGGTTTTTATCCTTCTGTCAGAATATTTCACCCTGCAGCAAGTGTAAAATCATGATGACAGTTTAAAAAGGGCAACACTATATTTCACTTAGAGATGGCAAATACACAAGAACAGAGACAAACGATGATCACTGACATTTAGGTAGTCTTCCATTTTCGACTTCTGGCCACAGTTTCCATCCTGATTTCAATGGTGAGGAAATCAGGCCAGATTAAAGAAAAATAGTAAGAAAATTCCCGTTACCTACTATTTTTATGTTGACTTACATACAGGTCTAGCTGTTTTTTGCCGAGTACACCTCCATGCTCCTGCACAAAACACTTCTTCCACATTTTATCTTGCACTTTTCAAAAAACCTAAAATGTTTCTAGCATCTCAAAATTGCCTTCTGTTGAAGAATGCAGGAAGACTGTGGGAATAATGCAGGAGTAGTGTCAAACGCTTGCAGACATGCAGTGAGAATCATCTGTACTTCAGTGTATTTGGCAATAACAGGTGATTTTCAGCCATGATTGGTTACCCTCATTTGTAAGCGGTAGGAAATCCATATGTTGCCTGCTATTTTAACAAATCGGGCCAGATTTCCTCAATTTTGGAGTCAGGATCCAAACTGGAGCAAAAATTGGCCTTTATTTATGTTTCAGACTTACCCTGACAATGAACAATATTGGAACCTGATCACTCTTTGATTTGAGAACTTGAAATAGTATTTGTTATTAAAGTGAGACAAAAAAAAAGGTAATTTTTGTCACAAGCTGCCAAACCCCTTTTTTGTGTGTTGTACGAGGTCTGTTAGAAAAGTATCGGCCCTTTTTATTTTTTTCAAAATCCTGATGGATTTGAATCACGTGTGCTTGCATGAGCAAACCTTGAACCTTCGTGCACATGCGTGAATTTTTTCACGCCTGTTGGATTCCAAAGAAGTTTATTGTCATATGCACATAGGAACATGTTCCCTGCACAATGAAATGTGTTTACTGCATATAACAAATCCTAATTGCCAGTTAGGAGCAGAGGTCGCCTTTTTGGCACCCGGGGACCAGCTCCAGATGTATATCCCTGCCCTAGGTCACGAGCAGGGCTGAGCAAACCTTGACCGGCCTCATGACACACTTAACAAACAACACCACACATAAGCCAGTCCGCTACATGAACACATATAAAAGCACACACAAGGAAAGAATTGGGAAGAAAAAACCTCCATTGCTGCTGCGTTGAATCCGCAGCACCACTGGAGGGCAAAAAAAACCCATAGCACAGAAAACAGTCATAACAAAACAAAAAAAAACACAATAGACGACAGACAACAGCCGAGACTTGGATGTGTCCAGTGTCCAGACAGACAGCCCGGAAAGGCCGCCCTTGAGGCGCCATCAGGCCTTATCTGTCCATCCTGGGGGGGGGGGATCCCAGTGCTGAATCAGTCCACCAGAGTCTCAAGGTCCCACAGTCAACATCTCAGGACTGGGAAGGGAGGGAGGCAGTGGAAGACAAGGAGGCGGGGGAGACGAGGAGCGAGGCTATCAGGAGTGTTCTTCGGGGGGAGGATTTTATCCCAGCGGCCTTGAAGGACAACTGGTGTTTGGGAACAAAATAGATATCCAAATTAACAGACGCCTGGCAGAATCCACAGTCTGAAACTTCAGAGTGGCTCCCAAATACATCTAAATAGAGGAGAGATGTAGTCATTACTGACGATCAAAGCGGTTTTCCAGTGCAGCCATTCTCAAGATGGATTCCAACGTGCGGTTGACACCCGCTGACTGAGCTGACACTGCCCTTCCAATCGAATCAATCATGTGGGGCAGCCTGGACGGGCCAATTATTGCCGCTTCCACCTTCTTAATTTTCCGGTAAACCAGTGCTGCGGCCGCTCCACCACAGCTCCAAATAAGTAAACATCTTCAACGTCCTCCACAGACAACGTGTTCAGGCACATGACTTGCCACCTCCACCAGCTGTCCATCACGTAACCCGCCACATGTGTCCCGGCAGGACAGGTTGGGTCCTCCGCTCCCGAGTGCCTTGTGGAAAAAACAGTATCAATTGCATTCAGAGACCACTTGATCAGATCCCATTTTGCCATTTTCCAGAGGAGCAGGGCTGGCAGCCTCACAGACAAAACACGCTACAGTAGCAGGAAGGTTGGGGAGGGAGGAGGAGAGAAAAATGCGACCGTCCCGACGAGAGCAAGAAGGCGAAACTCAATTGTGTCATTTGCTGGTAAGCAGCCTTTGTGTGGGACGTGTGCTGTGTGCTCGGTGGATTTTCATTGCAAGGAAAAAGACGGAGCAACGCCGCATCAAATTTTGCCAGAAACTGGGTGAAAGCCAGGTGGAAACCATTTGGATGATTCCGATGGCTGTCGGTGACTTTTCAGTCGTGTGATTATCCGAGAAATTGTGGAAGAGGTGGGCATGTCACAGCATGTCCTGTGAGACTTCCAACACAAAGGTGCTTTTGCGCTGCCATCAGAGCTTCGGCACGAATTTCGCCGCCACTCTTTTCATGGCCAAATCTTCTGTCACAGTGGAATGTGCCGAAAAAGTGCTGATGTCCACCTCTTCCGCAGTTTTCGGATAGTCACACGACCACAGTGTTCACTTTGGAAATGATCTGGTCATTTCAGCATGTTGATGGCCGACCGGTGCGTGGCTTGCTCTCCACCTTTGTGCGGACGTCTTTAAACCAGTTGTACCGCTCCTTAATCTGTGTGATGCCCAGAGGATTGCCACCAAAAGCCGTCTGAATCTTCCGAATGGTTTCCACCTGGCTGTCGCCCAGGTTCTGGCAAAATTTGATGCAGTAGCGCTGCTCCAGTCATTCCGCCATTTTCCTTGCAATGAAAATCCGCCGAGCGCACTCCACATGTCCTCACACAAAGGCTGCTTGCCAGCAAATGATGCAATCGACAGGCGTGAAAAAGTTCACGCATGCGCACGAAGGTTCAAGGTTGGCTGATGCAAGCACACGTGATTCAAATCCATCAGGTTTTTGCAAAAAATAAAAAGCTCCGATACTTTTCTAACAGACCTTGTATAGTCCCAAAATACAAAGCAGTTTTCTTTCTGCATATGTCACCAAAAGCTGAAAGGTACATATTCAACTGTGATTCATTACATTGTGTTCAGTTTGTTATACGAGAGATAATCAATACAGTGAATTGCTGACCTGTTATGGAATTACAGAAAAGGGACTTTTCATCAGGGTGAAAAGTCATTTCTGGTCATTTTTAGTAAAATTGTTTAATTGGAAAAATAGAAACTCCAGGTCCTTGAGTAACGTAACATAAACTCAAAGTTTGCTTTATGGTCTCTGCATCCAAGATAAGATAAGATACAATAAGATATTCCTTTATTATTCCCACGTGGGGGCATTTGCAGTGTCACAGTAGCAGTGATAATAGAATTGTGCAACAATAGGACAAAGTAAAGTGTGCAAATAGAAAACAATCACAAACACATAGGCATGGCAAATCAAGAGAATGAAAAACAGAGAAATAATTTCTACATTGTGGTTAGGGTGTGTCCAATGTGCGTTCAGTAAAACAGATTTTAAAAAATTACTGCAGTTTCTTGGCCCTGATATGCACTAGTGCTCCACCATTTACATATCCTGACAGAAATTTTTATTTTTATTTATTTATTTGCCATTTTTCAGAAAATATGAATGATAACATAAAACGTTTTTTTCAATCATGGTTAGTGCACGACCCCCTGTGCTTGCTCACAGGGGGTCCTTTTGACCGTTGGGGTTTATATGTAATTATTGTATGGCCTTGCCTTACAATATAAAGCGCCTTGGGGCAACTGTTTGTTGTGATTTGGTGCTATATAAATAAAATTGATTGAAATTGATTGATTAAAATCAACAGTGTAAAACTAACACTGTCAGTGTTAATTTAACACTGGCAATTTTACTGTGTGGTTATGTGAAGCCGTTTATTGTCAAACAACTGTGTGTACTATTTTTAAATTATAATGACAACAGAAACTACCCAAATTACCCTGATCAAAAGTTTACATACCCCGGTTCTTAATACTGTATGTTGCCCCCTTTAACATCAATGGCAGCTTGGAGTCTTTTGTGGTAGGTGTGGATGAGGCTCTTTATTTTCTCTGATGGTAAAGCTGCCCATTCCTTTTGGTAAAAAGCTTCCAGTTCCTGTAAATTCCGGGACTGTCTTGCATGAACTGCATGTTTGAGAACTCCCCAGAGTGGCTCAATGATATTGAAGTCAGGCGACTGAAATGGCCACTCCACAACCTTCACCTTATTCTGCTGTAGCCAGTGACAGATCAACATGGCCTTGTGTTTTGGATCCTTGTCATGTTGGAACATTCAAGTATGTCCCATGTGCAGCTTCCGGGCTGATGACTGCAAATTTTCCTCCAGTATTTTTTGATAACATGCTGCATTCATCCTGCCATCAATTTTGACCAAGTTCCCTGTGCCTTTGTAGCTCACACATCCCCAAAACATCAGCGATCCAGCTCAGTGTGTCACAGTAAGAAAGGTGTACCTTTCATCATAGGCCTTGTTGACTCCTCTCCAAATGTAACATTTATGGTTCTGGGCAAAAAGTTTAAATTTCGTCTCATCACTCCAAATGACTTTGTTCACTGTGCTGTTTGGCGTATTGTAAGTGGGATTTCTTGTGGCATTTGCATAGAAATGGCTGTCTTCTGTCGACTCGACCATGCAGCCCATTTTTCTTCAAGTGCCTCCTCATTGTGCATCTTGAAACAACCACACCACTTTGTTTCAGAGAGTCCTTATTTCAGCTGAAGTTATTTGTGGTTTCTTCTTTGCATCCTGAACAATTTTCCTGGCAGTTATTGCTGAGATTTTTGTTGGTCTACCTGACCGTGGTTTGGTTCCAACAGAATCCCTCATTTTCCACTTCATAATTAGAGTCTGAACACTACTGACTGGCAGTCTCAGTCCCTTGGATATTTTTTTATATCTCTTTCCTGTTTTATACAGTTCAATTACCTTTTTTTTTGACAATTCTTTTGCTTTCCCAATGATTCAGAAACCAGACACGTTAGTGCAGCACTGGATGAAAGATACAAGGGTCTGTCAGGAGCCCAGAAACTCACTGACCTTTTAAACACACACTGATTACAAGAAAACAGATCATAGGTGAGGATGGTTACCTTTTGTAGCCATTCAAACCAGTTTGTGTCAACTTGTGTGCATGTTATCAGGTCAAAATCACCAGGGCATGTAAGGTTTTGATCAGGGTCATTTGGGTAGTTTCTGTTGTCATTGCAATTTAAAAATAGTAAACACAGTTGTTTGACAAGAAATGGGTTCACACAACCACTAACCATGAATGAAAAGAAAATTGTGTTATCATCCATATTCTCTGAAAAAATTACCAAAATAGCAAAAATTCTGCCTGGGTATGTAAACATTTGAGCACAACTGTACATAAGTAATATTTCCTGGGAGTAATACAGATTTTACAGTATAACATTTTTTGTGGCATCTGAGAAGTGACTGAATTTTTTGTCCACTAACATGGTAACAATACAATTTCTGTCAAAGTTTTTGATTAGAACCTTTAAAAACTTATATCTTGCAAATGATGTGACACCAAAATTAAGGTAGCAAGACCATTGTATCTTAAGCTGTCAGATAAGGACCATCGAAACAGGTGGGCATGTGGAATATGGTCAACTGTGGAACCTTTTCGTTGGTACGCAGGTCGTGCATCTAACTAACTCATTGGTATCTATTCGTTATAATTTATATTATCATTTCAGTGATATGTTGTGTTTTTGGCAGAACTTTGCTGCTCAGATGACAAGTGGTTTTGACGAGAAGGCCGGCGGCGCACAAATGGGAGTGATGCAAGGACCAATGGTGAGCTAATAACGATGACACATGCTGTCCTTCATGCATCCTTATTTGCAGTCGCTGCTTGTCAGGATGTTTGGAGTTGTATTTTTGGACTGTATGAAGTGTCTGTGAGCAGAATAACAAGTACCTACCAGCTCTGGAAGCTTTGTGTGTGTGTGTGTGTGTGTGTGTGTGTGTGTGTGTGTGTGTGTGTGTGTGTGTGTGTGTGTGTGTGTGTGTGTGTGTGTGTGTGTGTGTGTGTGTGTGTGTGTGTGTGTGTGTGTGTGTGTGTGTGTGTGTGTGCGCGCGCGACCAACCCAGCCACGAGACGGACACCTGCTGCTATAGCAGAGCGGAAACACTCCTTTGGGATTTAAGCTCACCAAAATATGAGCGGAAACATGGCAGCCTGTATTAAGACAAGCCTCTGTGATATGCAGTATCATGTCTGACCAGCTGTGTTTTTCCCCTCTAATATTTGCTTGCGGTTTTTTGGACAGGGGAGTATTATTGCCAAAGTGCTGGAGAAAGAAACTACACCACTCCGAGTCCAGATGGAAAATGAAAAATATACGTCTCATGTGGAGTACAGAGGGCTGATTTTAAAAACTGAGGAAGCAGCCATTGATCATTATCATATTTCAAGGGAAGAAGAAAAAAACGCTGGAGACCGTGTGAGGAGTTATTTGGGTTTTAGATCCTCAGCTTCGCTTGGCACCGGCTGGGCCTGGCGGAGGGTTTAAGATGCCAGGGAGCTGCTAACTGCGCGGCTCTACTGCATCACTGCACATCTGTCTGAGGGCTTGCTGCAGGGACGGCCCACTTCTGAAGGTTTACTTTTCCCTCCTGTTGGGGGGTGAAAGCAGAAACTGAACACTAATCAAACTAATTAAATTAAACTAATTAAACTAATTAAAATTAAACTAATCAAACTAGTCAAGCTCATAACGTCCTCTTTGCTGCAGCCAGGACCCCAGCTCACTTCGCGCACCTACATTCCGGAGCGAACTGAGCACTGACCCATCAGCGGGCATCGGTTAAACACGAATATTCCCAAAGCCACAGAGCCCCATTGATAAGTTTGTGGCGGTGCGGCGAAGGTTCCCGCAGCTGCTGAAAGGTGACTTTCATTCCTTTCTGAGCAGGACTGTGCCGCGCCGTGACATTTTCTTTGGCTGCCTGCCCTGTTTCTGCTGATGAAATTGGAGATTTACACAAGCAAACCAAATGAAAAGAAGATTTCTATTTGTAAAAGAAAGCTGTCATCTGATTTCCTTCAAAATAACTTTATCTGAAATGGACTCTTACAGTCAATTCTTCCTGTTTGTGAGTCTGTGTGAGAGACAGAAGGCAACAGATTGGTAACGATATGGTAACGGAATTATGATCAGAGTTGTAAACCCTTAGAATTACCCAGATGCTTTTGGCTCATCACCTCTGCAGAATGCGATTTGTTTTTATTAAGCGACAAAGCGTGACGCTGACATTCAATCAGAAGCAATTTATTTGTAGAAATCCCACCCCCTTATTTCAGCGGCTTAATATTTTTTGGTGGATGGAAATTACACCCACCGAGAAGTTTAGTATTACTTTGTTTTCGATGACATGTCATGTTGAGTTCAAACACTTCTCCTGAGAGTGCGTCACGGTTACCGGTGACCTCTGACCTGCACAAACACGCAGCGGATGAGAAGGAGAGAAATAAAGGGAGAAAAGTAAAAAAAGAGGGAGAAAAGCCGCCGTGGAATGCTAAATGGTTTATGGATCTGACAATTGGACCTTTGAGTGTTGTGTAGCTTTTGAGGGGTGGGGAGCAGGTGAGGCAGCTGCTGATAAACTTCAAGCTTCACCTTTTTTTCTCAACTCATACATAAAGAAATGTGAAATGTAATGACATCAGTATTAGTTTCCATGATACCTGTTGTACTGATGTTGTGTCTCTTATCTGTTTTGTTCACCTCAGGGCCCTATGGGTCCCAGAGGACCACCTGGCCCCTCTGGATCGCCTGTAAGTACCGCCTGCACCCTACAAAAAACACACAATCCAGCCCAGCTCAGCATCAGTGATTCTCAAATACCAAAAAAAAAAAACTGCAGGCACCCTCCCCTCACTGATAAACTGTTACATTTGATTCAACTATTAAAGTTATATGGCCTTCGAAATTTCACAAAACTGACAAAATTTAGTTTCCACCAAAAGCATTATAATTTTGGTTTATTCTTGTAATATATTGTAAACTTACAGCTCATTTTAATGAAGAGAACATATTTACTTGAGGGGAACTGCATAGCAAATATTGTCTTTTCCTTCGGATTGACTTATTGCAGGAGGAAGTGTGTCACTTTTGAGATCACCTGTGACCTGACCCATTTGCTTGATGCACATTCCCGGGCCTGCATGCTAATATCCGCAAGATGTCTTGTAAATCACTTTTGAGGTGTTATCAGGCTTCAAAAATAGTGTTTTTAGTCTTAGAAGTGTTTATTTCTCGCTAGAGTTTGCAAAATATATGAAAAAATATTAGATTTATACAGCATTTTTCACCATCATGGTTTATTTTGTTGAAGTAAGCAGCTAGCTTACATCACACTCCATTTTTTTACTCTGATTGGCAGTCATTGTGTCCTTCCCAGTATCTTTTGCACAGATCAGAGAAGAACCCTTCATGATTTATGATATTGCTACCAAATATATGTCATGGATTCTGATTGCTTGAATTTCTCCCCTTCAGGGGTTGAAATTCTACATTGATTCCAGACAGCGCAAATTTTGATTCTATTGGTAAATCATATTATGTCTCCCTTATTTAAATGTCAAGGAATAAAATTATAGTGGTGGAAAAGAAAATTCCTTTTATGACTTAATTCTTAAAATACCCAAAGGCCATATAGCTTTAAAACTACTGGGCACACGGGGACGGTGGGAGGAGGAGGTTAAGTTGAAATTGAATCACTTGTTATTCTGAAGAGCATGAAGTGCATTTTTTAAATAATCTTTGCATGTTGCTGCTGATCAAATAAAACCAAATTTTGACAGAAGTTGAGAGATTTTTGGCATGAAACCATTACGTTCTTCCAACTTTGACAGGGAACCTGTGGGCAACATACAGAGGCCAATTAAATGTAACCCTGGGCTACAGTTGTCTGTGGGCTATTAATATCTCATTATAATCATTGAATGTAGATGAAAAGCAGAGTTAAGATGGAAATCTGCAGGTACAGAGTCCCTTAGGACTGTTGCTGGGAAAGGCTGGTGTAATGTTAGCAATCATTGCTGCTGCTCGTGATAGTATTTATCATGTGTTCTTTGTATTATTATGTGTGTTCTCCACAATGGTTTTATGGAAAAAAAACGTGGGGCCCCATATAACTTGGGGTCTGTCGTTTTTATCCCAGGGAAGCCCATACGTTAATCCGCCCCACAACAGAATATTAATTAATATCTATTCTATATTATTACATGGCATTTGATACCTTCTTGAAGAGTATCTTTTGTTCTTTCTTCCTTGGCTTCCCCATCAAAGATCTGTCCATTTCATAATTTAGGTTATTTTTCTGTGTGAGTAAATCTTGCAATTTTGAAACTTGATAGCATCGAGTATTTTTTTTTCTCCACATGTATCGGCTGTTGCTGCACATCACAACAGTTTGGGAACCACAGATCTAACAAAAATGTAGTTTTATATCTTGCCTAATGTGGCCACATACATCTGTCCCATTTCCTGTGACACCCGAGTGCATTGAAAAACATTAAGGGCATCATAATGATGGGTGACTGATGCAACTTTGAACACACCAACAAGTCAAACACCCCATACATTATGAATGTTTTCTGCAGGATGGTTGCACATGGAGAAGTATTTCTTCTCCCAGCTGCAGGCTGCAGGGCTTTTTCCGATGCTGCAATCCAGACATGAAACCCCTGACAATTTACCATCTATAGAGCCCACAGTGGTTCCCAGTTCTCACCCAAACACTACCTAAGGGCCTCCTATTTAACAGAGTAACGCAATTATGTTTTACAACACTGCCACCTGACATGTCTCAACTTGATTTAATAAAGAGGAGGCCACATTAGAAGGGACTTGTTATCTCTTTGGACAACTTCAACTTTTTAAGTTTTGGCAAAAGCCTAGGCATGTACCCTGAAAAATGCAGTGAGTGAATACATAGATAGATGAATGCATCCATCCTCTCCAGTTTGTTAACATGTTAACTCAAAAACTATCATCTTGTAGCTCTGTAAATTAAAAGGTCAAATGATCATGAGGACAAACTAATTAAAATTTAGTTCAATTTAATGATGCAGATCAACACAAAAAGTTTGTTTTCCTCATTTTATATCACCGATACTAATCTACTGCCCTTATATGACTGTCATTGTTGCAGGTAATGATGTTATCATCACATGCATGGTGGAAACTAGGAGCAGGTTTGGCTGAATTTACATGCAGCTTGAAATTAGTTTGTTTTGAAGTTCCCTTCATTACGTCCGCCACGGGCGTAATAAAATCAATGGTGTTTATTCATTTAGTTATTTTTCTGTCTGTCTGACTGTTAGCAAGATTACGTCAAAACAACTGCACAGATTTTGACAAAACTTTCACTACAGAAAGATATTAAGCCAAGGAAAGTTTTGGAGGTGATCCGGATCCAGATCAAGTTTCACTTTATATAGGCTTTGAAGGATTACGTTAAAACTACATCACGGATTCTAAACTTTAAACAGGTTATTTATTTCAGCAACAACACAGCAGCATAAAGACAACATATCAAACAAATCCAAAAAACAAGACCAAATTTAACACTGTGTGCCTGAAAAGGGGGTGGGAAGAAGCAAAGCTTATAAATTACCCACCCCTCATACCCCATCCCAAAAGTCCAACATATAATTACACTTATGCTCACACTCCTATATATACAAATAAGCAAATTAAATACATACATCCACAAATGTATACATCTTTTTTTTTTTATTATGATTTTCTTTATATCCAGAAAATATTAATTTCTTATACTGTTTCTTAAAACAAACTAAAGAACTACATAATCTAATTTCCACAGGACATTTGTTCCAAATCTTCACCCCTTTAACTGAAACACAAAAACCCTTGACATTAGTACGTATGGGAGGCTTCTTAAAAACCATACATCCTCGTAAACTGTATTCAGATTTCCTGATCTTGAACAGGCTCTGGACATAAAGTGGCAAGGCCTGGTTATTAGCTTTGTACAAAGTTTGTATGGTGATATAATCCACTAAATCTCTAAATTTCAGTAAATTTAAAGTCATAAACAGAGAATGCGTTGGCTCAAGATAAGGTTTATTACAGATGATTCTGATGGCATGTTTTTGTAAAAGAAATACATGATTGGTATTTGATTTGTAAGTGTTACCCCAGAGTTCGATACAATATGTCATATATGGTACAATTAAAGAATGATATAATCTGAGTAGCCCATCCTGGGACAATATGTCCTTGACCCTGTACATGATAGCGATAGAATTTGACATTTTAAATTTTATATCATTTATATGAGGTTTCCAGCTGAGTTTATTGTCAATTATAACACCTAGAAATTTGTTCTCAGTTACTATCTGTATTTCCATATTGTTAATGGTTACACTTTTACATTTAGGCACAAGTTTATTTCCAAAAATCATACATTTGGTTTTCCCAAGATGAAGTGACAATTTATTAGCATCAAACCAAGCCTTAAATTTATCCAGTTCGTTTACCACCGTGTCCAGAAGCTGTTCAAGATTATCACCACTGCAAAATACAGTTGTGTCATCTGCAAAAAGAACACACCTCAGTACCCGTGACACATAACATATATCATTTATATATAAAATAAATAACAAAGGACCTAACACCGAACCCTGGGGCACCCCACACGTAATTTCCCGAAGTTCGGAATCAATGTTATTGTATTGAACATACTGATACCGACCATGTAAATAACTATTTATCCAGTCATATGCTAATCCTCTGATTCCATATTTCTGTAATTTAGTTAGCAATATTTCATGATTGACAGTGTCAAACGCTTTCTGTAAATAAAAAAAAATACCTACTGTATATTGCTTGTTATCGACTGCAGTCGCTATATTTTCCACGAAATCCATCAATGCATGTGAAGTAGTCCTAGATTTTCTAAATCCATATTGTTCTTCACAGAGTATCTCATGCTTTAGTAAGTAATTATCCAGTCTTTTTACAAAAAAATGTTCTAGTATTTTAGAAAATTGGGGTAAAAGTGAGATAGGTCTGTAATTTGAAAAAGTGTGTTTGTCACCAGTTTTAAATAAAGGTATTACTTTGGCTATCTTCATCTGTGAAGGGAATTTACCAAAACTTAATGATATATTACAAATATAAGTGAAAGGTTTTACTATACAATCAATGATTTTTTTCAACAAAGCCATATCCAAATTATTGAAGTCCTTTGATTTCTTACTTTTAGAATTCTGCACCAGATCAATTATTTCTTTTTCATTTGTTCCACCAACAAACATTGACACAGATTTATTAAATGTTATCTTATTTTCAAAAGATTTAACGCTCAATGAATCAATATTACTGGCAAGATTTTTATCTACATTGACAAAATATTCATTAAAATGGTCAGCAATGGTCTCATTATCTTCTATCACAGTATTATTGGAAAGAAAAAAAGAAGGATAATCTCTACCATTTTTGTTCTTTTGTATTACTTCATTTAAAATATTCCATGTATTTTTTATATTATTCTTATTTTTAACAAGTAAGTCACTATAATATCTTTTCTTACTAAATCTCATAATATGAATTAATTTATTCTTATATATTTTATATTTACTTTCAGCTTCCTTTGATCTCGATTTTATAAATTGTTTATACAGTAAGTTCTTCTTTTTACATGCCCTCTGAAGACCCTTGGTTATCCATGGTTTATTGCTGTATCGGTTAGTATATATCTTGTTAACAAGAGGACAGTGTTTATCGTATAACTTAGAAATGATAGAAATAAAACCATCATAAGATTCATCAACATCATCAACATAAACATCATTCCAATTCTGGCATAATAAATCCACCCTTAAATTATCAACAGTTATTGGTGTGACATTTCTACTCAATCTATTACAATCCTTTTGAAACACTCGATCATGTGATGCAAAAACAGTAAATACTGGCAGGTGATCACTAATATCATTTACCAGCAATCCCGCACTGAGATTACCAGATATGACATTAGTTAAAATATTGTCAATAAGGGTTGTTGAATTCACAGTTATTCTACTTGGATGAATGATGGTCGGAAATACTCCCAAACAATATAAAGAATTTATAAATGAAGTGGTTTGTGGATGATTGTGAGGATTTAGAAAATCGATATTAAAATCACCACAGATAAATAAATGTGAATTCTTATTTATTTTGTTGTACATTCCCATAATTACTTCTTCAAAAGTATCAATATTTGCTCCGGGAGCTCTGTATAAACAACTAACAACCGTATTTTTTGAATTTATGGATGTAATTTTAACCGTAACACATTCCATGATATTATCAACTGTGAATGACATATTGTGAACTAATTTACAGTTGTAATCAGACCTTACATATAATGCCACACCCCCGCCTCTTCTCTTCTGTCGATTTACCTGAAACAATTGATAACCTTCCATCTGTACAAGATCTTGATTGACATCAGTTAACCATGTTTCTGATATAGCGATCACTGAAAAACGTTTTCTAGATGTATCTAAACAATCATTTATCCTTGAAAAATTCCGAGAAAGACTTCTACTATTAAAATGTATTATTGAAAAATCTCCATCTTTAATTTTATAATCATTAAATTGTTCTTCTGTAAAATAATTACATTGTCGCTCGATATTGTCACTAAAAAAAGAATCTGGATCTGATTCAAGTTCAAAATGGCGAGAGGCAGGATGACTATAATTAAATGTTTCCAAACAGAGCTCCTTGGCAGAAATAAACTGATTATTAACCGTGTTCATTATATTATATACAGATTTTCCTCCATCATCACAATCAACCAGTACATTTCTTTATGTATTACTTTATGTATTACTTCACAACTTACATCAGTTAAACTTACTACTTACTCACCAAATTTGCACTACAGATAGGGCATGGAAGACTCCACTGCATTTTAAAGGTGATGCGGATTCTGGATCAAGTTTTGTTTTATAGGCTTTTAAGGATTGTGTCAAAACTACTTCAAGGATTCTCACCAGATTTACACCACAGATAGATAATAGGGCATGGAAGACTCCACTTTTGGAGGTGATCTGGATCCAGATTGGTGGACGTCAGAAATCTCGGATTGCTCTTGTTTCCAAAGCCTAGGTGTGGTGGCCATCAAGGCCACTGCTGCTTGTAACGTAGATATTTGACAAATACGCTGGATTGCACGTTGGATCCACATGAAGACTCCCAGTTTCATGACAATCTATCGAAGTACATACTCCTGTGCAACAACATTAACCAGATTTCTTTGTTTGTTCTTTCTGTGTCTCAGGGCCCACAAGGTTTCCAAGGTAACCCAGGAGAAGCTGGAGAACCTGGACAAGCTGTAAGTGTCCCACAGAGAACTATATCTTCTTCAGCCTGCAATACATGGTTTAATATACGGTAAATTCTTGGTCTGTAGTCCCCCTCCGGGTGTCTCGTCTCCTCCACAGTGTCCTATAAGCCTCTTATCATCTGCTTCATATATTTCAGACTGTACTGTTTTAAGCGTGTTTGTTATTTTTAAGACTCTCATTGTGCATGAGTCATTACTGTAGCTCTGCACTCACTATATCTACAGAAGGGTCTCATAAAACTAAGGAAGTGTGGACACAACTGTTCTTGTTCTCACATCCTGTCACAGTACTGCCAACCCCTCTGAATTCATCTAACTATACAATACTGCATGCATTAATAATATCGTAGCACTCAGTAAAGTGCATACTTCCATAAGTGTACAAGCTCTAGATATCAATAGAAATTATATATCTGTGCTCTATAATATGATAACCATGTCTCTTGTGTCTTCTATCTTTCAACATATTAGTTTTTGAACTATTAATGAAAACAAGCACCACAGGCCTGATTTTAAAGTTTGGCGTGTGTAACAATGTGCACAGCCACCGTTGCACTCAAAAATACACCTGCATGCTGATTTACAAGCCGTGCACAATGAGGAATGTGTCTGCAGATAGGCAAGGTTTGCGCACTCAACATTATGGATCAAGGTCAAAAGGAAATTTATCTAGTGCTGACTGTGTCTGCATTGTGCACTCAGCGCGCACAGCTGTGCATGCTGAGTGCACACGTCAATAATTAATCAGTAAAATATGCTGCTATTCGAGTACTGAGTTGTCTTCTGTGTATATTAGACCTGGACAAAGAGATGCTTCCACCTACAGTCGTAGTCAGAATTACTGGCACCCTTATATTTATGTACACATTAATACATGGTCAGAAATAAATGCAAACAAAGCAATTTTGTTTAATCAAAATATTAAAAAAAAATGTTATTTGACAACAACAACAAAACAAAATGCTTTCATAAAGCGAAACAAAAAATTCTGACATCAAATATATGCTGGACACAATTATTAGCACCCTTTGATGAATTTACAGTAAATCATACTTTTACAGTGCATCCGGAAAGTATTCACAGCACTTCACTTTTTCCACATTTTGTTACGTTACAGCCTGATTCCAGAATAGAGTAAATTGATTTTCCCCTCAAAATTCTACTCACAACACCCCATAATGACAACATGAAAAATTCACAGAGTTGTCCTGAAGCCACTCCTTTGATATATTGGCTGTGTGTTTAGGGTCATTGTCCTGCTGAAAGATGAGCCCTCGCCCCAGTCTGAGGTCAAGAGCGCTCTGGAGCAGGTTTTCATCCAGGATGTCTCTGTACATTGCTGCATTCATCTTTCCCTCAATGCTGACTAGTCTCCCAGTTACTGCTGCTGAAAAACATCCCCACAGCATGGTGCTGCCACCATCATGCTTCACTGTAGGGATGGTGCCTGGTTTCTTCCAAACATGATGCCTGGAATTCACACCAAAACAGTTCAATCTTTGTCTCATCAGATCAGAGAATTTTGTTTCTCATGGTCTGAGAGTCCCTCAGGTGCCTCTTGGCAAACTCCAGACAGGCTGCCATGTGCCTTTTACCAAGGAGTGGCTTCCGTCTGATTAGTGTATTGCTGCAGAGATGGTTGTCCTTCTGGAAGGTTCTCCTTTCTCCATAAAGGAATGCTGAAGCTCTGACAGAGTGACCATCAGGTTCTTGGTCACTTCCCTGACTAAGGGCCCCTTCATACATAGTGTGAATTTGAATACATAGTGTGAAATTCATGAAGCAGCAATCGTATGCAAAATGTGTAAATTCGTAGGTGCCTCGAACACCTCGTACACCTGTTGCTACAATTATTTGCACACACCAGCGGCTGAAAAACAGAGTGTGCATCAACATCTAACACTGCTCATTTGGCACTTAGAAAATTCGTGGCCATTCATACTATCATCACGAAAACAGTCACCAGACAATCATTGTCAAGCTGGATGTGAAATTTGTCTAAGTGCCCCACAGCTGTGGAGTTGCAGAGTGCACATGTGATGTGCCAGAGTGTCAGTTCCCCCCATCACCTGTGTCATGCGCTCCCCCTCTTTCCCCCCCAACATGTGCATGTGTGTGGTTCGCATCCCCCGCAGGTGAGGCACCTCTCATCTGATCACAGAGTGACACCTTGGTCTGTGCACTGAACGGACGGGGGCTACAGAACACGCACCGTTTTGATGGACACGTGTGTATGCTTGCTGTCCTCACATCAAAATACATAAAAACGTATATCACTTCTGCGACAGGCTGAAGAGTGCGCACATTTACAGGCTATTCCAATTTATGTGGACACGCAGCAGGCAATCTGAACGTCATGTCTGTCTGACAGGACAGTGAGCGGCGCGCCGCAGGACCATATGACAGGCCAACAGTATGACAAATATGGCACTTTGGTCACGTATCAGCAGAAATATGCCATATCAAACGCCGTTTGGTCAGTTATCACAGCGCTTTTTTTCGAAAATACGTTTATCTGCTTGTTGATTTTAATCATTTCACGCTCCTCTTATGAGACATTGATTGTGGTGCAGTCGTAAAGTTTCCATCTGGCAATCAGAGCATGTGGGTTCAAATCCCATGAGTGTGGCATTTTTTTTATTATTTTATATTTGACCAGGGTTATTTAACCGCGGGGTTCTGTACTGCGTCCCCTTTTATGTATTATTTATATCAACCCAGTGATATTCACTAATTATACAGCTGTTTTTTTTATTTTATTTCCTCCACATCAGCAGCGTGATGTGGTGCAGCTCATCCCACAGTGTGAGCAGTTGTAGCAGCACGCACTGTGTTCCTGCTCGAAAGACACCGTCGCATGCATGAACCATCGCACCAGGATCGTGCATGCCTGCCCGTCTGCGCAATGTTTTGTGGTACACTAATTCTAACTGTTTCGCGCTGTTTTGCCATAATTCAACTAAATTCACACTATGGCACTTCACTTCACTAAGGCACTTCTCCTCCAATTATTCAGTTTAGATGAGCTTCCAGCTCTAGGAAGAGTCCTGGTGGATCCAAACAGAAGTGATTCTATACTCTTCCCCAGATTTGTGACTCGAGACAATTCTGTCTCTGAGATCTACAGGTATTTTGTTTGACTTCATGCTTGGTTTGTGCTCTGACATGCACTGTCAACTGTGAGACCTTATATGTAGACAGATGTGTGCTTTTCCAAATCATGTCCAAGCAACTGAATTTACCCCAGGTGGTTGTTTTAGAAACATCTCTAGGATCATGGAAACAGGTTGCACTTGAGCTCGATTTTGACCTTCATGACAAAGGCTGTGAATACTTACATACATGTGATTTCTTAGTTGTTGTTTTTTATTTTTAATTTAAAAAACAAAACTTTTTTCACATTGTCATTATGGGGTATTGTGTGCAGAATTTTGAGGGAAAAAATGAATTTCATCCATTTTGGAATAAGGCTGTAACATAACATGTTGAAAAAGTGGAGTGCTGTGAATACTTTCCAGTGTAATGTTGAAGTTCTGAGCAGGGTTGCCACAGTTACTTTATACAGTTACTTCATTGGGAGCTGCTCACAACTTGTAATTAATAAGTAAAGTAACTAATAAGTTAACTAGTAAACTAAGTGGGTTTCTCTTAGTTGTAAGATTGAGTAATCAGTAAAGTAACTAATCAGTAAAGTAACAAATAATTACTTTTCTGAGTATTCAATCTTAAAAATAACTAAGTTAGGTTAGTAGTTACCTCCGCCAAGGAGGTTATGATTTCGGTTGCGTTTGTTTGTTTGTCTGTCTGTTTGTCAGCAGGATAACTCAAAAAGTTTTGAACAGATTTTGATGAAATTTTGTGGAGTGGTTGGAAATGACAAGAGGAACAAGTGCTTAAATTTTAGTGGTGATCCGGATCACGATCCGGATCATGATGCTAACATGTTAGCATGTCTATGGCATTTTCAATGTTAAAAGTTAGCATTAAGCAGTTGCAGCTGTCATCACGTTTCAGGTGCATTTGTTTTCAAATTGTAATATTTCTTAAATTTATTTTTGTTTATATATTAATAATCTAATGATTATATATATAATTTTAGAGAAAGAGACAAAAAGAAATAGATCACTGTGCCAAGGAGGGAATCTCTTTAGGGTCAGTGACCCTATGGCCTTGTTTAGAGAAGTGTTTCATAAATGTTAAAAAATCATATATTTGCAGTTTAGTTGAATAATAAATTGAATTTTGTCTCTTATTTGTTTTGTCTATAAACACCTGCAATATCATATCAGTGCTCAGATGACAGTAGCTGCCGGGAAGGTGCAAGTTACAATAAACTGTGATACCAAGCACTAAGGATACATGCTATCCAGTCACAGCAGATGAACTTTTTTTACTACTGAGCAAATATCATGTTAGACTTTTTTAGGTTCAATGATTCCGGGCATGTAGATGTTATGGCCGTCAGTGACCCCCATGCCTTGACGGAGGTTTGCACTCTCTGAGTGCTTCTAGTTACTTTATTAGTTAAATACAGCAGCTGCCCGACAAGTTGTCGCAGCTGCTAATGAAATAACTCTATAACATAACTGTAAATGTAACTGTTTAAAGTAAATAAATAGTAAGTAAATAAGTAACTTTTCAAAGTTACTGTGACAACACTGGTTATGAGATATTGGTGTTCGTTTTTGTCAGTGCAGTCAGGTCCATACGTATTTAAACAGAAACACATTTTTTTGTTTGTTTTTGTTTTTTTTTTAAAATTGCCTCTGTGCACCACCACAATGGAGTTGATGTGCTTGTAGTGTAGATTTTATATAAATTTTAATAAATACCAACATTAGGATAGTGTATACTTAATCTGTCTGGAGTTAGGAGTTTCCAAAAACTGAGTGGCTGTGAAAGAAGGAAATTAGTGAGGGAAAGCCACCAAGACACCAATGACAATCAGAAGGAGCTATAGACTTCTGTAAATGTGATGGAAAAGCACAGGATAGTTAATGTGAATGAAAGCAAAGACATATTAAGTGACTTAGAAATGTTCATGTATCCATCTCCTGAGCTGTCTGGAGAAAACTGGCTTGAAAAGTGATTATTTGTATAAGCACTAGTCGTTGTGTTATTTTGCCCAATTACTTACATCCTCTGAAGCAGCTGATCTGCTCTGTGAAAGCCTGAGCCTCTCAGATCTCAGAAGCTAAGCAGTGCGGGACTGGTTAGTACTTGTATGGGAGACCTCCTTGGAACACCAGCGGCTGTGTGTGTGTTTCTCCAGGTTACACTGGAGTTGCGTCAGGAAAGGCATCTGGGGCAAAACTTATATCAAAGCAGATCTGGATGTATCAGCTTGTGGCGACCCCGAACAAAATGGGAGCAGCTGAACTGGACACCAACAACATATCTCCTCTGAAAAGAAAGGGGCTTTGTATAAAAATGTTGGAATTTATAAATAATTAATGCAGTGGTAGGCACAGTTCCATTACTCTGCTAACCGCTAATTAGCAAAGCTAACATTTTCATTAGGGGATTACCTTTTCAGCTAACTTTGAAAACCAAAGTTAACAAAACTTTTGCTAATTAGCAAAGCTAACATTTCATTAGCGGCTTACCTTTTCAGCTAACTTTGAAAACTATCAGTGGACTTTCAGTCCGCTAAGATTTTTTGGCTGGTAAAGTGAGTAAAGTTTAACGGTCAAAACGTTTGTAAACCCTAAAATCATACATGTTAGTTCCCTGTCTGTTGTGTGTCTGCAACAGTCAGGCGGTGTTCTGTCAGGATGAGCTCAATCAACAGTTAGCGTGTGGCGCGTCAACCCAGTCTCACGGCATGTCGTGATTCAGCAGCACGAAATATACATTAATCTTTTGGTTCATGATATTGTGACGAAAAGTGCCACATTTTAGTCACAGCAGCATGAATTCATTCTAATAGATTCTGTGATGGCTGCACAAAATTAAAAGTGAAGTGGGAGAGGGGGGTCGGGGTGGTTATGGTTAGCGTTGGGGGTAGGAGTAGGGTTAGCAACAGTGAGTTTAAAAAAAAACCCTGTCACGAAAATTTTAATCATTTTGTGATGGGAGCACAAAAAAAAGTGAGACTGAGCTGGTAGTGTAGCTCCCAATCGAGATGGGCTTCCTGTGTCTAGTGACGGTGCTCTGCTTAAAGACCGTGCATACGTGCAAATCTTTACGTTTTTAAAGTGAAAAGACACTTATTGGTGTATTTTTATGTAAAGACAAACTTATGTGGGTTTTCTTTGTGGGGAAGCTCAACCACGACAGGTGAGTTGTAGATTTTACCTCGCCAGCTGCATTGAACGCAACACGGGTGAGCTGTTCTTGTAACAGTTTAAAAATTATAATACAGAGTTAAACTGTGACTATTAATAGTTCTATTTACTGCTTTTTATAAAGACAATGACCGTGTTTGAGATTATATTTTTTATTTATTGATTTATTTTTTGTGCATGTCTTTTGTGTTTGTGAACACAGCTCCGTTAACAGTTTATAATTATATAATATTGAAATTAACTGACTTCTAATACTGTGATTTACTGCTTTTGATAAAGATAATGACAGTGTTTGGGATTTTCTTTTTTATTTATTTATTTTTTTGTGTGTTCATTTTGTGTTTGTGAACCTGGGAATAGGTGGGTTATGTGACTTGACCTTTGAATTTGAAAGACCCTTGTGAATGCAGTAAAGTAAATCTGTAAGCCCAAATTTGTAATTCAGCGGAGAAATATTCGTTTAAAAATTACAAATTTGCAGCTAACATTTAGCCCTCTGTGAAAACAGTTTGTACATCCGGATCATTTCCATGACGTCAGTGACAAGACGACGCGTTCCCGCCTTCAGTCCGATCCCGCATTGAAATTGATTTTATCTCTTAGTGATGTTACTTATACATGTCCTGGTTTCAACATCCAAAAGTAAGCTGCAATGAATGTGAGATACAGCTCTGCTTGCTCAGATCCGGGGATCAGCTCAGTGGCGGCATCGACAGCGGGCGACATTATTCCCCGACGCCTCGCTCTCACTGCTCCCGATACGCTTACCGAGTGCATGCGCTAGTTAATTCCGCCGCGGCACTCACACCCCGTGTTCTGCTGTGCAGCCAGCACCACCTCTCTGTCTCAGACTCTCAGGACTTCTTGCTGCAAAATCCGCAGACCGCACGTCTCGGTAATCGGAGCCACAGAGCTCCATGGACGCTGAGAGAGGTTTATATATTTTAATGACTGGGATTCTTTGCGGGTCTCGCTCCGTAGCCGCGACAGTACACGGAGGTGAAAGACAGTAGATTTTCAATGCGACACCACTCAATCAAAGGGCGTATGAAAAAGTCCACAAAAATTATTTTCAAGCACAAATAAAAGAAATGTGTACTCACCAAGCGTACCGCAAGACAATATGAAGTTTCAAAAAGTAGATCCTTCCGTATAAGACAAGAAAAGGTGCAGATGCAAACTGACGTAAATCCACAAATTACAGTTGGCGCGCGCAATGCATGCTGGGAGAGGGTCTTGTCCGTGACGTCTCGGCAGAGCCATGATTGAGAGGGACCAATTTGCAGAGGGCTAAATGTTAGCTGTTAAATTTGTCATTTTCAAATGAAGATTTCTCTGTTGAATGACAAGATCTGGGCTTGCAGATTTACTTTACTACATCAGAAGGATCTTATGTGTAAATATAAGTAATTTTTGGTCCAACGATCTGACTGCATTTATTTCAATGCAGGTCTACTTTAAACTCAAAACTGGCTTCTCAGTAGCCATCAGATCACGACCAAGTCAATATTAAAGTTAGCTATAACATCCGCAAACGTTTTTAGTGGTTCATCGGTTTCTAGCGTTATAAAAGTCTAACTGTTCAGTTAATGGATTTAATGGTTATCAAAGCTAACTTTTGGGTTAGCTGTGCCCACCACTGATTAATGCAATGTTTTTGTCAAAACCCTTTGAATTAATGCTGAAATCAACTCCACCAGCACATCGTAACTGTTTCATTTCAGTTCCTTTATGGTGTGTATTAAGGCAAAATTGTATAAATAGTATCACTGTCCAAATACTCATGGTAACTCAAAAACACAGACACAAGATACATTACAGAGGACATATTTAAAAGATAGGCACACATGCTGAGGTATTCACTTTACTACATACTGCTTTATGATTAAAATATTCTTTATTCTTTTTATCTTCTTTTCTCCTCCTCATTCAGTGCTGCTGTCTCAAATAAAAATCTGTCTAAAGCCTGACCTCTATTGGTGAAAATCAGAATCTCTTATTTTGGCTTAGAGTTCCCTGACAAAAGCAGGTTTGTGATTTTTTTTTTTCCCATGTTTTCCACAACATCTCCTTCAATTTGTTAGGCCCATGCTGTTTTTCCAACAAATTCTCGCCAGTTTTCAGCTGTTGCTTTCTCCACATGAATCTTCCACTAAATGACTGGCCCTTCCCAATCCTTCTTGTTCCCTCAGCATGCACCGTCTCATTGCTGCTGAGCTAATCTGCTCATGTGGAGCCCAGATATGCAGAAAAACAGCTTCTTAAAAAAAAGCAGAAGAAGATAAAAAAAAATATCCCCCTGCATCATTATGTCTGATTAAAATCAAGCCTCCAAACTGAAAATGACATATCAGTTGCTAAAGTTGAGAAATACGAGGTCTGTTAGAAAAGTATCCGACCTTATTATTTTTTTCAAAAACCATATGGATTTGAATCACGTGTGATTGCGTCAGCCAAGCTTGACCCCTCGTGCGCATGCGTGAGTTTTTTCACGCCTGTCGGTTGCTTCATTCGCCTGTGAGCAGGCTTTGAGTGAGGTGTGGTCCACCCCTCTCGTCTATTTTTTATTGCGAATAAATGTCTGAATGATTTGGATCTTTGCTGCATCAATTTTTTCCAGAAACTGTAAGAGACCTCCAGGTGGACACCGTTCGAAAAATTAATATGGCTTTCAGGGACGATTTTATGGGGATTAAACAGATTATGGGGTGTTACTGCCCCTTTAAGGACGGCCCACAACTGCTGAGATCACAGCGCGCTCCCAGCGCCGATGGACAGGCTGACACCCCGCACAAACAACCAGATCATTTCCAACGTGAAAGCTTTGTTGATCCGGGACCTCGTCTGACTTTCACAAAAAGGCAGAAGACATGGACATCAGCACTTTTTCCGGCACATTAAGACAGACGTGCGGAGGAGTTCGGCGCGTCGTGGTGCAGCCGCTCGGCGCAAGGAAACGCCGTGATGAAGCCTCACAGGACATGTTGGGGCTTGTCCAGCTCAAGCTCAATTTCTCGGATATTCACACGACAGAAAAGCAACCGGAATCCATCTGAAAGCCGTCCTGAGAGACCAACACCGAGGTGGTTTTGTGCCGCGTCAAGAGCGGCACGGTGGCGTGTCCCTCAGCTTCTTTTTCCATGAAAAAAAAACTCCTGTAATGGTGGAATGTGCCGGAAAAAGTGCTGATGTCCACGTCTTTTCACAATTCCTGTGCTAGTTAGAGGACATACCGGATCAAGACAGCGTCCAGTTTAGAAATGAACGGCACATTTCACTGTTACAGGAGTTTTTGTCATGGAAAGAGGAACAAAGGTGGAGGAATTCCGTGTGTCGCGGCGGAGCTGCATGGCGAAAAGAAACGCCATGATGAAGCCTCACAGGACATGTTCTGGCATGTTCAGCTCATGCACAATCACAGTTGGATATTCACACGACTGGAAAGCAACCGGAATCCATCTGAAATCCACCTTTAAGCCGTCCTGTGAGACCAACACCGAGGTGGTTTTGTCCCGCGTAATGAACGGCTCCGTGGCGCATGCCTCGGCTTCTTTTTCCATGGAAAAAAAACTCCTGTAACGGTGGAATGTGCCGGAAAAAGTGCTGACGTCCACATCTTCTGCCTTTTTGTGAAAGTCAGACGAGGTCCCGGATCAACAAAGCTTTCACGTTGGAAATGATCTGGTTGTTTGTGCGGGGTGTCAGCCTGTCCATCGGTGCTGGGAGCGCTATGGTTTTTGAAAAAAATAATAAGGTCGGATACTTTTCTAACAGACCTCGTACTTTGTTACTGTACTTAAGTAGAATTTTGACGTATCTGTACGTTACTTCGTTATTTACATTTCTGGTGACTTTCACTTTTACTCCACTAAATTTCCTCAATAAAATGTACACTTTTACTCTGATACATTTTCGTTAAACATCTTTGTTACTACAATATAAAAGTGGAAGAAATTTGATTGGGAAAATTTCAGTATGAAACTGACCGGCGTGTCTGTTTCATTTTACTTTATTTGAAATTGTAGTGGAGAAGCTCTTTGGAGAAGTAGTGCATAATAGCGGTGCCGTGTTTTGGATTCGAGGGCGCAAAGAGCACTGCATTTGGTTTCTTTGCAGTAGTTGGTGGTGGTGACACTTGAAAAGTTAGTTTTTTAGCTTTTCCTTAAATTTGGCACAACGGTGTAGCTATAAATGACAAATCATAAATGTTCTGTTTCACAAGAGCCTGGATGTTGTGTTTAACAGAAACGTGTGTGTGTGTGTGTGGGTGGTCCAGGAAAATGACTGCGTATTCAATCCCGTCACCAACACCAACTGCTCTGCCAGGGGCGGATCCAGACTTTTATAGGGGCTGAGGCCCCCTCCTTGTTTTTCCAGACACCCACACTGTCTTTGTTTTTCGTGTCACTGTTTTACTCGCCACTCGTTTTGGATTTTTACTTTCACTCAATACTTTTAATTAAAGTACATTTTATATGAGAAATTTACTTTGATGCTTAAGTACAGAAAATGTCAGATACTTTAAGAGTTTTACTCAAGTAATATTTTTAAAGGAGACTTTAACTTTTACCCAAATAATTTTATGGTAAGATACTTGTACTTTCACTCAAGTATCAGTTTGAGGTACTTTATACAAGACTGCAGAGAAGTGGAAACAGCTGAACTTTGCACTCAGAATGTTAGAGTATTTGTTCCACATTTGACCGAGTTTACTTAGAAATTCAACTAAATCTCATTTATTCCTACTGTAATATGCTGCCAAGAAAATCACGAATTTTGCCCCTTGCTTGCCTTTAGACAAGTGCGCGCATTAACTGATTTATTCTGAGATCCCCATTAAAGGAGGTAGAAGATAACTGATTTTTTTATCAGAACTTGGGACAAACATTTCTCTGTCTGGCAAGGTGTCGTTTCTCCCTCACTGCATATGGGAAACAAATAATCATAAACCCCCTGCATGTTCTTGAATCTGGCATACAGCAACTTGTAGTTGTTTATTAGCAGATCACAAACCAGCTTTAGAAATGCACACTGCCACCGACTGTATTGTTCCAAATATAAGACAACCCTGATTATAAGACGACCCCCTTTTTACTTCCCCTTTTTACCTCCACCAACAAAGTTGGAGGAGGTTATGTTTTCACCACTGTTTGTTTGTTTGTTTGTTTGTTTGTTTGTTTGTTTGTTTGTTTGTTTGTTTGTTTGTGAACTGCCTGGAGCCCATAATTTTTCATATATTATAAGATTTTTTTACTGAAGATTCATATCCTGATAGCAGTGGCGGCTGCTGGTCTGTCAAAGAAGCTCATTGTCGGCTTACATCATAGAATTTGTAAATTTATTTGTATGTAAATTAAAATATGTGAATATTTGTAAAAATATGTAAATATGTAACATTTGACAATTTGTATCTCCATTACATACAGTATTTTATGATGGCACAATCACATTAGATTAGATAGAACCTTATTTAGAACTTTATTAATCCCTTGGGAAGACTCCTTCAGGGATTATAACAAAAGTATATTAGTAATGTTTTTAACCAAAAATACCATCAAAAATTTCAAGAAGCACATAGAACCTTTATTATTAAACATACATAACAGAGCCTGACTGTTTCATAGCCAGCAGATGTCACCATACCTAACTGTATCAAAAGCTTTGAAACGCTGAACGATTGCTTCATATTCATTCAGTGGTTCAAAACGCTTCAATTTCTCTGTCACGAAATAAAGTACATCAGCAACCATTAATTATTACCACATGTCCACAGATAGACTTACAATCATTAATACTTTGATGTTTTGCGAACCGGGACGTTAATTACCGTGCGACAACCTTAAACACTAACTTACTGAAGAACGAAGCAGAGAGTAACTCACGTGGACCTTCTCACACAACGTCTAATCTGGTGTGCTTCTCTATGAATGTTCTTGGCATCAAAATCACCAGTTTTATCCATTTCTATTGTCTTCCCGCAGATTTTGACTCGTTTTGTTTGACTGCAGTACAAAGTTTTAGTTTTTTTTTTAGTTTGGTAGCACTGTATAAACAAATACATCTCATGTGGGCCTTTAAAAAGGCTGATTTATAGCTCACGCAAAACACTGGCATAAATTTCTAAATGCATAAATATGCAAAAATGTGTCAATTAATTCTCACATACCTGTATCTCAAAATAGCTGTCAATCAAAATGGGATTCAGCCTTTTGACTGATTGTCCAATCATTGTACGAATGTCCAGTGTCCAGGCCCACTCACAGCTCCATTCACCCCCGGAGATACTTGCCATCCAGGGGCAGGTCAAAATCATGGCATTTATCCAATGACCGTTGAGACAATGAAAAAACTGTTCCAGGCTGTCCCATTGAAGTGAACGGGCGCTCGGCTTCTACAGGCAAATGCACTGACCACAGGCCGTATAAGAAAAAGTTTTATGAGAAGTTAACAAAATAGAGTCAGTCAATTTGTGATAAGTAGCTTACTCTGAATGAACTTGTCTCCAAGATGAACATGTTCTAACAGATTTGTAGTCAATGAAATGATAAACTGTACACATTTGACCACTTCATTTTTTGACAATTTAGGGGAAGCTGAGCTTCCCTTGCTGTCTTAGAGAAATCACCTCTGCTTTATAGACAAGAACTGATTTGATTTTCAAGGTCATAGGTCAAATGTCAAAATCTTCCAGTGATTAGTTGGAAACAAAGCGCCAAAAAGCAATAACAAATTGTGCATAGCAGAGATAACCAATGTTCTGTAAAAAATATCTGAAAAAGAGTTCAGAAACTGAAAAACTTGAAAAAAACCTAACAACATCACAAAAAAAAAAAAAAAAAAATTTCAAGTGCATGAACTAAATACAGTTGTGCTCAAAGGTTTACATACCCTGGCAGAAGTTTAGTTGTTTTTGTTGTTGTTGTTGTTGTTGTTGTTTTGTTTTTTTGTTTTGTTTTGGTTTGGTTTTTTTGCCCATTTTTCAGAGAATGATAACACAAAAACTTTTTTTCACTCATGGTTAGTGGTGAAACCATTTATTGTCAAACAACCAGGTTTACTCTTTTAAAATCATAATGACAACACAAACTACCCAAATGACCCTCATCAAAAGTTTACATACTCCTTTTCTTAATACAGTGTGTTGCCCCCTTTAATATCACTGACAGCTTAGAGTCTTTTGTGATAGTTTTGGACGAGGCTCTCTGATGGTAAAGCTGCCACTGAATATGTCTTGTACTTTATTTACATTAATTACAAAGAAATACAAACAATATGGCACTTTATGGTAAATCTGCATGGAGTAGACAGTTCTCAAAAACTGAGTGACTGTGCAAGAAGGAAAAGAGTGAGGAAAGCCACCAAGACACCCAGACAACCCAGAAGTTATGGGCTTATGTGGCTGTGATTGGAGAAATTGTGCACAGTGCAAACTTTGCATTTTGCATCACTACTCTTAGCTTCATAGTGGAGTAGAGCAGAGAAGGAATTTCTTTCACCGAAACAGATCAAATCCAGGCTTACATCTCAGATGTACCTTCTGGCAATTTGTAGCTAAACTTTCAGGTCTTCTTGTTAAGAAAATCCTCCTCTATACCACTTCATCATGAAGATGGATAACTGGTGATACAGAATACAGAATGTTTGCCAATAAATGGTTTCACCCAACCACTAACCATGAATGAAAAAAAGTTTTTGTGTTATTGTTCATATTCTCTGAAAAGGGTATGTAAACTTTTGAGCACGACTGTGCTCTTGACATTTGATCATACCTAATTTAGCTTATCAAAAGCCACTTCTAACAGGACTTTGACCTTGTAAATTTTTTCCAAGGTAAAATTTTGTGGAATTGGAAACTAGTGTTGGCAGAGGTTTGTGCTCTATGAGTGCAGTGCTCTACTTAAAACATATTTTTGGGGAAAAAAAATCTTTTCAGTGACACTTATAATGCTAATAATGCTAATAAAAGCATATTTTATGGGCAACTCCTTATTTTTTTCTGACCACATGCTAACACACAGCTGCAACATTATAATCACACCATATTTTTGGGATGCTTGACAGTTGTTTGATGACTCTGCTGCATTTATCACCATGATAAATTATCACTTCTCATTTGCTCATTAACTCACCTCAGTTCTGAGACATTCTCTTTTTAGGACAGTCACTACTTTCTATCACTCACCACTGTAAGCTAGAATAAAAAAGCTAGTTAGAGGAAGGGGTTTTCTTAGTCCTGGGATGCAAACTTGTTTCACGGCTATTTGGCACCACCTGAAAAAAAAACAGTCTTACATTCACAACAAAGTGGTATATGTAATTAATCTGGTATCAAACATATTTTAAATTATATTTTCATGCATTTTTTTAAAATTTGTAATTATTTTTCTGATCATGTGGCACTGCAGTACTGTTGCACTCACAATCCATCTATTTTCTAAACCTACTTATTCCAGTTAAGGGTCACAGGTGGGCCGGCGCTTATCCCAGTATTGCATTCGAGATTTAAGAGCAATTTCTTTGAGGCCAGATAACAATAATTTCTTTTATTGTTTCATGTTTTAAGAACATTTTCTGTTGAATTGTTGTGGAAAGAATAGTAATGCGAGGTCATGACCCCAAATTTAAACTGCATAATGTTGCCCTATCTTGGTTATGAATGGTAACTTTGTCTGCCCTTTGTGTCTCTTCACTAATAGGGTCCCATGGGTCCCCGAGGGCCACCTGGACCTCCTGGCAAGGCTGGAGATGATGTAAGTGTGTTTGTCACAACTTTATACCACAAAAAGTAAAAATA